>NC_134405.1:278724335-279045835 GCF_038048845.1 Mixophyes fleayi | reverse complement strand
TTAATCATTATAGGAGCGGTCACAGCCTGTGTACAGCCTATGTACATCATGTGAGAGTACATCAGACGCAAGACGGGTTCAGAACAGATCGACGGCCCCGGATCCCAGCACCATGTCAGCACTCCACTTTTTTTATTTTTTAATGTTGTGTCATTAATAATTATATTATTAACAGTTATCGTTAATTACATAGTAACATAGTAACATAGCATAGTTGATGAGGTTGAAAAAAGACACCAGTCCATCAAGTTCAACCTATTTTGGATCTCCTGCGATCCCTACACTTATATTTGAAATTGATCCAGAGTAAGCAACCGCCAATCTGTTTCAATTGTGAAAATCCACCTAGACTCAATATTGCAGTCCTATTTTTAGCCTATTTCCACTACTATCCTACATTTTAATTAATGGTCGTATCCCTGGATACACCTTTCCACTAAAAGTTTGTCTAACCCTTTCTTAAACATATCTATTGAATCTGCCATCACAACCTTCCCTGGCAATGAATTCCATATCTTGACTGCCTTTACTGTAAAGAACCCCTTCCTTTGCTGGTTGTGAAATTTCCTCTCCTCTAACCTTAGAGGGTGACCACGTGTCCTTTGTATAGTCCTTGGGGTAAAAAGTTCCCATGAAAGTTCTCTGTATTAACCCCTAATGTATTTGTACATAGTAATCATATCTCCCATTAGACGCCTCTTTTCTAAAGTAAACATGCCTAAACTGGCTAACCTTTCCTCATAACTTAATGACTCCATACCCTTTATCAGTTTTGTCGCCCTTCTCTGAACCCTTTCTAGTTCCAAATTATCTTTTTTATAGAGTGGTGCCCAGAACTGTACTGCATATTCAAGATGAGGTCTTACCAACGATTTATACAGTGGCAAAATTACACTGTCTTCCCTTGCATCTATGCCCCTTTTTATGCATGCCAATACTTTGTTTGCCCTTGCAGCTGCTGCTTGACATTGAGCACTATTGCTAAGTCTACTGTCTACGAGCACTCCCAAATCCTTTTCCATTATAGATTCTTCCTAAATTAATTCCATTTAATTTATAGATTGCGTTCTTGTTTTTGATCCCTGAATGCATAACCTTACATTTATCTGTGTTGAACCTCATATTCCATTTGGCCGCCCAATCCTCCAGTTTATTTAAGTCCCTCTGTAGAGAAGCTACATCTTACTCTGATTTTATTACCTTACAGAGTATAGTGTCATCTGCAAAAATAGAAACTTTACTCTCTAAACCATCACCATTGTCATTAATGAATATATTAAAAAGGAGTGGTCCCAGCACGGAACCTTGAGGTACTCCACTTAAGACTTTTGACCAATTAGAAAATGTTCCATTTATCACAACTCTCTGTTCCCTATTCTCTAACCAGTTTTCGATCCAAGTACAAATGTTGATTCCTAGACCCAGTTCCCTAATTTTGTAAACCAACCTCTTGTGTGGCACTGTATCAAAGGCCTTTGCAAAATCTAAGTAGACCACATCTACTGTGCTACCCTGGTCTAAGTTCCCACTAACTTCCTCGTAGAAACTAATTAGATTAGTTTGCCATAACCTATCCCTCACAAATCCATGTTGATTCCCACTAATAATTTTATGGCGTACCAAGTAATCCTGAATACTATCCCTTAAAATACCTTCCAGTAGTTTCCCCACTATTGATGTCAGGCTTACAGGTCTATAATTCCCTGGTTTTGATCTCATCCCCTTTTTAAACAACGGCACCACATCTGCTATTCGCCAATCCCTTGGTACTGAGCCTGATGAGATTGAATCTCTGAAAATTAAGAATAGCGGTCTAGCTATTTCCAAATTTAACTCCATAAGGATCCTTGGGTGTATGCCATCTGGACCTGGAGCTTTATTTATCTTAATATTCTTCAGTCACCTTTGGACTTCTTCCTCTGACAACCAAGTATTAATTAATGGCATGGTTTCATTTCCATTTTTATGTATATACTGAAGAAAAGAAAGTGTTTAATACCTCTGCTTTTTCCTTAGTATCATTTATCAATTCACCCATCTCACTTCTTAGGGGTCCTATATTATCTTTTTTAATCCTTTTGCCATTTATATACTTAAAAAACTTTTTGGGGTTTGTCTTACTTTCTTTTGCAACGTGCCTGCCTTTCATTTTATAATTTAGCCAATCTAATTTCCTTTTTGCATGTTTTATTACATTCCTTGTACCTATGGAAGGACTCCTCTGACCCTTCAGACTTAAACAATTTAAATGCACGCTTCTTCCTTTGCATTTCTTCCCTTACCTTTTTATTTAGCCACATTGGTTTAGACTTAATTCTTTTAAATTTATTTCCCATAGGAATGAACTTATACGTGTATGTTTCCAACAACATTTTAAAGACAGCCCACTTTTCTTCCGTATTTTTACCTTCAAAGGCTTTGTCCCAGTCTATGCTCTTTATAGACTCCTTTAGCATATTCAAATTTGCCTTTCTAAAGTTTAAAGTCTTAGTTGATCCCTTATACCGTTGCTTCTGGAAACTAATTTCAAATGAGACCATATTATGATCACTGTTTCCCAAGTGCTCCCTTACTTGAATATTTGATATTACGTCTACATTGTTTGTTATTACTAGGTCAGGTATAGTCCGGTTCCTAGTTGGTTCCTCTACTAATTGGGACATGTAATGGTCTTTTAGCATGCTCAGAAACCTATTTCCCCTAGCTGTACTGCAGGTCTCAGTACTCCAATCAATGTCCGGATAATTATAATCCCCCATAATTAAAATTTGACCTAGTTGTGTAGCCTTTTCAATTTGCTGTAGAAGTTGGGCTTAATTGTACTAATAATTGAATAGTTTTTATTTTTTCTGTGTGTTCTTTTGTGACTTGACACTGCACATATGTATTGGACGTATCCCACAGTGTCCTATTTGTACACCTCACAATGGTTCCAATTTTGGACCGGAAAAAGAGCGGTGGTT
This sequence comes from Mixophyes fleayi, assembly GCF_038048845.1. Lineage (NCBI taxonomy): Eukaryota > Metazoa > Chordata > Amphibia > Anura > Limnodynastidae > Mixophyes > Mixophyes fleayi. Next base: position 279,042,872 of record NC_134405.1, on the reverse strand, counting down.
TAGCAGGAATGTGGGTGGAGTCTTGCCAAAATGTGTTTCATTTGTGGACAGGGTTTGGTCTGAGCAGGGCGCGGCTTATTTTGTCCCTCTCCTGGATTCTTAATGTTGGGAGGTATGTATTAGAGCAGAATGGACCTATACCCATATTCATCACCAGACATATCTTAACATCAGCTTCCTGTCGAATATGGACATGCTTATACCTGATGTTGTTTTTTTTTTAAACACACTTTACATTCGTTTTGTTAATGAATCAGGCTCAGAGTGTTGAGATCCTCTCTGGCTATTGCTTGTCCCAGGGGCTCTCTCTCCTGTATGTAAACCCTGGTGATGACGTCTCAAACGTTTGTGAGAAAGGTAGAAGGAGAAACATTGCTTCCTGTGCATAACATTCACTTTAGGAGCTATGTAACAGCAGCAAACATGAATATGATTCTTTACACAGGGACCAGCAGCTGTAAACAGGATGTAACTGACTGGTGCACTACAGGTTTATGTATTTTTTATTGGTCTGTAAAACTTTTTTTTACTGCCAATGGTCAAAGTTCAGAACTCTGGTTGTGAATGCTGGGTGAAGTAGATTCTATATCTTTGACCTCCTAAATTTGGTTCAAGCCATGAAATTGAATCTACATTGTTGGTAGTGAAAGGGTTTATACTGTTTGTGTTTTCTTTAAAGTATAATTTATACTTAGTCCAAGTAAAAAATATTTATTAAACATAAAGTACTTGATTTAGACTTAAAAATGTGACTCATGCGTGCACACAATATGTAGTGAAGTTGATGAAACTGCACTCACATGAAGTGATAGATAAATGAACATTTCGTAAATGAACCCGTTGAATTCTTCGTCAGATATGAGCGTCGTCTACAAGTCACAAAATTCATTTTTCTGTTATATCCTCCAACTAGGAAACATGCAGAAGAAAATTTTAAATATTGCATAGTACCAGTGTCGGACTGGGGCATGAAAGGCCCACCGGGGGACTGCAACACTAGGGGCCCACCAGAGGGGATGTGGTCAGCCATCATAGAGGCGGGACCTGACACTAGAGGGGGAGTGGTCAGTCCATGAAGTACAGCTAGCACCTTAGTGTAGTATATAAAGCATACAGTGTGTGTTTATAAAGAATACACAGTCTTGACCTGCGCCTTAGATTGGGTAGAACAGTCACCAAAAATCGGGATTGTCCCACTAGACCAGGCTTGGCTAACCTGTGGTACTCCAGGTGTTGTGAAACTACAAGCCCCAGCATGCTTTGCCAATAAATAACAGCTTATTGCTGTAAGTGTATGCTGGGACTTGTAGTTTCACAACACCTGGAGTACCACAGGTTAGCCAAGCCTGTAGTAGACTCAGAACATTTGACAGACTGTCCTACCTGTTGTTGTCACTTTTACCACATGTGGCCAGGAAAATAATGTTAGATGTAAAATAATTCTTAGATATGGAGGTACTTTATATTTAAAGTTCAATTATGGTGAGCATGTCCACTATGTTAACAGAAAGTACAATTTGGAACAGTTGATGGTGAAACAAATTTAAAAAGTTTAGTAAATCTTATCGTCATTGCATGATGCATTTCTGGATTCTACAATACAGTTCATTCTTCTTTCATCCTTTTAGCCATAGAAGTAGATTTAAAAAGACTCAAAATGTATTTATATGTATTTAATTAATTCATTTATCCTAGCAATGTTTTATTTTATATGTATAGAACTATGTAGCTAGGTAAACAGACTGACAAGTGAAGACAGTTAACTGACTTGGCACAATTTTATTCAATTTCTTTGGACAGTTTTATTTCACTAATTTCTCTTAATAGCAGTACTTATAACAGTGCTGATTTTCAGGGACATAACTAGACATGTGTTAGCCCCTGGCAAAGTTTTATAAAGGCCTCCATGAACATAATGCATCTTGTGGGCAATCACCCATAAACACCCTGCCCATGTGACACAACAACCCACTACTACCACTAGCCTATGCACTCACTTACCTGTCTCCTCTGTCCGTGGGAAACTACGGCATCCTGCTCCTCTGGGCGGCCGCGGCAAGATGAACCCTGTTGAAAGTGAAAAACACTACCGCGCAGGTGCAGAGAGCCGTCTCTCTGCACCTGCGCGGTAGTGTTTGTTACTGAAGTGTCTCCGACGCCGCCATCACAAGTGACGTCTTCTCCGTAAGCCCTAGCAGCGGAGAGGGCGGAGCTTCAACAATGCCGGGCTTACCGGTGATTAGACCGGCTGCCCGGCAGGCCAGTCCGACGCTGCATAGTACCATACTAAAAGAATATAACATGCATCTTTGAAGTTCATAGAATAATGCAATATGAAAAGACATCTCTACCTAGAGCTATATAAAAATCAAATCGGTGTGTAATTATATGCATATAAAAACACATAAAAAATGTCCCCAAATGGAGTGGTTGGACTCCTACCAGATATATGAGTAGTAAATAGGCAAGATAAAGTCCCATCGAGATGTCCACTCCCAGGTATAGTCCACCTTCCCATAAGATAGAAAGTCCTCTCCCATAACCAACAGAGGCAATTTGACTAATATGTAGTTTATCAAGGTAGTGGGGACAATCTTCAATGTCTCCATTTAAATGAATGGAAACAAATAATTGCAGTCCACAATAGTGCCAAAATAAAAATCATTAAAGGCATATCAATCCAACATGCATGTATGTCCAGCTTCAAATAATAATATAAATCAATACAAACAACAAATAACAAAACAATCAAAAAATTATTATTGACATACTTTGTTCTAAATGGGTAACACCCTGCCATTCAGAGAAAGGCTATAATCATAAATGGTCAATACAATCCCTCAAAAACTGCTAAACTAATCAACACATGGGATGAATAAAACTTGTCCAATAGTATTAGGGGTGAAGCTATCTTATTAAGGGAACAATGATGCATCCTTATATCACTTCCCGAATACACCACTTCCGGAACTACAAACTGAAAGTGGAAAAATCAGGAAGCCGACCTTAAAAAAATAAAAAAAACAAAACATATCCAAAGTATAGAGCAGTGGTTCCCAAACGTTTGCAGTTTGCGGCACCCTTAGAGTCTCCATAATTTTTGCAAGGCACCCCTCCAAAATAATTACTGAGCAGTCCAATTTTATAAGTAGTTGGGTCAAAAAACATAAGAAGTATTTAGGTCAGGACAGAAATACTTATTTAGCTGTATGCAAAAATACACAAATCCATGGGAAAAAAAATATTTTTATATATTTTTTTCAATTATTTTTCTGTTAAATAATTTACAGCTAACTCACTCTGTGCCCCTGCATCATCTCCACAAACACTGTGCCCCTTCATCATCTTCACAAACACCGTGCCTCTGCATCATCTCCACACACACTGTGCCCCCTGCATCCACACACTCTGTGTCCCCTGCATCCGCTCGCTGTGCCCCCTCTGCATCCTCGCTCTGCCCCTCTGCATCCTTGCTCTGCCCCCTCTGCATCCACGCTTTACCCCCTCTGCATCTTCGCTATGTCCCCTATGCATTCTCTGAACTAATTGGGATGTGGGAAAAGAAGGATAAGGGGGCCATATAGGAAAAAAGGCAAAAAATAATTATCCTTCTAAAACACTCTATAACATTCATAATGTAATAAGATTTCAAGACCAAAGCAAATTAAATTCAAAGTCTGCATTTAACCCTCTGGGAACCATAGAATATAATTGAAATATCTATTGCATTTCTTCCTTCGCTAATGTGGTGTTTATGTCTTTATTCCTCCAATGAGCCTTAACTGCCTGTATTCCCATAAAGAAAGTCATGGAGCTCAAAGAGCAAATAATGTATGGCCCAAAAATGCTTCAATACTGTGGGTTTTGCATATCCTTTCCTTATATTTTGCACATGCTCAGATTACCTCTACTTGAGCATGTGGGAAGTTTTATCAATATATTGCTTTTCGCAGTGTAACAAATATATGCAGTTGTTTTGTATGGCAGGTATGGCAAAATCTTTTATTTTATAAACTCTGCTTTTTAAATCAGAATAGATGGAATAGATTTACATGCAGTGAAATCCACACATATATGGAATCCAAAGTTATAGATAGAAATAGAAGCCTTAAGTATCGTGGTACACTCCACACTACCTTGTTTTTTAAACTGGGGGCTTTTCTGTAAATTAAGAGTGTTTTTGACCCAATAATGGGGTCACTAACCAATAAATGCCAAGAATTCAGAACAATTTCTCTATCGTTCATATTACCCATTAAACTCATGAAAACTTTTGTCACGAAAGCCCATTGAAACCGATTATCCTTGTGTCCTTATTCGTTGGGGCTAAAATTTTACAACATGGAACAGTTCTGTTGAATACTTTGGAAATGCCCCTTTGGTATACCTTTCAACCCAAAGGATGATATTGACTGTCAGCCAGTATAAAAGATTTAGGGCTAGATTTATTAAGCTGCGGGTTTGAAAAAGTGGGGATGTTGCCTATAACAACCAATCATTCTAGCTGTCATTTTGTAGAAGGTACTAAATAAATGAAAGCCAGAATCTGATTGGTTGCTATAGGCAACATCCCCACTTTTTCAAACCCGTAGCTTAGTAAATCTAGCCCTTAGTATTGATTGCTTTTGGATAGAGATGAGCGCACTCTGATTTCTGAAATCCGAGCCCACCCGAACGTTGCCGATCCGAGTCGGATCCGAGACAGATCCGGGTATTGGCGCCAAATTCAAATCTGAAACTGAGGCTCTGACTCATAATCCCGTTGTCGGATCTCGCGATACTCGGATCCTATAAATTCCCCGCTAGTCGCCGCCATCTTCACTCGGGCATTGATCAGGGTAGAGGGAGGGTGTGTTAGGTGGTCCTCTGTCCTGGTAGATCTTGTGCTGTGCTGTTTAGTTCTGTGCTGTGCTGTTTAGTTCTGTGCTGTGCTGTGCTGTGCTGTGTTCTGCAGTATCAGTCCAGTGGTGCTGTGTGCTGTGCTCTGTCCTTCTGAGGTCAGTGGTGCTGCTGGGTCCTGTGCTGTGTCCTGTTCAGTCCAGTGGTGCTGTGTCCTGTGCTCTGTGCTTCTAAGGGCATAGTTATTTCCCCAATATTCCCCTGTGTTTAAAAAAATAAAAAAAAGTTATTTAAAAAAATACCAAAAACTAATTTAATTTTTTTTAATTACCACAAAATTTGCACAACCAATCCTGCAGTATAAGCCCATTGGTACTGCAATATTACCAAGTTCACACATTCAGCAGTATCAGTCCAGTGGTGCTGTGTCCTGTGCTCTGTCCTGCTGAGTTCCGTAGTGCTGCTGGGTCCTGTGCCGTGTCCTGTTCAGTCCAGTGGTGCTGTGTCCTGTGCTCTGTGCTTCTAAGGGCATAGTTATTTCCCCATTATTCCCAAGTTTTTAAAAAATAAAAAAAAAGTAAAAAAAAATTAAAAATTAAAAAAAATATATATAATTATAACCAAATTTGCAAAACCAATCCAGCAGTATAAGTCCATTGGTACTGCAATATTACCAAGTTCACACATTCTGCAGTATCTTGTGCTACATCTAATGGAGACCAAAAATTTGGAGGATAAAGTAGGGAAAGATCAAGACCCACTTCCTCCTAATGCTGAAGCTGCTGCCACTAGTCATGACATAGACGATGAAATGCCATCAACGTCGTCTTCCAAGCCCGATGCCCAATCTCGTAGTACCGGGCATGTAAAATCCAAAAAGCCCAAGTTAAGAAAAAGTAGCAAAAAGAGAAACTTAAAATCATCTGAGGAGAAACGTAAAGTTGCCAATATGCCATTTACGACACGGAGTGGCAAGGAACGGCTTAGGCCCTGGCCCGTGTTCATGACTAGTGGTTCAGCTTCACCCACGGATCTTAGCCCTCCTCCTCCTCCCCCCCCTACAAAAAATTGAAGAGAGTTATGCTGTCAGCAACAAAACAGCAAACAACTCTGCCTTCTAAAGAGAAATTATCACAAATCCACAAGGCGAGTCCAAGGATGTTGGTGGTTGTCAAGCCTGACCTTCCCATCACTGTACGGGAAGAGGTGGCTCGGGAGGAGGCTATTGATGATGTAGCTGGCGCTGTGGAGGAACTTGATGATGAGGATGGTGATGTGGTTATTGTAAATGAGGCACCAGGGGGGGAAACAGCTGATGTCCATGGGATGAAAAAGCCCATCGTCATGCCTGGTCAGAAGACCAAAAAATGCACCTCTTCGGTCTGGAGTTATTTTTATCCAAATCCAGACAACCAATGTATGGCCATATGTAGCTTATGTAAAGCTCAAATAAGCAGGGGTAAGGATCTTGCCCACCTAGGAACATCCTCCCTTATACGTCACCTGAATAACCTTCATAGTTCAGTGGTTAGTTCAGGAACTGGGGCTAGGACCCTCATCGGTACAGGGACACCTAAATCCCGTGGTCCAGTTGGATACACACCAGCAACACCCTCCTCGTCAACTTCCTCCACAATCTCCATCAGATTCAGTCCTGCAGCCCAAGTCAGCAGCCAGACTGAGTCCTCCTCAATACGGGATTCATCCGAGGAATCCTGCAGCGGTACGCCTACTACTGCCACTGCTGCTGTTGCTGCTGTTAGTCGGTCATCTTCCCAGAGGGGAAGTCGTAAGACCGCTAAGTCTTTCACAAAACAATTGACCGTCCAACAGTCGTTTGCCATGACCACAAAATACGATAGTAGTCACCCTATTGCAAAGCGTATAACTGCGGCTGTAACTGCAATGTTGGTGTTAGACGTGCGCCCGGTGTCCGCCATCAGTGGAGTGGGATTTAGAGGGTTGATGGAGGTATTGTGTCCCCGGTACCAAATCCCGTCGAGATTCCACTTCACTAGGCAGGCGATACCAAAAATGTACAGAGAAGTACGATCAAGTGTCCTCAGTGCTCTAAAAAATGCGGTTGTACCCACTGTCCACTTAACCACGGACATGTGGACAAGTGGTTCTGGGCAAACGAAGGACTATATGACTGTGACAGCCCACTGGGTAGATGCATCCCCTTCCGCAGCAACAGCAACAGCTGCATCAGTAGCAGCAACTACAAAATGGCTGCTCGTGCAAAGGCAGGCAACATTGTGTATTACAGGCTTTAATAAGAGGCACAACGCTGACAACATATTAGAGAAAATGAGGGAAATTATCTCCCAGTGGCTTACCCCACTTAGACTCTCATGGGGATTTGTGGTGTCAGACAATGCCAGTAACATTGTGCGGGCATTAAATATGGGCAATTTCCAGCACGTCCCATGTTTTGCCCACACCATTAATTTGGTGGTGCAGCATTACCTCAAGAGTGACAGGGGTGTGCAGGAGATGCTTGCGGTGGCGCGCAAAATTGCTGGACACTTTCGGGAATTCAGCCAGTGCCTACCGCAGACTAGAGGCACATCAAAAAAGCATGAACCTGCCCTGCCTCACCTCAAACAAGAGGTTGTGATGCGCTGGAACTCCACCCTCTATATGCTGCAGAGGATGGAGGAGCAGCAAAAGGCCATTCAGGCCTACACAGCCACCTACGACATAGGCAAAGGAGTGGGGATGTGCCTCAGTCAAGCGCACTGGAGACTGATTTCCGTGTTGTGCAAGGTTCTGCAGCCATTTGAACTTGCCACACGAGAAGTCAGTTCCGACACTGCCAGCTTGAGTCAGGTCATTCCCCTGATCAGGCTGTTGCAGAAGCAGCTGGAGAAAGTGAGGGAGGAGCTGGTAAGCCATTGCGATTACACCAAGCATGTAGCTCTTGTGGATGTAGCCCTTCGTACGCTTTGCCAGCATCCGAGGGTGGTCACTCTTTTAAAGTCAGAGGAATACATTCTGGCCACCGTGCTCGATCCTCGGTTTAAAGCGTATGTTGTGTCTCTGTTTCCGGCGGACACAAGTCTACAGCGGTGCAAAGACCTGCTGGTCAGGAGATTGTCCTCTGAAGAGGACCGTGACATGCCAATAGCTCCACCCTCATTTTCTTCCACATCTATGGCTGCGAGGAAAAAGCTCAGTTTTCCCAAAAGAGGCACTGGCGGGGATGCTGATAACATCTGGTCCGGACTGAAGGACCTGCCAACCATTGCAGACATGTCTACTCTCGCTGCATTGGATGCTGTCACAATAGAAAAAATTGTGGATGATTACTTTGCTGACACCATCCAAGTAGACATGTCAGACAGTCCATATTGTTACTGGCAGGAAAAAAAGGCAGTTTGGAAGCCCCTGTACAAACTGGCTCTATTTTACCTGAGTTGTCCCCCCTCCAGTGTGTACTCGGAAAGAGTTTTTAGTGCAGCGGGGAACCTGGTCAGTGAGCGGCAAAGGAGGTTGCTTCCTCACAACGTTGAAAAAATGATGTTTATAAAAATGAATAATCAAATCCTCAATGAAGTACAGCACTGCCCTCCAGATACTACAGAGGGACCTGTGGTTGTGGAGTCCAGCGGGGACGAATTGATAATGTGTGATGAGGAGGAAGTACACACTGTAGGGGGAGAGGAATCAGAGGTTGAGGATGAGGATGACATCTTGCCTCAGTAGAGCCCGTTTAGTCTGTACAGGGAGAGATGAATAGCTTTTTTGGTGTGGGGGCCCAAACAAACCAATCATTTCAGCCAAAGTTGCTTGGTAGGCCCTGTCGCTGAAATTATTGGTTTGTTAAAGTGTGCATGTCCTATTTCAACAACATAAGGGTGGGTGTGATAGCCCAAGGACAATTCCATCTTGGAACTTTTTTTTTTGCATTATATGACCAATCAACAGTCGTTTGCCATGTTCAAAAAGTAAAACCAAATTTAAACAAATTCAAGAAATTAAACCAAAAGTAAAATGCCCTGTCATAATTTAAAACAAGAGGTATTGACGTGCTCTAAAACTACTGTATTGTTGTTTATATTTTATAAACACTACACTTGAAAGCTTGAGTCTTTCAATAAAAAAGTAACTGTCCATTGCACGAATATTTGCAACAGGGACAATTTTAGGGTTAAGAAAGTCAACTAATAACACTTCGACGCTGTCTGTCTTTATAAACACTTCACTTGGAAGTTGGAGGAGGTATTGTGGCCCCGGCACCAAATTTACTACCGGGGCCACTCCACTGTGCAGTCCATATTTAGGTGTATCAGATATTAAACAACGGTGACAGTTGATGCCCAATTTTTTAATTATATTGTGGCCTCGGTACCAAATTGTGTACCGGGGCCACCACACTACGCAGTCCATACCCTTTTTTGGTGGAATTCTGACCCGTGGAGGGTTTTTTAATTATATTGTGGCCTCGGTACCAAATTGTGTACCGGGGCCACCACACTACGCAGTCAAGATAGATAGATGCGTATCATAGATAAAGTACATTCAGTGGTGTGGGGCAAATTGAAAAATATTCAAAATGCACTGACATTATCAAAAACAAGAGGTTGTCACACGCTAAAACTCCAACATGTATATGATGGAGAGGATGGAGGAGCAGCCGTATGTGCAGTGTAATGCAGACCTGTTGAAGGTTTTTTATATATTTTATTGTGGTGCCCAGTGCCCACTCCTCTACGCAGTCCAGATACATTTATTGGTGCGAATCATAAAAGTTCAGGGTTTTTAATATATATTGTGGTGACCCACTCCTCTACGCAGTCCAGGTACATTTATTGGTGCGAATCATACAAGTTGATGGTTTTCTTATTATATATATTGTGGTGACCCACTCCTCTACGCAGTCCAGATACATTTATTGGTGCGAATCATAAAAGTTCAGGGTTTTTAATATATATTGTGGTGACCCACTCCTCTACGCAGTCCAGGTACATTTATTGGTGCGAATCATACAAGTTGATGGTTTTCTTATTATATATATTGTGGTGACCCACTCCTCGACGCAGTCCAGATACATTTATTGGTGCGAATCATAAAAGTTCAGGGTTTTTAATATATATTGTGGTGACCCACTCCTCTACGCAGTCCAGGTACATTTATTGGTGCGAATTATACAAGTTCAGGGTTTTTAATATATATTGTGGTGACCCACTCCTCTACGCAGTCCAGGTACATTTATTGGTGCGAATCATAAAAGTTCAGGGTTTTTAATATATATTGTGGTGACCCACTCCTCTACGCAGTCCAGGTACATTTATTGGTGCGAATCATACAAGTTGATGGTTTTCTTATTATATATATTGTGGTGACCCACTCCTCTACGCAGTCCAGATACATTTATTGGTGCGAATCATAAAAGTTCAGGGTTTTTAATATATATTGTGGTGACCCACTCCTCTACGCAGTCCAGGTACATTTATTGGTGCGAATCATACAAGTTGATGGTTTTCTTATTATATATATTGTGGTGACCCACTCCTCGACGCAGTCCAGATACATTTATTGGTGCGAATCATAAAAGTTCAGGGTTTTTAATATATATTGTGGTGACCCACTCCTCTACGCAGTCCAGGTACATTTATTGGTGCGAATTATACAAGTTCAGGGTTTTTAATATATATTGTGGTGACCCACTCCTCTACGCAGTCCAGGTACATTTATTGGTGTGAATCATACAAGTTCAGGGTTTTTAATATATATTGTGGTGACCCACTCCTCTACGCAGTCCAGATACATTTATTGGTGCGAATCATAAAAGTTCAGGGTTTTTAATATATATTGTGGTGACCCACTCCTCTACGCAGTCCAGATACATTTATTGGTGCGAATCATACAAGTTGATGGTTTTCTTATTATATATATTGTGGTGACCCACTCCTCTACGCAGTCCAGATACATTTATTGGTGCGAATCATAAAAGTTCAGGGTTTTTAATATATATTGTGGTGACCCACTCCTCTACGCAGTCCAGGTACATTTATTGGTGCGAATCATACAAGTTGATGGTTTTCTTATTATATATATTGTGGTGACCCACTCCTCTACGCAGTCCAGATACATTTATTGGTGCGAATCATAAAAGTTCAGGGTTTTTAATATATATTGTGGTGACCCACTCCTCTACGCAGTCCAGGTACATTTATTGGTGCGAATCATACAAGTTGATGGTTTTCTTATTATATATATTGTGGTGACCCACTCCTCGACGCAGTCCAGATACATTTATTGGTGCGAATCATAAAAGTTCAGGGTTTTTAATATATATTGTGGTGACCCACTCCTCTACGCAGTCCAGGTACATTTATTGGTGCGAATTATACAAGTTCAGGGTTTTTAATATATATTGTGGTGACCCACTCCTCTACGCAGTCCAGGTACATTTATTGGTGTGAATCATACAAGTTCAGGGTTTTTAATATATATTGTGGTGACCCACTCCTCTACGCAGTCCAGATACATTTATTGGTGCGAATCATAAAAGTTCAGGGTTTTTAATATATATTGTGGTGACCCACTCCTCTACGCAGTCCAGATACATTTATTGGTGCGAATCATACAAGTTGATGGTTTTCTTATTATATATATTGTGGTGACCCACTCCTCTACGCAGTCCAGATACATTTATTGGTGCGAATCATAAAAGTTCAGGGTTTTTAATATATATTGTGGTGACCCACTCCTCTACGCAGTCCAGGTACATTTATTGGTGCGAATCATACAAGTTCAGGGTTTTTAATATATATTGTGGTGACCCACTCCTCTACGCAGTCCAGGTACATTTATTGGTGCGAATCATACAAGTTGATGGTTTTCTTATTATATATATTGTGGTGACCCACTCCTCTACGCAGTCCAGAAAGATACCTCGTTGCAACGTTTTTGGACTAATAACTATATTGTGAGGTGTTCAGAATACACTGTAAATTAGTGGAAATGCTTGTTATTGAATGTTATTGAGGTTACTAATAGCATAGGAGTGAAAATAAGCCCAAAAACTTGATTTTTAAACTTTTTATGTTTTTTCCAAAAAAAATCCGAATCCAAAACCTTAAATCCGAACCGAGACCTTTCGTCAAGTGTTTTGCGAGACAAATCCGAACCCCAAAAATAATGAAAATCCGGATCCAAAACACAAAACACGAGACCTCAAAAGTCGCCGGTGCACATCCCTACTTTTGGATAATTTTTTGTCTGAATTTCACCCTCTCTGATAGAGATAATTAAATCAAAACTGATATCAACCTGAGTGATATGAAAAGTAAGGTTAGTATTAAAAAATTGGAATTCAAATAGGTGCAAAATTATTTCAAGTATACCCCCAGCCATGCCCACTCTAATCTTGCATATGCTACCAGTGGACCATAAATAGGTTGGCATAACTTGGGGCAAACCTATTGCCCATTTTCATACCAGTGACTTACAAGTAAAACTGATCCTGAAACCAAAAGAAATTGTTTTCGAAAACTTTATACATTCCAGTTAGAATTCTCTGAGACCTCCAATCATATCTCTCTGATCCAAGAAAAAGTAAACCGCATCCATAACTGATGCTGAATTATGTTATAGTGCGCTGTAATATACGCCGTTACTAGATAACATGTGGATTTCCATTGAATATTGGAAATCCTTTTGAATATATCCATAGTATGTTTACATAGGATTTAAGATGGACCACATAATCCTGAAGGTGGTAATTTTTTTTTTTTTTAAAGTTTTATTTTTGCAAGGTCATAATAACAAAAGAGAACAGTTGACAGAGTGAATACACTTATCAAACAGTAATCAACACAGATAATCAAGTCTAGGACCAGCGTAAAACATGTGAAACGCTTAGTCAACCAAACTTTTAGAAGTTAGAGTAACGAATGACCCAAATTTTTTGTATAAAGAAGAAAGAGGAAAAGAGAATGTGCAGGAAAGAAAAGAGTGAGAGAAGAAGTAGAAAAGAGAAGAGGTTATGAGGTGACTAAATCCATTGTAGAGAAAAAGAGAAGTCCTATAAAGAAATGAGGTTCGAGAGCTGAGTTATGTAAAGTGTGGACACGCCTGAAAGTAGGATAACCATGGGTCCCAAACCCTGGCGAAGGCTTTTGAGGAATTCCGAATAATACTGGTCATGTACTCCATCCGTTGAGTCAGCCAAATTCTATTAATTATGGACTGCATGAAGGGAGGGGATTGCATTCGCCAGTCTGCTGCTATTTGACAGGTAGCTGCCGAAACAATGTGCCTAATCACTTTGTTCTGATGTCGGGATGCCGAGGGAGCCCCCACAGGGAGGAGAAAAAATTTAGGCTCCTGGGGAATATCCACCTGGAGAATTTAACTAATCAGGTCTCTAATTTCAGCCCAGAAGCCTGACAATTTTGGGCTTGACCACCATATGTGGAGGAATGTGCCTTCATGGGAGCATCCTCGCCAGCACCGATCAGACGAATCAGGATGAATTTTATAAAGGCGCGAAGGTACATAATACCATCAGTATAGCACCTTGTAAAGATTCTCTTTAATTCTAATGCAGATGGAGCTAGAGGCAGCATTCTCATATATCTCAGACCACTCCTCATCTAGCAGCTCTTCACCAAGGTCTCGTTCCCAGGATAGTTCATGGGGGGCTCTAAGATTTGAAGAGGAGGGAGCAAGCTCATAGTAGAGCGTTGATATTAGACCTTTAGTTGAGGATTGGCGTAGGCAGAGGGCTTCAAAGGTAGAAAGAGGTCGAGATAGAAGGCGATCTTTAACAACACTATGAAAGTGGCGAAGTTGCAGAAACTGGTAAAAGTGCTTTGAGGAGATGTGGATATGTGCTTGAATTTCAGAAAACTGAGGCAAAGTTGCAGAGGTGGTTATGTGATTGAGATAACTGACTCCCCGCGAGTACCACGGCTGAAAAGAACTATGAAGAAGTCCTGGAGAAAATTCCGGAGAATTGAATAGCGGTATAACCGGGGAGGGATGGGGCGACAAGGCATATTTCTGGGAAGATGAGTCCCAGATGATTAGAGAATGTGAAACTACTGGATGAAGTAGTAAGCGTTTGGGACGACGAGATCTTGGGAGCCATAGGAGAGAAGCTAGAGAAAACAATCCCAGACCCTCGGCCTCTATTTTAGGCCAAATCCTGGCTTCAGTCGGACCAGACCACAAAACACACTGAGCGAGTTGGGCGGATAGATAGTATCTTCAAAAGTCGTGAATCCCCAAACCTCCCCCCCGCGGGGATCTCTGAAGAACCTTAAGTCGGACTCGGGGCCGTCTACCCGACCAGACGAATCTAGAGACGTGGAATTGCAGGAACTTGAAAACATATGGTGGTATGCGGATGGGAAGAGTCTGAAAGAAGTAAAGCAGCCTGGGAAGGATATTTATTTTGATAACATTAATACGACCAATCCAGGAGATGTAGAGCTGAGACCACGATGTAAGGCCTGTTTTTACTTGGTCGAGTAGCTGAGGGAAATTGGCTTGAAAAAGATGTCGATGATGCTTTGTGATAGAGACACCCAAGTATTTAAGTTTATGGAGACCCCATTGGAAAGGGAAGGAGCGCTCTAGTAGCAGCTCTTCTGTAGCCAGAATATTAAAATCGAGAACCTCTGTCTAATCTGGGTTGATCTTAAAGCCCGAGAAGTAGCCATATAAGTCTAGCTCATCTAGAAGGGGAGGCACTGACGTTTTGGGGTTAGTGATGGACAAAAAAACGTCGTCAGCGTACAGAGCAATCTTATGAGTAGAGGGGCCCACCTGTATGCCCGATATCTCATGATTATTTTGAATCCTAGCAGCCAATGGCTCAATGACGAGAGCAAATATAAGCAGGGACAGGGGGCAACCCTGGCGAGTGCCATTCATGATCGAAAAGGGGATCGAGGTCATGCCATTAGCAGAAACAGTAGCCGATGGGGATCGGTAGAGGGCTAAAATACCTGTCAAAAATCTATCTGTGAATCCCATCTCTCGAAGCACACTCTCCATAAAAGACCAGGAGATACGGTCAAACGCCTTTTCAGCGTTTAGCGCCATAATGAGGGAAGGGAGGTTATCACTATTTATTGTATGTATTAAATCAATAATCCTTCTGGTATTATCAGGGGCTTGACGCCCTGGGATAAAGCCCACCTGGTCAGGATGGATGAGGGCTGGGAGGAGTGGGTTCAGCCTAGAGGCCAGAATCTTTGCAAATATTTTCAAGTCGACATTTAGTAAAGAGATGGGCCTGTAACTCGCACAAAGGAAGTGGTCTTTTCCCGGCTTAGGAATGACAATTATGTTGGCCCTAGTAGTGGCAGGGTCAAAAGAAGCCCCTTCCAGCACCTCATTAAAAATATTTGTCAGATGAGAGCCGAGGACCTCGACAAAACTTTTTGTAGTACCGGGGGGTGAGGCCATCCGGACCAGGAGCTGAAGAAGACTTGAGAGATTTGACCGCCGCCACGACCTCTGGCAGAGTGATGTCTGCATTCAAAAGAGATTGCTGTGTGGTGGTAATTTTAGGGAGGGGTGTGGATGAGAGGTAATCGATCACAGTGGGGGTCAGGGGATCCCAGCAAGGGGGGGGCATCAAGATTATATAAAGAAGAGTAAAAGTCCCTGAATTCTCTAACTATCCCCGCTGGGTCATAAGTTATCTCGCCGGAGGGGATCTGACGTAATTTATCAATGTGTTGCAGGGCTATTTTTTTTTGAGCTTTCTGGCTAATACAGAGTCAGCTTTATCCGCTTTATCATAGTAAAGCTGCTGGAGTTTCTGCATAGTGACAGCTGCTCTACGGGAGAGAAGGGTATTTAGTTGACCTTTCAGCGAGGCAATCTTGGGAAGTAGGGCCAGGTCGTGGTGAGTTTGATGCTGTGTAAGAAGTGAAGCTATTCTAAATTCCAAAGATGATATTTCCTCTGCCGCCTTTTTTCTAAAAGCCGCTGATTGGCTAATTAGTTGGCCTCGTATGGTAGCCTTATGCGCCTCCCAAACAATTCCTGGGGTTACGTCAGGGGTAGAATTATCTATAAAGTAGTTAGTAATGGAGGTCATGATGTCTAGACAAATAGATCTATTAAGTAAAAGCGAATCATCTAGACGTCATCTACTGCGTTGGGGAGGCGGTTTAAGGAGATCTAATACGAGGGCTACTCCCGAGTGGTCAGTCCAGGATAGAGGGGTAATGTCTGCTCGTGTCACATGGTGAGAGAGTGAATGCGAGATATGTAACATGTCTATGCGTGTGTATAGTTGGTGCGGGGCTGAGAAGTGAGTATAATCCTTAGCATCCGCATTACATAGTCTCCAAGAATCATATAGGCTATGGTGTGAAAGAAGTGTAGACAAGCTAGCGGATTCTAGAGAAGAGGAGATACCCCGCCGGGAGGAGGAAGGAGGAGACCTGTCGAGAGCCGGGTCAAGAGTGACATTGAAATCACCACCCAAGATAACATGGCCCCGCGCTAACCGCTCAATTTGCCTGAAAATTTTTGTGAAAAAAGGCTTTTGCCTCTGATTCGGGGCATAGACTGAAACCAGCGTAACGGTAGCAGAGCAGAGAGTACCGCATACCAGTAGAAAGCGGCCTTCTGGATCTGCATAGGTCTTGTAATGGAGAAAGGGGACCTTACTATGAACTAGGATAGCAACACCCCGTTTCTTACAATCAGCCGAGGCAAAGAAGGTGAAGGTCTGGGAAAATTGCTTACCCTTCAGCTGTGTATGGGCTCCCGTAAGATGAGTCTCCTGAAGAAATACAATATCTGCTTTTTCTCTCCTACAGGCACCCAAGAGTATCGTGCGTTTACGCGGAGAGTTGAGGCCATTCAAATTAACGGAGAAAATCTTCAGAGCCATGGCAGTAGCAGGGAGCCAGCATCCGAAAATAACACTAAACAGTTAGGTGGAGAAAATAACCAGTTAGCTTGTGGGAGGGACAAAAGCTTAAAGAGCCAGTATAAGAGTGGATCACAGTCACGAAAAAAGGAGGAGAGGAAAAAGAGAGAGATGAAAACCCTGAGTGAAAGGAATCCTTTGCGGATTCAAAGACATTATTCAAAACTAGAACACAGTAAGAATAACAATGTCAAAGGGTGTGTGGGGGGTGGTCCTTGGAGCACACGGCATTAGGAGCTGCCAGAACCCCAGGAGACCCACAAATAGAGATTGTTAGATAAAAATGTCAAAATTTAGCCGTAGAACGTGTGCAAAGTGAATACAACGTGTACATTAATCGGTTATAACAATTTAAGGTGGGAAGGTAGGGTAGGATAAAAGGGGAGGAGCAGGGAAGTAGGATATAGGGGGGGGAGAGGGGATAAGGGAAATTGGGGATAAGGAAGGGGAAGAGGGCAAGAAAAAAGACAGTTGCTCTCCCGTCCATCGACTGAGATAACGCCATAGTGCAAACAAAATGTCAAATATTAAACAGTGCAATTGGGCATGAGAGGCTTATTGGTCATAAGGGAGGGAGAGAAACAACAAATAACGTTTTATACAAAAAACTTAAAACATTAGATGAATAATATGTACCAACTGACTTTGAGAGTCCACCTGAAAAGGAAAAGTAAAAAAACGGAAATAACAAAAGCAGACAAAGGAAGAGCCATTTGTACAAGAAAAGGCATATCAGGAAGGATCTGGCTCCCGGGGACGTCGTCTAGAAGACCGGGACCACTCAGGCTGAGGAATCGTCGGAAGCTGGGCCCGGGAAGGAGTGGCCTGAGGAGCTGATTATTCGGGAAGGATGCCCAGGTTGTCCAAGAGACTCTGACCCTGTTCCAGTGATTTAACAAAATGGGAGGTGTTATCAGCAAATACTTGAAGTTGAAAAGGGAAGCACCAACGGTATCGAAAGTTATGCTGCCGGAGGATCTTGGTGACTGGCTGAAGATCTCTCCGCTTTTGTATCGTGGAAGGGGCAAGGTCCTGGAATAGCTGAATGTCTATGTCCCGAAATGTGACCACAGGTCGGTCCCTGGTAGCGGTGAAAATGCGGTCTATGGTCCGGAAGTAGTGTAGGTGGACAATGATATCCAGAGGAGACAGACCACTTGGAGGTTTAGCTCTCAAGGCGCGGTGAGCCCGATCCATGAGGCAATCTGCCTCAGAGATGTCCGGGAGAATGTGAAGGAAGAGGGCCTTGAGGAAGGCGTGAAGATCTGCGTTGCCAATTTCCTCAGACACATTTCTGATACGGACATTATTGAGGCGGGATCGGTTTTCAGAGTCCTCTTGTTTCTCTTTCAGGATTTCTACTTCGTCACGGAAGCGGGAGAGTTCTTTACCAGTTGCGGAGTTGGATCGGCAGATTTCGTCGGTTTTTGATTCCAAGGCGTCTGTCCTGTTGCCCAACGTCTTCAACTCTGTTTTGAACTCACTAACCACTTTTGATAGTTCCTGATAGAAAGTAGTTTTCACCCCCTCCAAGAGGCTAGTCATTACCGCTAGAATCTGAGGGTCGAGCTCAGCTTCCAGAGATGAAGAACCCGATGCCCCCCTGGCGATCAGCTTGGGGAGAGGGGGGTTTTGCTTTGGATCCGAAGAAATTTGCTGATGTTCCTGTTGTCACTTTCTTTGGTTTGGTTGCGAAGGTGGTAATTTATATAAGCAGACATATTGCAGGTGATGGACTTACCTGTCACTATAGGTCTACCTGGGGGGACTAATTATACTTTTGTGCACTTGTAGCAGGATGTATATGACAGGTATACAGGGAGACTTAATAATCAAAAATAGTTTTTGAGCTTCAGAAATTACCCCTTTGGAGTAAAGGTTTTCCAATTAAAAGCTATTTGTATATGTATTATGGAGTATTTTTTTTTAATACTATATAGGTGTTCTCATCTTTCAATTGTCTCAAAATTTCTTGAGTATACCACAACAAATCCGTAACTACCCCTCCCCCTTTTAGTCACATTTCTTTATGATGTACCAAGGATTTTACCCTCTAGCTGAAACTTTTGAGCTTCCAACAGCGTGTCTGTATATATACTTTTACCTCTGATTCAATCTATTGCATACTGAAAGTAATATTATAATGCTTAAGGTTTGGCAGGTTTATACCTCCTTTCTGTACACATTGCTGTATTTGGAAAAAGCTGATTCTAGCTTTTTTTCTTGTTCCATGCGATTTCTGTAAAGCTTTTATTAAGTTTCTGCAGGTCTGCTTTTTTAAAAAGAAGGGGGGTCATCTGCGTAATATATAGTATTTGAGTGAAAATAGATATTTTTAATAGATTGGAAATGCCCAGGAAGTTGATATTCAGGTAATTCTATAAAGTCGGTTCATCTCTAATTTGTTGGATAGAGAGATCTTCAATTTTACAGCTGGTTTATTATGGGAAATACGATTTCAATAATATAGGAAATAAATGAATTAGCTTTAATTTGTAACAGCTAAACTTAACTTATCAAGTTTTTTCATGGTTTCCTCTCCAAGCGGGTCTTACATGACTTTTACATCCACTTGTTTTTCAACTTAGTAAGCATGTTGTGAGGCGCATGCAGACTACCCAACTGTCAGTGTAGATCACCAAATTGTTTTCCTTATGTTTTAGGATCAGGTGCATAG
The DNA here is from genome assembly GCF_038048845.1 of Mixophyes fleayi. Lineage (NCBI taxonomy): Eukaryota > Metazoa > Chordata > Amphibia > Anura > Limnodynastidae > Mixophyes > Mixophyes fleayi. The sequence continues at coordinate 279,023,445 of NC_134405.1, read as the reverse complement.
TCCAACCATGTGTAGGACCATCTTGGCAGCCTTGTCCCCAGGATTACTTGTGAGGTCCCCTCTTTGTCTTTCTGTCTATTATCCTGAGGGAGTTTTTCATCCTATATTTATACTAGCAACACAATCACAGCTCTGATTATTCTGACTCTAACCAGCATCAACAGTTTCACAGCAATAGCTTCCTCTACCTTGGGTCTCTATTATTAAATCATTAAACACCAAAAACCTTACTCGCAGCTGTGCCAAATGTAATGAGTATGAAATAATAAATTATTCAAAGCTATTTTTTTACAGATAAATAAATTTGATACCATTATGTATGATTAATTACATTATGCTCACATGTCAACCATTGACCTTGTAGAATTCTGTTGCTAACACCATGGGTGGTAATGCAATGCAGCATAACTTGAAAAAGATACTTTAGTACCCATCAAAGAATAAAATGATATTATCAAATATTATATTTTGACTCACAATTACTTCACTTTTAATCATAAGCTATTCTTAGAGACCTGAGGTACTTCAATGGGGACCATAAATGGCACTATTGTATCAGACTATGATATACAAACTCAGATTATTACTAAAAATTTTAGGAAAATGGCATAATTGTTTCAGACCATAATGCAGAAACTCAGATTATTACTAAAGGATTAAGAGCACCAAATTATCCACTACGTTTAATGAGCCGTGGAGGTGTCTCGAGCCGCGGTGGCTCGTGGTTTACTTGCGTCATGACAATCGGGCTGTCACTTCATCCTCGTCTCGGCAGTTAGCATGGCAATGGCTGGGATGCTCTTTGAATCAGTGCCGCGTCCCGGCATTAGGGGACAACCACGAATTAATTGATTGTTATCCTTCTGTGGCTAATTGCAGTCCAGGTGCCCTGGTCCCTTATTGGTCCATTCTAGTATTTATGGCAGGGAAGACTTAGCCTCCCTGTCGATTATAGCATTGTGCATTTGCTTCCCTGCTCTGTGTATCTGTGGATACTCCGCGGAACTTCTTATTGACTCCTGTTGAGACCCCTAGCTTTCTGGACTCTGCTTGTATTCCAATTGCCCTGACATATTGGCTTGTAATTATATATCCCTGCTTGCTGCCAGCCCTGACTATTTGGCCTGTCCCTGATTATTCTACTTGCTACAGATCCCTTATCCCAGATTGCTCCTGACTATCCACTCCTGTCTCGACTACCACCTCCTATCTACCTGCTGAGGTATTACATATAATCTTCAACTACGCAATGAGTTAAGACCTGGGGGCATCCAAGTATCTGTGAGCGCAAAAAAGCTCTAGGAGAATGGCAGCTGCTATAGGTGAACACTTCTGTCTCCTGCTCTGGAAGCTTATGTCAATAGCCATTAGCTGTAACACTACCTTTAAATAAAATTTCTATATCAGTAGTAAATAAGTGGCCATTGTTCAAATTCCTGTCAGACTAACCCCTCGAATATAGAAAATTGACCTTATTATACTGTAGGTGATTTACAAAGAACATCCAAATGTACTCCATGTTCAACTCAGCACAGACGCTGACAAAACTTTAAGAGGTGCACCGTATAAAAGTGTTCACATGAGGGGGTTGGGTGGCTTGAACAAGGAGGAGAGTTTTTCCTCCTTGCATTTAAAATCTGCTGCCATTGGGATTTTTCCTGGCTCTAACATCTACCTACCCCTTAATCGGGTCTTCCCAGCCTCTTCTAGACCTGAGAGGGTCCCTTAACTAAGTCGAAGACTGTCTTTGTGAGCCAATCCAGTGTTGCAGCTGATTGTTGCTTGTGAACCAGGCTCACCAACTCACCACAGATATTTGGGAGTGACTGAGCCTACAGATCTGTGCTCACTTATTAGATGGCTTCCACCTACTCAAAGAAGACTTCACTGAATCTACTTTACCATTTGAGTCGCCGGGAGTGGAGCCCCTTCAACAGGAGCTAACAAGCCTGAGACTTATGATTTAGTTGGACAAGGCTTTACCTCTAAGACCAGTCCCTTGAGTGGCGTGTAGATTCCAGAATCAGCTGTGGTGCCCCAAAGCCCCGTTGCACAGCACAGAGGAGTGCATAAGCGCTTTTAAAATGCAGGGCTACAAGGGGTTAATTGTGCTCCTGGAGACTTGTGCCCAGGAATGATTGACAGGAGGAGGATAAAGGCCTGGATTGGCCTGGTGGAGTAACAGGAAGAGGATGTGCTGGAAGGAGGAGGAGAGAGCCGCATGGTAGAAGAAAAAGGGGGCTGATGTGCAGCCGAGCAGAGAGGAGGCTGAGCTGCTGCCGGAACCGGTGACATTGTCAGCACACGGGGACGGAGAACGGCTGAGGACAAGCAGTGGGGTGCCAAAGGCAGTCTCCACTAACTGCAGAACCCTCTCAAGGTAAATCCCTAGCCTGCAGTGTACTGCACACACCCCAGTGTCAGAGGGAAGAGTGTTGAGAGAATCTACCCAAAACTGTCATTTCATTCTTATACAAGGAAAGATACTGTTCCCTTTGTGGGAGCTTTTCCCCCAGATCATACCTTTACACAGGCTGCAGGGAACAATTAAGACTGTCGTTTCAGCTATATCCTGTGTGTTGCTGATATCTGGACCCAATCCCCTGTTTCAGAGCACATGTGTTAATAGAGATTCATTGACTAGTGAGAGAACAGCGCCATCTTGTGGCTGAACTGAGCAACAGCCCTGTGTTCTACTATAATACTCAACCCAGCCTACAGTTTTTAACAGCTCCCCTTTTCAGAGGAAGTATAGAGACTTAACCGGGACTGTTAACCCTTCTGGAAACCTCTGCAGGACATTTGAACACTACAAAATTCCTGTGCACAGGTCAACCCAGGACTGAGTGGAAAATATGGTAACATTACCGGGGATAATATTGGTGCACCAAATGTTTTAGCGGGATGTTAATGTTATGTGATTTACCTAAGAGTTGATTTATTTATATTGAAGGTGTGACATTCAGCGTTAGTGGTACCGCTGCAATTCAAGTTAACCCAGTAGTAGATGCTAAGAGTGGGGCACCTGACCCAGAGGGAATAGCACGGTACCCCAAACACTTGAATTGGAAGGAGCCCTCTAGTGGGCGCGGTAGTGACCGTAAGAGTCTTGATTGGTTATTATCGATGGTTACTTGCATCATCACCAGTCAGATATCGTTAACTTGAGAGTAGTACCTGTGATTACCAGTGTGCCTTATTAGACAAAGTGCATTGAAGATGTTATTGCTATTGTGCCTTATACTCACCAGGTGTATGTTATATGTTAAATGCTATTGTGCTCTATACTGACAAGACTCATTATTTTGTCATTACTTTTGGGCTGAGGGGGTCAGTGGCGCGGTGGCCTACCAAATTTATCCGTACCGCATTCTCAATAAATCCAAGTTGTTTGACCAATCCTTGTCCCTTTCATTGAAGTATTTATCTCCTGGCCACCGGATATCCGAAACAGAAAAGAACCTGACTCGTATCAGGAAGACAAGGTAAAGGAAACACTTCCCATCGAGTACTCGACCACCACACAGCCACTATTTAAAGTTGGTCTGCTGACAGGCTGCTGAAAACCACCTGCAGGGCCTGGTATAAACAGGTAATACTAACTCCTGCTGTTATTAACCTTATCATATTCGGCACACTGGAAGTTAACTGCTTCAGGTGATAACCCACTGAACAATGCAATGTATCCTTAGTCTGGAGGGACATACATCAAAGAAGACCCCAATCCAATATCTAACTACTATGGTCTTTTGGAGCCTTGATTTACTACTCCCTTATACTGTCTACTGACATTCCCTTCATAAATGGTGGCACTACTTTCAGAGCAAGCACACCCCACAAATCATCTACCTTACCGGATTGAGCAGAGAGCAACTGAACCTAAATTTCCGTGGAGTCCTGGCTTTTTGTTCTACAGTAACCTTTACCACAGTGAGTAAATAGCAAAATTTGTGTTTGCTTCCTTATCTCCTCTTTCAAAGGGGCCTCTTTAAGAATCTCCTAGGAACTGAAAAACTGACATTTTGGAGGGATAACCGCATTATTAAATAACACTGTTATTTATTAAAATAGGAATGCCACAGATATCTGCTGTGGTCACACTAATTTTACTTCTACCCCCTGCTGGCTAACATCTGATGATAATACGACAATTAATGTGGCAAAATCCCGATAATTAATAAATAGTCCCCAAAATCTGTTACTTGGCGCCTATACCAGCTGCTTTGGAGGTTTTCACAACATTCTACAGATCTCCAAGCAACAATTTATTTTATATTTGTAAGGACTTTGCTGCCACCTAGTGGTCAAAAAGTTTAATACAGCTAGGAAACAGTGCTCCATGCTAGTAAGTTGTAACCTTAAATATATTGTTGCATACACTTTTATAGATGCCCCAGAATAACAATACTGGAGAGGCTTCCCAATTAGCTGAACATTCCTCAGCTGTCATTAGCTGAGCTACTGTTTAAAATGCCCACTATTTGTCTATTGTTATCTCCTTGCCTTCATCTTAAAAAGGACATATTTACATGGAAGGGGTTCCCGCTACCAGAAGGGACATCACTGAATTCACTATGGATCTAAAAAAAAATCTTTTAAAGGTGAATTTGAAAAACTGTAGAGGAAATTAAAAAGGCATTGCAGCTCTTAACAAATGTACAATTGTTTTTGAACAACCCTCCACTCATCACCAGAGTTTCCAAGAATAGACAGGAAGAGACCTGGGGGTAAATATATCAAGCTGCAATTTTGAAAATCCTGTGATTTTCTTGAGCGAGTTTAAATTCTCCAATGTATTAAACTGCGATTTGATGTAAAATCGCCGGAGATGAGTTTTTTTAAAAAAATCTCTGGTTTCAGAATTGCAGCAAATCGCTGTCCTGATTTTTCCTCACTCTAGCAATACAAATCTCCAAATGTGTGAAGCTGAGATTTTTTTAAATGAAAAAATCGCCAGACACAACACGCTGCTTAGATAGATTAGAATAGATTGCCAAATACATCACTGTTACACTGCCTGCCTATACAGCCGCAGGTCCCGGCGGCTCTCTATTGTTTAAAAATAGATGATTGTTTTTTTAAAAAAAGTGTGGGGTCCCCCCTTTCAAGCACTATTAACCCTAGTGCTGCCAGCCTACTACTAGTTGCGCGAAAATCGGGGAAAAATTTGCACGGTGTCCCCCCGATTTTCAGGCAACCAGCACTAGGCAAACCTAGCGCTGGCCTGGATTCCCTAGGGAGTGGTGTCTGCAAAAAAACTGTGCAGGCCCTCCCTCTAGGAACACCCATCCCAGTGCTGAAAGCAGTAGGGCTTTTCCTACACCCCTGGGTGTAGGGAAATAACGGCGATTTTATGTAAAAAAATAAACAGACGCCATTTTTGTTTGTAGAGCTACAAGTCCCAGCCTCTAAAGAGCTAGAATCTGATTCTAGATTCTAGCTCTCTAGAGTCTTACTAAGTTTGTAGGGTGCAGATTTGCATAACTTCACAGTCGCTATTTCCCTTTACAAACAAGAACCATCAAATTAGGTACCTTGTCTTAAAAGTAGAGGTATACTCTCGATGCACCCTGTAATCACCCTTTGATTTTGTTTCTCATTAAGGTATCAACTGGTTTAGTTTGTGTTTACATACAGTATGTTCTTGCAATATGTGTTTTACATAAATGTTTTGGTAACAGCCATGTTAGTTTCATTAGGTTATCTCCACGACCACACCATATAGGGATTGTCAATACAGCCTACTTTGCCTCTTCCGATATACACTTTCTGAGCATTTATAAATCCCGACCTAGATTTTTCGAAGAGTAGGGCTCCGACTATCCGGACCTGGATTCCCCCAACTACTCATTTCTCCCACCCTTACCCTTACCTCCCAATATTTTACCTACCCACTTTAGCTCAGCTCCCCCCCTTCAGGTACCACAGTTAACTTACTAGGTTTTCCGGCTAACTTCTCCCAAGCCCTATTTGCCATTGTTTAGTGGACTGGCTCAACACAAGGCTATTGATATTGAATGTAACACTACAATATGTCCCTTAAATTTATTTCAATAAATGCCTAGGGCGTAAACATAATCCAAACACGCTTTCTACTTCATTCTTTTGTTAACAAATTTCCTACTGATGTTATTTTTTATTACAAGAAACCCATCACCTCTGATCTCAACCATGCACCGGTCATCGTGGGGATGAACATCCTGCACAGCCTGGACAGAGTATTGACCCAGGAGAAAGGACCCCACTACTGGAGGCAATTGGCGGTCCAAAAGCCAGTACAACAGGCACTTCAGCGTGTTGTTCAGCGTTGTGGAGCAAAACCCACCATGGCACCAGGACCCCTTTGGTTGATTATGACCAACCACAGCAGACCTTAAAGGTGCCCGCCCAGCAGGAGGTTGTAGTGCACATGGAGGTCTGCACCCACCAAAAACTGAAAGGAATGAAAGTGTTGGTGGAGCCCGCCATTCCATTGAAGAGCGACGATGGGGCTCTGGTAGCTCCCACATAGGCGGTTGTCATCGACGATTGGGTGCCAGCTGTGCAATGTGGGGGACCAGCCACAGACGATGCCAGCCGGGATTGTTCTGGCACAAATAGTTGAAGTGATGTTCAGTACACTTGGGGTAAATCGGCGTGTGATGCTGCAACCAGATCCCAAGGCCCCATGGACTCTGTCAGTGAAGGTGGACGAGAAAGATCGTCCCACCGAGGAGTGGAACGTTCGGGTGATCCGGGAACAAATGTAGGTGGCTGTGGAAGGGCTCAGCACCACGGATGTGGCAAAGGTGGAGCAGCTGTTGGGGAGAAGTCACGAAGAGGACTTTGGGTGCACCACCAACCTAGAGCACGAGATCCACATGGGAGACTCTGCACCCATACGGGAACAGTACCGTCAAATTCCTCCTAAACTCTATCAGGAGGTGAAGAACATGTTGAAACAGATGTTGGACAACCAGGTGGATGCAGAGAGTAAGAGTCCGTGGGCCGCCCCATCATGCTAGTGCGCAAGAAGGATGGGACTTTGCGTTTCTGCGTGGATTATCGCTGCCTCAGCAGCTGCACAGTACCTGATGCATACCCTTTACCCGCATTGAAGAGTCCCTGGATACCCTCGGCCATGCTCGGTACTTCTCCACTTTGGATTTGGAGAGTGAGTATTGGCAAATCCCTCAAGCGAAAAAAGGATCAGGAGAAGACGGCATTCTTAACGCTCATGGGTCTATTTGAATTCCTTCAAATGCCTCTCGGACCAAACAATGCACCAGCCACCTTCCAGCAGATAATGGAGCGATGCTTGGGCGACTTTAACTTTGACACCATCTTAATTTACCTCGATGACATCAATGTGTTTGCCCCGTCTCTGGAGGAACACCTGGTGCATCTGGATCTGGTTTTACAGCGGCTAGAGGGGTTTGGTCTAAAACTGAAGCCGAGGAAGTGTCACCTCCTAAAGTCCAGCTTAGAGTACTTGGGCCACCTCGTGTCTGGGGAAGGAGCGCAGCCTACTGCAGGCATGGTAACTGCAGTCTAAGACTGGAAAACACCCACTACCATCACGGAGTTGTGGGCCTTCTTTGGACTAGTGGGCTACTATCTGCAGTTCATCAAAAGTTTCGCCACCATTGCGGGACCAATACATGAACTACTCAGAGGAGCCACAGCGGAAGCAAAGAGCCAAATCGACGTATGGGGCGCCGCCCAAGAGGTAGCATTCAACAAACTGAAATAGGAGTTGGTAAAGGCCCCAGTGTTGGCTTATGTTGACTTTGAGAAATCGTTTGCTCTACAACTCTGGAAGTCTTCGCGGACATGGGGCTGTCCTCGCCCAAGTACAAGACGGGAGGGAGAGGGTGATTGCCTATGCCAGCAGAAGCTTGCGGGAGTCCGAACGGAACCCAGAGAACTACAGTTCCTTCAAATTGGAGCTGTTGGCGGTGGTCTGAGCTGTTACAGAGAAATTTGCAGAATACCTCACAGTGGCCATGTTTGAGGTTGTGACCAGCAACAACCCCATAGCCTACCTGGAAAACGCTAATCTAGGAGCCTTGGTGGGTGGCGAGATTGGCCAAGTACCAATATAAGATTTGCTACTATAATTGGTAGATGTTATGAAAACTATTAGATATTTGATTTTTTGGTTGCCATTTTAATTTAAAACTGGTAGTTAGGCATTCTTGTTTCTGAAGGGAAGCATGGTGCAGCATGGCCTCTGATGTGGAATAATTTATTTGGTAGCCAGAAATCGCAATCTCTTTGCATGATGTTATATCGATTAGGAAGTGAGATCCTAGGTTGTGTGAGTGTTAGCAAGATATGATCCACAAATAGTAAGATTTTTGACTTAAGGTTCCTCGCCTGCACTCCATGTTTGTCTCATGTAGAACTAATAACCACAGATAAGAGTTATATAACCAGGGTGAAGACCAGGGGCAACAGTAACAATACTGTCTTGTACTATTTCAAAGCTGACACTATCTGATGGAGTGTTATATAATTCTCCTTGTTGAGGGGTCTGAATACAGAGCAAGAATGCCTCTCAGAAAGCATGGACTCTATCATTATATGTATCTAGCCTGCAGTACATATCTATCACCAAAGGGGCTGCTGCTGCACCTGGACTATTCTCCTTCATGCAGGAGTTTAGCTAATCCCTTTCATATGTGGCTTGCCTTTATAAGACTGCCTCTCCCTGCAAACTGGGCAAGTTCATCTGTTGTCTTAACTGCTGCTGGTTCTTCTCTGTTGTCCTGTGTATGAATCCTGACTGACTTCCTGGTACAGGCCCTTGCATGTCCTCCTGTTTGCATTTGAGCTTATGATCCTGACCCTGGCTTGCTTTGACTTCACTCCTGTTTTCTCCCTGGCATCATTGTGAACTTCGGACTTCTGACCCCTGGCTTGTCTGACCTTCCCTTGCCTGATTCTCCCGTGAGTCCTCCAGTACCTCATGCCTTTTAGTAAACCTGGACAACCGTGCTACCTGTGCCTGTAGACTATCACTACCCCCTGATATACAGCTTTCAAGCTTCCCAGCTTACTTGGACTTTTGTGTTAATTGTGCCTACAGACTATTGCTACTACCTGGTAAACCAGAGTCTCCTCTTTTTTATCTGACAATCCAAACTCAGTATCTGCAATCCAATGTTTAACTGGGAAAACCAGAGTCTCCAGCTTCTCAGCTTTATCTGGCAAACCAAACATTCAGTATCTACAGTCTACAGTATAACTTGGAATACCTAGCCTTACCTGATTACTCTGTCTAACGCATACCTGTGTTTAAACTGTTGGGCCAGGTATCCAATACTCTTGTCCCTTAGCTACCTGGGTATCCTGAAATCCTGTTTTCAATATTTATATGGACTTGAGTTATTTGCCTTATCATTTACTGCATCTCAGTTATACCTGTATGAACGGTGTTTAAAATAAACCACTTTGTTCCATTTCACATTACTCTTATGGTGTTTCATAGTAGCAATCCTGACACACTATCAACCATGATGCACAAGAACTGAGATATCTTAGATCTGCTCCAAAACCCAGACTTATTGTCACCAATTATCCCCTCTCATTAACAATCATTGTGGGATGGTGGATAAAAAGAGGGATGTGTGAGCAATGAGGCATGATAGACTGAGCATGTACTATGGCTCAGCCAGCAAGGATCTTTAAATAGTTGGTCGTGTGAGCTTGAACCCTATGCACGGAACTATTATTATTATTTTTATTATAATTGTAAATTTGTAAGGCGATACAGTGCTCCGCACCACCGTACAGTAGTGAAAACAGTACATACATAAAACAGGAACATACAAAGTAGACAAAATAAACACAGACATGAAAACAAAGGGTATGATGGACCCTGCTTATTAGAGAGCTTACATTCTAAGTTGATGAAGGTACAGCTGAAACAAGAGGAGCAAATGTGGTTAAGAGAGGAGGGTAGGGAATTCCATAAGTGGGGAGCAGCATGGGAGAAGTCTTATTGGCGAGAGTGAGAGATGGTTACCAGAGACAAGACAAGGCACAGGTCAGAGGTAGATCTGAGAGGGCGGGAAGGAGAATATTTTGATATAAGATTTGAGATCTATACAGGGGTGGTGTTGTTGAGAGCTTTGTAGATATGGGGGAGTAATTTGAATTTGATTCTGGAGGACACAGGGAGCCAGTGTAGGGATTTGCAAGGTGGTCCAGCAGATGTGGAGCAGTGAGAGAGGAAAATCAGACTTGCAGCAGCATTTAGGATGGATTGAAGTGTGGATATATGGGTGTCAGGAATGCCAGATAGCAAGAGGTTACAATAACCAAGACGGGAGATGATGAGAAAATGGATAAGAGTTTTGGTAGCATGTTGAGTACGAAAAGGGTGTATTCTTGAAAGTTTTTAGGATGGAGTTGACAGGACTGGGAGAGAGTCTGGATGTGAGAAATAATGCAGAGGGTGGAGTGAAGTATGACACTAAGGCAGCGGGCTTGGGATACTGAGGAAATTTTGGTGTTATTGACAGTGAGGGAGATTTGAGTGCAGATGGTGACTCTGGCAGGAGGGAAGATAATAAGCTCTGTTTTGGACATGTTGAGCTTTAGGTAGCCTTGGGACATCCATGTCGAGATAGCAGAAAGACAGTTGGATGTTATTAGCATATACGTGGTATTGGAGACCGAATGAGCGAATTAGTGTTCCAAGAGATGAAGTACAGTATTACTGTACTTTTTCTCTTAGGACACTACTTGGGACTCCACAACCTTGTGGGGTCCCACAAGGCTGTTGGGGTCCCACAACAGATAGTGGGAGTGGAGGGGAGGATGTGCCAGTGGTAGAAACACTAAAGGAGCTGTTCGATAGGTAGGAAGTGAACCAAGAAAGAACTGTTTCACGAAGGCCAACAGAGTGAAGGGTGTGTAGGAGAAGAGTGTGATCAACAGTGTCAAAAGCAGCAGAGAGGTCCAGGAGAATGAATATGCAGAAATGACCCTTAGACTTTGCAGTAATAGATCTTTGATCACTTTTGTGAGAGCAGTTTCAGTGGAATGTTGGGGGCAGAAGCCTGCTTGCAGAGAGTCAAGAATGGAATGAGAGGAGAGAAAGGGAGACATGTGTTTGTACACTAATCGCTCAAGTAGTTTGGAGGCAAAGGGCAGGAGAGAAATAGGGTGGTCATTGGAGAGAGTGGCTGGATTGAGAAATGGCTTCTTTTGAATTGGTGAGCTAAGCGCATGTTTAAAGGAGAATAGAAATGTGCTAGTGGAGAGAAACAGGTTGAAGAGGTGTGATAGAAGTGGGCATACAGTGGAGGAGAGGGAGCGGAGAAGTTGTGAGGAAATAGGGTCCAGAGGCAGGTTGTAGGGTGAGATGATGAGACGAGTGCAGGGACTTCATCTTCAGTTACTGGAGAGAATGAAGTACTTAGATTTTGTTTTGTACCTGTGCATTTGGGTGCAGGGGGAAGGGCATGAAGTAAGGTGAGGCTGAAGGAAAGGAGGCTGTGGTCGGAGAGTGGGAAGGCTAAATTGAAGAGTTTAGAGATGGAGCAGTAGCGGGAGAAGACAAGGTCAAGGCAGTGCTTATCACAGTGGGTGGGAGATGAGGTCCATTGGGAGAGACCAAAGGAGGAAATGAGTGAAAGAAGTTTAGTGGCAGAAGAGACAGTGGGATTATCAATGGGAATGTTGAAATCACCTAGTATGAGTGTAGACAAGTCAAAGGATAGGAAATAAGTGAGCCAGACCGCAAAGTTGTCAAGGAATTGGGAAACTGGACCTTGGGGGCAATAAATGACAGCAACACGAAGGTGGAGAGGACAAAATAGATGGATAGTGTGGACTTTAAAGGAAGAGAATGAGAGGGAGGGTCCAGAGGGTATGACTTGGAAGGTGTAGCTTGGAGAAAATAGAATGCCTACTCCAACACCTTGTGTGTTTCCGGGTCTATTATCAGTGACTACTACCAACATTTTTTTTTACCTAAATCTGGAAGATAGTTTGTGGACAGTTGCACAATTACTGTAATCTTTCTTAACCCTGTAAACTGCCATAATAAATTACATTGTTTGCTCCATTTCCACTTGCCCGAGTGTATCAAGGTACCCAATAGGATACCAGTCCTGGGGTAAATGTTTCAAGCCATGAGCTTCCAGCAGGTTTGAAAAGTGGAAATGTTGCAGATAGCAACCTACTAGATTCTAGCTATCATATATTTAGTACATTCTACAAAATGTAGCTAGAAAATCAATGTCATCAATAATATCCAACATCCACACCCCTCACATTTTTTATGGTTCTGTTATATCTGAAGACATATTAACTGGGTGACAGCAGGCTGAGCAGCCGGGAATACATTTGAATGAAGTGAAATAAGGACACATCTGTCATATTTTCTAAAATATCATACTTACAGGAGTCATGGCTGATATGTAAATGAAGGTAGCCTTATTATCTGTTTTGTGGCATTAATATCATCTTTGTAAGACATTCTTGTAAGAAGTTAGGTCAGTATAAAAAATCCCTTACTTCAAAAGTGTTTTGAAAAGACACATTTGTGTGTACACAGACTTTCTGGTTCTGACATCACAGTGGAATGTGGGTCTGTTGCCACCTTAAGCATGTTTAAAATGTCCTGTAAAACAAACAGATTTGTTGACATTTGGGACTCAATTTCTTATTGAGAAGTGTTCCAGCAAATTCATGCTCTCCCACCAGGCAGAAATCTGGTCATTCGTGAGTATACAATTTTTTTACTCCTTTTTATTTTACAGGAAACTATTATATAACATCTATGTATATCATTTTTGACAATTGTTTTTCATCATAAGCGTTGTGAATTCATTTTCCATATTAAATAACACTTAATAAGTTTATGTCTCTGTGTTCTTATGAATTCACATGTTAGACATAGTGATAAGGCTCCCAGTATGAATGCAGCGGAAAGTATTGGTAGTTACTGTAAATGGAGTGTATTTATTTTGAACACAGGTCACACAAGTAATATCAAAATGCAGTCAATGTTAATATAGGTATCACACGTTCATAGACACAACAGGTAATGCTGGTGAGATGTATTACAGAGCTCAGAGTCAGACAGACAGGCAGGGGTTAATGCAGTATAGTCTGGCAATAGTTTGATGGAGATGGAAGCTCACGGTAGCAGGTAGTGAGTAACCAGAATGTATTTGGCAGAATCAGGTCACGGTACAAAGGCCCACTCGATCAAACAGGAACTAAATACTTGTGTAATGTTGGTATCCAGGTGTGTGACAGAGGGAGTGCAAGTACAAGGAGACTGGATTGCTTGGTTTAAGCACTGGAGCAGGAGATGCTGTTGTCCAGGTACAGTAGATGGAATGCAGGTACAAGGAGGCACTGGATATCAGGCACAAACTGTGAAGTGCAGCTGCAGGTTACCAGATGTAGCAGCGACTGGTGTCCAGCTGTACAGATGAGGTACAGGCACAAGGAGACTGAATACCAGGTTAGTCAGGAGGCTTGAGGCACTGAATGTCAGGCCCAAATGGGGAAGTGCAGATGCAGGTTACCAGGTTTAACCAGGTAACAGAGGGCACCAGATGATCCACAGGAGAATCAGGCAAAGGGGGGTCAGGGAAGCCAGGGTTCAGCAGCAGGAATATCCACAGTGATACCAGGGACTTATCAGGAGCAAGGTCAAATGAAGCCTGGGTCTTAGGCCACAGTCAAAGGTGCAAAATAATTGAACAGGCAGATGTCAGATAATTAGGAGAACAACCGGCACAATAACACAGGAGTACTGGCAAGTACCAGAAACAGCAAACAATAGATGAGCCGTAAGGAGCAATGTTTGGGTGGGTATATAAGTCAGTGGAACAGGTGCAGGTGATGATCAGGGAAGCAGGTTAACTCCAGCAGGTGAGGTGGAAATGTCCAATGGCAAAACAGAAACACCTTTAGTAGTTTAGAGATACTGCAAGCCAGATAGAATCAGGCTCCTAACCTAAAACAGCAGTACCTCTAGTAGCATACGGGTACCACAGGCCAGATAAAAATTAGGATCAGAGTCCTAACACATAGCTTGATATTTGAATGCTACATAGCTGAAACAGAGAAGTTTATTTGGTTTATGATAACTCTGGTTGAGGGGAAAGCATTTGGTTTATGAAAACTCTGATTAAAGTAAGTTGTGATAGGTGAGTTTAGATAAAGGGAGAATGGAAGCTTTTATGAATAAAAGTGTAGCTCTTCATACCAAATCTTGGAGGTGAAATAATTTGGTAAGGCAAAAGATAGTGTGTGTGATAGACAGAAAGCATTTTAATCGGTTATAAACAGACATTTTAATAATTTATAAACAGACTAGGGGGTAAATGTATCAAAGTGCGAGTTTGCCAGCGTGTTTAAATCGCGGCAAATCGCGGGTGTTTACCCACGAGTTTTGAATAAAAAACCTGAAATGTATCAAGCTGCGATTTTGACACTGATGTTCAAAACCGCTGGTCATCTCTGGCGATTTTGTGCGATGTAAACACTCCCGAGTTTAGCTAACTCTCCTGTGTTTGGCAAACTCTCCTGTGTTGTAACAGTGAGTTGTAAACACATCACTGTTACACTGACCTGTCATACGGCTGCTGTAAAAACTGTAAAGAATAGATCAAAGTGAAAAAAAAAAAAGCGTGGGGTCCCCCCGCTATTCATGCTTAACCCTAGTGCTGCCTGACGTGCTGGTCCCGTGAAAATCGGGGAAAAATTTTGCGTGGTGTCCCCCCGATTTTCACTTTACTAGCACTAGGCAAACCAGCCAGGGTTGGCGGCACTATAGCAGTGGGACACGCGTCAGGGGTCCCCCTGCCATAATGACTAACCAACCCTAGACTGTTCAGCGCTGGGCTGGATTCCTTAGGGAGTGGGGTCCGCCGAAAAAAACTAGCGGGCCCCCCCCCCCTAGAAAGAACCAGCCCAGTGCTGATAGCACTAGGGTTCTTCCTACTACCCCTGGGCTGTGGGTAGTAAGGTAACACGGCGATAAAGAATGAAAAAAATAAACATATATATTTATATATATTTATATATATTTACAGTATTATAGCTTACGCAAGTAGCGTTGCGCATGCGCAATGAGCTACGTTAGAAAAATAAAAAAACTGTGGAGCCGCCGCTAACACCTCCTACTAGGTAGGAGGTCCGGTACGCAATGAACTTAAGTTCATTGCGTAAGCTCTATTTACTGTATTAGGTGATTCCCCCACTAGCGTGGGAAAATCACATAATACAGTAGTTATAGCTTACGCAATGAGTTCATTGCGTACCGGACCTCCTACCTAGTAGGAGGTGTTAGCGGCGGCTCCACAGTTTTTTTAATTTTCTTCAATCAACATGAAAGTGTCGTGGGATGTACAAATATGGGGCCCTCCTGGCCGAAGCAAAGAAGACTTCAATCAACAAGGGGCCCCTTCTGGGCGAAGTGAAGAAGATATTATTCAAGCCATTTTGGAAGTATAATTTTGCTGGGACTGGGGCAAGCCGAAACTTTTGGAAGTATAAATATTATGGGACTGGGGCAAGCACGGAGCTTTTGGAGAAGAAAGAAGACATCTTTGGTGAGTATTTGGGGTGTTTTTATTTTTAATAAATAGATGTGGTTTAAATGATGGTGGTTAGTGTATTTATTGTGGGTTTTTTATTTTTATTAAATAGATGTGGTGTTTACTAGGGTGCTGTTGTTTATTTAACTTTTTTTTGTGGAACTACAGGTCCCAGCAAGCCAGGGATGTCAGGGCATGTTGGCACTTGTGGTTCTCCAAGTGCCCACCATGCCCTGGCTGCCGTGGCTATGCTGGTGCTTGTAGTTATACAAGCAGCAGCATGGCCACACTGTTTTTGGCAACCTGGCTGGCTGGGACTTGTAGTTCCACAAAACAAAATGACGTCCGTTTATTTTTTTTATTCTTTTTCGCCGTATTACCTTACTACCCACAGCCCAGGGGTAGTAGGAAGAGCCCTAGTGCTATCAGCACTGGGCTGGTTCTTTCTAGAGGGGGGGGGGGCGCTCGTTTTTTTCAGCGGACCCCACTCCCTAGGGAATCCAGCCCAGCGCTGAACAGTCTAGGGTTGGTTAGTCATTATGGCAGGGGGACCCCTGCCGCGTGTCCCACTGCTATAGTGCCGCCAACCCTGGCTGGTTTGCCTAGTGCTGGTAAAGTGAAAACCGCGGGGACCCCACACAAAATTTTTCCCCGATTTTCACAGGACCAGCACTAGTCAGGCAGCACTAGGGTTAAGCTGGAATAGCGGGGGAGACCTCACGCTTTTTTTTTTTTCAACTTTTATCTATTCTTTACAGTTTTAACACTGCCAGGGCAGTGTAACAGTGATGTGTTTATACAACACGCTGCTATCAAGCAGCGTGTTGTATCTGGCGTGTTTTGAAGCAAACTCTCCTGAGTTTGCTAACTCGCAGCTTCATACATTTGAGAGCTGTATAGCTGCAGTGGCAAACAGTCGGGAGTTTGATCTCTGGCGATTTTGCAAATAGCGATTTTGACAGAAGGACAACTCTGGCGATTTTGCATGAAATCTCAGCTTCATACATCGGCGAGTTTCAACTCTCCCGAGAAAATCGCTGGAGTTGCAAAATCGCACTTTGATACATTTACCCCTAGGTGGTTATTTTTAATTTACCCTTTTTCACACACCCATCACACAGACTCAGGAGAGATGCTGGTTATAGCGTATAGGCATAGTTAATGCCGTTATTGTTATGTAACCCTGTTTATAGATACTGTTTTTGTTGCATTCCATAAGAATAAGCATATTATCAAAAAAATCACAGTACTATGTTTTATATTGTTTCACCATATAAAGATGAAGACCTAAAGCAACTATTTCTACATTCACTGAATAGATGTCTCAGCCTAAACTTCAACTGATATCAATTGTATATGTTTTGATAGTCTTGTCTCTGTGTTTGATATGCTGTTTAATGCTACAATATAAATATTATGGGAAAAAAGATCTACAACACAGTACTACCAAACTGTACAGTGGCTTAGTGGTTAGCACTTTTGCCTCACAGTAATGGGGTCATGAGTTCAATTCCTGACCATCGCTTTAGCAGTGTGGAGTTTGTATGTTCTCCCTGTGTTGTGTGGGTTTCCTCCCACAATCCAAAAACATACCAATAGGTTAATTGGCTGCTATCAAATTGACCCTAGTCTGTTTGTGTGTTAGGGAATTTAAACTATCAGCTCTACTGGGGCAGTGACTGATGTAAGTGAGTTCTCTGTACACCACTGCGGAATTAGTGGCGCTATATGAATAAACGATGGTGATGATGATAGTGTCATTCTTAAAATGTGAAATAATTACATTTCTAATGTTAAGTAATGTAATTATTTTTATTTTCAAGGATTAATTAGATAACTGGAAAACAACATTGCTGAAATGTTTTGTTTTTTTTATTTTCCAAATTTCAGAGATGGGGAGCAACCACAAGCTGCAAATGGACAGCCAGAGGACGAGCTTCAAGAGAAGCTGCCTGGACAGAACCCGTCTCCACCTGCTGGTCCTCAACATTCACTTTTTTGCTTTTCACTGGAGGCCACAGATCAGAACAACCAACTCACCATGGAGCAACTGAAAAACATCAACACGAGCCTCCAGGAACTAAAGGACCAGCTGGAGCAGATGTTAAGGAAAAAAACATATTCATCAACCTAGTGAGATAGTTTGCCAGTCTCTTAAATGGCTGGTCCCTGCAGCCCTATGGCCTGTCCCTACATTTGTCCATGTTTAGCCTGAGACTGATGGAGCAAAAGTTGCAAGACCTGAACCTGCTTGTGTAGTCCTCGGTGCTTTGGCCCCACAGACAGGTGTGAAGCACAACATCTAACATTCACTGGGGGAAAAAGGTTGAAAAGAATGTAAATACAATTACATTTCTTTTTTTGTCTTTAAATAAAAACAAATCACAATCTGCTAGTTTTTCCCCCATTAATTCTACATAGGGAATAGAAGAAAGCAGAATATATGCTGTATATAGAAATGTATGTTGAGTTCATATTTTTGTAAAATGTTGTATTAATGATTACAATGATCAATTCAAAGTAAAATGGTGTAGGTCATCAATTATTATATATTTATATATTTTTGTGGAAAAGTAAAATATGACAAGACAATGTGCATTATTTTGAAGTAATGCTGAATCTAATACTCTATGTAAGTAAGATATTTTTAAGAGGACCCTGATTTAATTTCAGTATTATCTGTTTCCTAGTCTGCAACCTCGGCTTCCTCCTCAAAAGGCACCCCACTCCTAGAAGAATAACACAACATCAGGCACATACATGAGGGCTCCTCTAGACCAGTCAAGGCAATGGAAATGGATTTAGAGAAGCCCACAAGTTCAATCAATGACCATCCTGGTGAAGGCATGGCTTGAATTGCAAACTCTTGCTTTGTGGCTGGATTTAAAAAAAACAAGCTATGTTTGTGTTTGAATGTTTTTGTAAATACAGACAATTGCCTGTCTCAGTAATGGGTAGAATAACAGATGTAAAAATTATGTCCAGTATATTTGGACAATACCAAGATTAGTTGAATAGTAAAAATACATGGAGCACTGTAGCAAATTTAGTTCTGTAAAACTAGTAATATTGACATGGCCAAAGTCATGGTCCTACATTTTATGACAATAATCTTATTATTACATAATAGCCCACATGAGTTCACCTTGCCTCTGTAATAATTTTTCTCATAAGACTGCCTGCCTCATCACAATCGAGTCATGGGCAGTCCCTAGGATGTGCGGAAAACTAGAATTTTGATGAAAGTGCTCATTTATGGGCTCAAGGGATTCTTCATCCTTTTGCAGATGAATAAACTGGGTGATGCTTTCAGGAATACCCGCAGCATCCATTTAAGTACACAACGGAAAGCAGGATGGGACATTCCTGCCACCACATACACTGTGGTCTGGGTTATTATCCAGGATGCACAGAAATGAAACACAGCCAACAATTTAGCCATTGGTGGTATTGCTATAGTTGCTTTAGTTGACACCTATAGAGTGTCCATGATAACCTTAATGGTAGCCATTGCACCTCTGCATTTGGCATCCCAAAGAGATTTACATGTGACCTGTAGGTGTGCTTCCTGGACCAGCAATGTTGTTGTAGTTTCTGTAGGTGGAAGCAACTACTTTGTTGGCATTATTAAATGCCCATGTCTGTCAGAAGGTCCTGTGTATAAAATAAAGAATCTGAATTTTTCATAAAAAGAGTCATATTAAATACTTCTAACATTATTTACAAACAAAAAGAAAAAAATAGCATAATGTTAGATATGTAATTGTTAAGGTGAGGGCCCAAACAAAATATTAAATTGATAAATATGTACTTGATTTAAAAAAACATTTGGTCAGTCAGGCTGAGAGGAAGTAATTAGGGTAAGCTCAGATATTCTTTCAGGAAACTCACTTAACATATGCAGATCAGAGCCATGCATTTCCTCTGATCATTCATGTCCTTATCTACACAGAGTAGCCTGTCTAATTAAGGTATTGTAAAAACAAGTAAACCACTAGGGGGTAAATGTATCAAGGTCCGATTTTGCAAATCCAGCGATTTTATTGTGAGAGTTGAAAGTCGCAGATGTATGAAGCTGAGATTTCATGCAAAATCGCCAGAGTTGTGCTTCTGTCAAAAGCTCTATTTGAAAAATCGCCAGAGATCAACCTCCCGACTGTTTGCCACTGCAGCTATACAAGTCTCAAATGTATGAAGCTGTGAGTAAGAAAACTCAGGAGAGTTTGCTTTCAAACACGCCAGATACAACACGCTGCTTGCTAGCAGCGTGCAAGCAGCGTGTTGTATAAACACATCACTGTTACACTGTCAGTGTAAAAATGGTAAATAATAGATTAAAGTAAAAAAAAAAAAAAAAGCGTGAGGTCCCCCCTCTATTCCTGCTTAACCCTAGTCCTGCCTGGCTACTGCTGGTTTCGTGAAAATCGGGGAAAAATTTAGATTTTCACTTAACCAGCACTAGGCAAACCAGCCGGGGTTGGCGGCACTATAGCAGGGGGACACGCAGCAGGGGTCTCCCTGCCATAATGACTAACCAACCCTAGACTGTTCAGCCCTGGGCTGGATTCCCTAGGGAGTGGGGTCCGCCGATAAAACGAGCGGGCCCCCCCTAGAGACACCCAGCCCTGTGCTGATAGCACTAGGTCTCTTCCTACTACCCTTAGGCTATCGGTAGTAGAGTAATACCAGCGAAAAATAGTTAAAAAAATAAACAGACGCCATTTTGTATTGAGGAACTACAAGTCCCAGCCAGCCAGGTTGCCCAAAATAGTGTGGCCATGCTGCTGCTTGTATAACTACAAGCACCAGCATAGCCACGGCAGCCAGGGCATGTTGGCACTTGGAGAACCACAAGTGCCAATATGCCCTGACATCCATGGCTGGCTGGGACCTGTAGTTCCACAAAATAAAATGTTTAAAAAACCACAACACCCTCGTAAACACCACTAACATTTAATAAAAATAAAAAACCCACAATAAACACAGTAAGCACCCTCATTTACACCATGTTTTTATTAAAAATAATAAATCCCCTAATACTCACCAATGAAGTCTTCTTTCTGTCACAAATGTCACAAATAAATTTGTAGTTCCAAAAGTCCGGCTTGCTCCAGTCCCCAAATATTTATACCTTCCAAATGTCCATGCTTGAAAAAGTCCAAAAACAAATTGTAGATCCAAGTGTCCAGACTTGCCCCAGTCCCCAAGTATTTATACCATCCAAAGTCCTGGCTTGTAATCTCTTCTTTGCTTCACCCAGGAGGGGTCCCTTGTTGATAGTAGTCTTCATTTCTTCGGCCACTAAGGCCCCATATTTGTACATCCCCGAATCTGTGTTCTTGATTGAAGGAAAATAAAAAATGACAGGAGCCGCCGCAAACAGCTCCTAGCAAGCTAGGAGCTCCGGTACGCAATGAGCGTTGCTCATGTGCAAAGTCTATTTACAGTATTAGGTAATTTTCCCACGCTAGTGGGGAAATCACCTAATATTGTAAATAGAGCAACGCAATGAACTTGCCGCAATTTTCACACGCTGTCAAAATCGGAGCTTGATACATTTACCCCTAGGTGTAAATTAGAGAAAACAATATGCTAGTCAGATAACCTTTTTTAGGCAAATACAAAATATAGAAAATATTAACTTCAAAAAATATGCCTTCCTATTTCATATTTTGAGAATCAGAGTGCGACTCTGTAATGAAGGGCAAAAACCGCACAAGGTTTGTGAAGTATAAGTAACAACAGTACAGGAAAGCTACACTGGTCACAGATCTTTTGGAATGTTATCAAAATGTGTTATACCTTTGTATATTAAATCTAAATTGTAATAAGTTTTGTCCTCGATATTCTTACAAATCTTACATTAGCGCTTTTAAAGAATGTTTCTTGACATGTTAACCCTTTGAATGCTGGTGTGTGAATTTGTAATGCATTTGACTAATAAGGCTAGTGTGTGCTAGCATGTACATTTGTTTAACAGAGATTTGATGTGTTAACCCTTTTATTGCTGGTGTGTGCATTGTTAGCCTGTGCGTAAGAGCATAGTGTGTGTCAGTGTGTGAAAGCATGTTGGGGTCCTATTGTCCTTATTCAATAGGTGGTGGTAAATCATTGGTGTGTATGGGTGTGAGAACATTGTGGAAAATCAGCAAATCTATAACCTGTGTGATAAGTGACTGAAAGATGGAGTGCTGGAACCCCTTACAGAAAACAACCCAAATCAGGCACACTGGGAGAGCGTTTCTGACAGTTATCTCATAAATCAGCGGTTCCCAAAGTCTGCGCCACGGCTCCCAGGGGTGCCGCGAAGCTGTCACAGGGGTGCCGCGGGCCAGACATAGACGAAAAGAAAGAACACAAAAACGTACCAATCCGCGTGGCGCCGGGACCGAGCATCCGCCTCTCTCTGGCAGCTGTCACTGAATATCGATGTCAGAGAGGGCAGAGGAGGGGACAGCATGAGAGAGGGCAGAGGAGGGGGACAGCGGGGCAGAGGAGGGGGGACAGCGTGAGAGAGGGCAGAGGAGTGGACAGCGTGAGAGAGTAGAGGAGGGGGACAGTGTGACAGAGAGCAGAGGAGGGGGACAGAGAGCAGAGGAGGGGGACAGCGTGAGAGAGGGCAGAGGAGGGGGACAGAGTGCAGAGGTGCCGGGACCCAGCATCCACCTCTCTCCGGCAGCTGTCACTGAATACCGATGTCAGTGACAGCTGCGGGAAAGAGGAGGATGCTGGGTCCCGGCGCCACGCGGATTGCTAAGTTTTTGTGTTCTTTCTTTTTTCTATGGCTGGTGCGGGGCAGAGTGAGAGGGATCGTAAAAGCGTGGCAGAAGAGGGGGACAGAGAGCAGAGGAGGGGGACAGAGAGCAGAGGAGGGGAACAGAGAGCAGAGGAGGGGGACAGAGGGGCAGAGGAGGGGGACAGAGAGCAGAGGAGGGGGACAGCGTGAGAGAGGGCAGAAGAGGGGACAGCATGAGAGAGGGCAGAGGAGGGGGACAGCGGGGCAGAGGAGGGGGACAGCAGGGCAGAGGAGGGGGGACAGCATGAGAGAGGGCAGAGGAGGGTACAGCGTGAGAGAGGGCAGAGGAGGGGGACAGTGTGACAGAGAGCAGAGGAGGGGGACAGCGTGAGAGAGGGCAGAGGAGGGGGACAGAGTGCAGAGGATGGGGGACAGCGAGAGAGAGGGCAGAGGAGGGGACAGCGTGAGAGAGGGCAGAGGATGGGGACAGTGTGAGAGAGGGCAGGGGGGACAGTGTGACAGAGAGCAGAGGAGTGGGACAGCGTGAGAGAGGGCATAGGAGGGGACAGCATGAGAGAGAGCAGAGGAGGGGGACAGCGGGGCAGAGGAGGGATACAGCGGGGCAGAAGAGGGGGACAGCGTGAGAGAGGCCAGAGGAGGGGACAGCGTGAGAGAGGCAGAGGAGGGGGACAGAGTGCAGAGGAGGGGGGACAGCATGAGAGAGTGCAGAGGAGGGGACAGCGTGAGAGAGGGCAGAGGAGGGGTCAGCGTGAGAGAGGGCAGAGGAGGGGGACAGAGAGCAGAGGAGGGGGACAGCGTAAGAGAGGGTAGAGGAGGGGGACAGTGTGACAGAGCAGAGGAGGGGGGACATCATGACAGAGGGCAGAGGAGGGGCAGTGTGCCTGGATGCAGAGGGGGCAGTGTGCCTGGATGCAGAGGGGGCAGAGTGTCTGGATGCAGAGGGGCAGTTTTGCATACAACTAAATAAGTATTTTTCTCGTGACCTAAATACTTATTACAATTTTTTGACCCAACTACTTCTAAAACAGGACTGCAGTAGTCAGGCAGCACTAGGGTTAAGCAGGAATAGAGGGGGAACCCCATGCTTTTTTTTTTTTTTTTTTAAACTTTCATCTATTCTTTACCGTTTTGACAGCTGCAGGAGCTCCGGCAGCTGTATGACAGGTAGTGTAACAGTGATGTGTTTACAACCTACTGCTACAACACAGGAGAGTTAGCTAAACACGGGAGTGTTTACATCGCAGCAAATCACCAGAGATGACCAGCGATTTTGAAGATCAGGGTCAAAATCGCAGCTTGATACATTTCAGGTTTTTTTGCCTAAAATCGCGGGTTATCACCCGCGACTTGCCGCGATTTTCACACGCTGTCAAAATCGGACCTTGATACATTTACCCCTAGGTGTAAATTAGAGAAAACAATATGCTAGTCAGATAACCTTTTTAGGCAAATACAAAATATAGAAAATATTAACTTAACTAAAAATATGCCTTCCTATTTCATATTTTGAGAATCAGAGTGCGACTCTTTAATTAAGGGCAACAACCGCACAAGGTTTGTGAAGTATAGGTAACAACAGTAGAGGAAAGCTACACTAGTCACAGATCTTTTGGAATGTTATCAAAATGTGTTGTACCTTTGTATATTAAATCTAAACTGAAATAAGTTTTGTCCTCGATATTCTTACAAATCTTACATTAGCGCTTTTAAAGAATGTTTCTTGACATGTTAACCCTTTGAATGCTGGTGTGTGAATTTGTAATGCATTTGACTAATAATGCTAGTTTGTGCTAGCATGTACATTTGTTTAACAGAGGTTTGATGTGTTAACCCTTTTATTGCTGGTGTGTGCATTGTTAGCCTGTGTGTAAGAGCATAGTGTGTGTCAGTGTGTGAAAGCATGTTGGGGTCCTATTGTCCTTATTCAATAGGTGGTGGTAGATCATTGGTGTGTATGGGTGTGAGAACACTGTGGCGATTCAGCAAATCTATAACCTGTGTGATAGGTGACTGAAAGATGGAGTGCTGGAACCCCTTACAGAAAACAACCCAAATCAGGCACACTGGGAGAGCGTTCCTTACAGTTATCTCATAAATCAGCGGTTCCCAAAGTGTGTGCTCCCAGGGGTGCCGCGGCGCTGTCACAGGGGTGCCGCGGGCCAGACATAGACGAAAAGAAAGAACACAAAAACGTACCAATCCGCGTGGCGCCGGGACCGAGCATCCGCCTCTCTCTGGCAGCTGTCACTGAATATCGATGTCAGAGAGGGCAGAGGAGGGGACAGCATGAGAGAGGGCAGAGGAGGGGGACAGCGGGGCAGAGGAGGGGGGACAGCGTGAGAGAGGGCAGAGGAGTGGACAGCGTGAGAGAGTAGAGGAGGGGGACAGTGTGACAGAGAGCAGAGGAGGGGGACAGAGAGCAGAGGAGGGGGACAGCGTGAGAGAGGGCAGAGGAGGGGGACAGAGTGCAGAGGAGGGGGGACAGCGTGAGAGAGGGCAGAGGAGGGGACAGTGTGAGAGAGGGCAGAGGAGGGGGACAGTGTGAGAGAGGGCAGAGGAGGGGGACCACAGGGCAGAGGAGGGGGACAGCGGGGCAGAGGAGGGCGGACAGCGTGAGAGAGGGCAGAGGAGGGGGACAGAGTGCAGAGGAGGGCGGACAGCGTGAGAGAGGGCAGAGGAGGGGACAGCGTGAGAGAGGGCAGAGGAGGGGGACAGTGTGACAGAGAGCAGAGGAGGGGGACAGAGAGCAGAGGAGGGGGACAGCATGAGAGAGGGCAGAGGAGGGGGACAGAGTGCAGTGGAGGGGACAGCGTGAGAGAGGGCAGAGGAGGGGACAGTGTGAGAGAGGGCAGAGGAGGGGGACAGTGTGACAGAGAGCAGAGGAGGGGGACAGAGAGCAGAGGAGGGGGACAGCGTGAGAGAGGGCAGAGTAGGGGGCAGCTTGAGAGAGGGCAGAGGAGGGGGACAGTGTGACAGAGCAGAGGAGGGGGGACAGCGTGACAGAGGGCAGAGGAGGGGACAGCGTGAGAGAGGGCAGTGTGCCTGGATGCAGAGGGGGCAGTGTGCCTGGATGCAGTGGGGGCAGAGTGTCTGGATGCAGAGGGGCAGTTTTGCATAAAACTAAATAAGTATTTTTGTCGTGACCTAAATACTTATTACAATTTTTTGACCCAACTACTTCTAAAACAGGACTGCTCAGTAATTATTTTGGAGGGGTGCCTTGAAAAAATTTGGAGACTCTAAGGGTGCTGCGAACTGCAAAAGTTTGGGAACCACTGTCATAAATACATCTAATAGATTATAAAACAATACCTATTATAATCAGATCAAAAATTTAAAACCAGTACTTACTAGTGGAAGAAATGCTGCTTTGATAATACATCTGCAAAATTATGTGGGGGGAACGGAACCCAATTATATAAATATATTAAATTAAATTAATTCAAGAGTAATGTGTTTATTGTAAATTGAACAGTGACAAACTAAAGAAAAGAGACTAAGCATAGACAATCCCACAAGTCTACCGTAGACAAACATAATTTAATTGTAATTTCTTCTACATAAATGCTTGCAGACATTAACTTTGCAAGTGAAACTGGCATTTGCTGAACAAAACAAATTAAACATACATGCCTCTACAGAACTACTTGTATCAACAGAAAATGCCACAAATAAGCATCTGTGCAATCAGGTAATATAGCTGCGATCAATGAATGAAGTGGTCTCAGCTGTGGTGGAGTCATGGTGACGAACATTGTCATCATAATCATCCTGGGTTTGCACTTGCCCTGTAGCATTTGGATGAGCAGGGCTACCCTAACTGTAGTAGTACTTACTCAGCATCAGCCCCATAGTGTTTATTAACAGAACTTATAATGCATGGCTTGCTATTTTTATTCCATTTATTTTATATTCTTCAATACACAAAATGTAGTTAAAATGCATTTACATGAGTAAAAGTACAGCCAGTTCAGTGGAATGTGAAATGAAAATTAACCAAGTCTAATTTTAAAGTTAGCATGGATGATCTCCGTGAAGGTAAGTAATCGTAATTACAGTTAGTAACAGAATCAAAATGTGACTGATGATAATAATATTTTACTAAATTTCCAAGTTATTAGGAATAAATATTTTGAGAAAAATATAATATGATTAAAAATAAAGGTTCACTTAGCACAACAAAACAAGAGCTACTAACAGTTCCAGATTTACTTTCCTAAGTTGTTATTACTACAAAAGCCTTAAATTTCTTCAGGGTTCCATCTGCATAAAATAAATAAATCTATTCCACAAGTAACTAAATGGAGTTTTATGCTGGTAGATGTGAGTCAAACAAACCCAAAAGAAACAGATGTACAGCTAAATATTAAATTATATTACTTTGCTAACGTTTTATACTCTCCTTTATATCCAGATCCTTTCAGGTTTTCTAGATCTACTGGTTTTTAGTCTATCCAAGGAAAAAGATAGGGAGAGGGCATTTATTTGGTAAAACATGAGTATTAATATTTTATTTTATGGGCTTTATGTAATAGGTATGATGAGATAGGGCCACACTGCCAAGATAACATCTCCCACTGGCCTGTCAAGCCGCAGGGATTACATGGACTGTCAACCCAGTTACAGTTATTAAATTGTGCCTGTTGGACAAAGGGAGAATTTATTGCAGACACATGGGGGAGTAAGAAGGAAGCAACAGGAAGTGAGGTACAGATGGAAGCCCTGACACATAAAAACAACGTGGAAGAGGTTAATTTCAGGAAGGACTGTATGTTATCCAAGATCTGGAGATGGGGAAAGGCAAGTATTACCCATTGTCTTCCACAGGACTGGCTCAGATATAATAGCAGGGACACAGCAAGGGAGAGATTGTGGAAGGCCAGCTCTTCTTGATTCCCACTCCAATACTCTGGCCCAACACCCACCAATGTTGAAGGACAGACCCAGGGTTTTGCCCAGAGAAGGGAAAACACTGTTTGACCATGGATATAAGGAGCCACTGCAAGTGGTAGAAATACCCATTCATTCTGATGATTGATTCCTAGAAAGGTGTAGGGCTGACTGGTGTTGAGTTTCTGTTCTCTACCAGCAGACCCGGTAATCATCCAAGTCTTGTACCTAGGAAAGTAGGCTGTTGCTTCATCTTAAGACCTGTCAACATCTCACTCTATTGAGAGATACTTGTCACTTTCTGGGTAAGTTGGTGCGCTCACAGGAGTGGGGACACTGATACCCAGAGCCCCACCACGCTGGTGGAAATTTGGCCAAGTTGCCAGGTACAGCAAGATACCAAGACTTACTGGACCATCTGTTGACAGACTCTTTTGCCTGTGGAACTTTTGGGTGGCTAAGGGGGGTGGGCAACGTTGCTGGGACTTATATTGACACCAATGATCCGCTGACCTGTTGTGTAAAGTGTGCAGTGTTATATTCTGTTGTTTTACTGTAAGAAAATTAAAGATAGCATTTAATCTTTTGTTCTCCTCCTTGCCTGTGTGATTTCTCAACCTAAGGGAGGATCGGAAAACCTAGTGAACTTTGGTTCTAAAAACCCGGTATCCTCACAATAGGTAATAACAATAATAGAAAAAAAAATATTTCCATGACTCTTCCTAAACCTACTTCCAGGCAATTACTGGTAACCTAAAATATAGTTCTCTTAAGTAAATAGATAGTCAATATACACTGGTCAGTCATTAAAACCACTGACAAGGGAAGTGAATATTATAGATTATCTCGTTACAATGGCACCTGTCAGGAAGTGGGATATATTAAGCACCAAGTGAACAGTCAGTTCTTGAAGTTAGTGTGTTAGAAGCAGGAAATATGGGCAAGCATAAGGATTTGAGCAACTTTGACTAGGGCCAAATTATGATGACTAGACGGCTGGGTCAGAGCATGCCCAAAACAACAGGTCTTGTGGAGTGTTCCTGGTATGTAGTGGTTAGTACCTACCAAAGTGGTTCAAGGAAGGAGAGCTGGTGAATCGCTGACAGTGTCATGGGTGTCCAGGACTCACTGATGCCTGTTGCGTGTGAAGGCTAACCCTTCTGGTCCAATCCCACAGAAGAACTACTGTAGCACAAATTGCTGAAAAAGTTAATGCTGGCTAGGATAGAAAGGTGTCATAACACACAGTGCATTTCAGCTTGTTGCGTAGCCACAGACTGGTCAGAGTGCCCATGCTGACCCCTGTCCACCGCTGAAAGCGCCTACAATGGGCACATGAGCACCAGAACTGGACCATGAAGCAATGGAAGAAGGAGGTCTGGTCTGATAAATCACATTTTCTTTTACATCATGTAGAGGACCAGGTGCATGTGCTTACCTGGGGAAGAGATGACACCAGGATTCAAGCCGGCGGTGGCAGTGTGATAATCTGGGTAATGTTCTGCTGGGAAACCTCAGGTCTTGGCATTCATGTGGGTGTTACTTGAATATGTACCATCTACCTAAATATTGTTGCAGACCAAGTACACCCCTTTATGGCAAAGGTATTCCCTGATGGCAGTGGCCTCGTTCAGCAGGAGAATGCACCCTGCCACATTGCAAAATTTGTTCCAGGAACATGACAAAAAGTTCAAATTCCCCAGATCTTAATCCGATTGAGCATCTGTGGGTTGTGCTGGAAAAACAAGTCCTAGCTATGGAAGCCCCACCTACAGGACTTAAAGGATCTGCTACTAATGTCTTGGTGCCATATACCACAGGGGTCTTGTGGAGTTCATGTCTCGACAGGTCAGAGCTGTTTTGGCAGCAAGTGGGGGACTTACACAATGTTAAGCAGGTGGTTTTAATGTTGTGGTTGATTGGTATATATGGTTTGTAGAAGGTCTGATGGAATTTTATGACCCAGATTCAAAAGTATGTATTTTAGCTTTAGAAGTTTGTTTTTTTGTTTTATAAGGCGTCCATGTTCACAAACACTTATGGGCGTATTTATTAACCTTCAAAGAGGTTTTAACCATTCTAAATCCCTTAAAAACTGCAGAATTGCAGCATTTTATTATAAAAGGATAGCAGCAGATATCAGAGATAGCAGTCCCAGCCTCTTTAATAGCAAATCCAGTCCCGATAGGTGTCTATGGGGACTGCGATTATGCCATATTTATCAAGCTCCGAAATTTGAAGCATGACCCTGACACCATCAGAAGATGGTCTTAGCCGTGCTAGTCTATGGGGAAAGCATCTCAGGAGAGGGATCGCTGGTTTTCTCCCCAGCTTCATGCTTCTCCCGATTGCAATTTGTACAGGGCCATATAACCTGTAATATAGATTATCCATTTATTTGGCTAATCAATTTTAATAAGTAGATACGTTAATTAATTTCTAATCACTGCAATAAGAAATTATAATTAACAAATAGAGTATAGGTGGAGGACTTTCCCCTATGTTGTTGAGGAACTACGAGAAATAGACCCCCTTTAAATAGATACCCACTAACTAACTACTTAATGATTTCATATAGTTAACAATCACTCATAAATATT
The DNA here is from genome assembly GCF_038048845.1 of Mixophyes fleayi. Taxonomy (NCBI): domain Eukaryota; kingdom Metazoa; phylum Chordata; class Amphibia; order Anura; family Limnodynastidae; genus Mixophyes; species Mixophyes fleayi. Next base: position 278,993,647 of record NC_134405.1, on the reverse strand, counting down.
TATATAAAAATGCTTCACTTTTATTGATAATTTTCTGGTTTTTTTTATTCATTAATTTAATATATATGATTCTTATGACATTGTAAAAGCCCCTGTGTGTGCTAATGAGAATGTTTATTCAAGATGTATACAAAATGTAAATATCTTTTTATTTATTGAAATATATACAAAATGTGAGGTGGGAATAAGTAAAAAAAAATGGTCTGGAGTGGACAGAAAAAAATTGGGGTAATGGCACCATTTTTGTATGTTTGTGATAACATTTTGTGGAACATTATTGGACTTTTGTATGAGTGTGAGACAGCCAGCATAAACTTAAAGAATAACTAATTTTTCAGATGTGGCTATGTTTAGTTAATATCAGTAAAATAGCACATTCCTATTTATTTACTCTCCTCTGTTCCTCTGATCAGTGGTCCTAGCAAAACATACTACCCCAAGTCCTTTGCAACAGCTTGAAAATGAGAGGATGTAACAGATTTTCTTATTGTCATCACCTACCTCAACCCAAACTTTACATTTTTATTTTGGGTAACATTATTTTTCTAAGGAGTAGTTCATTTTCCAATAAATTTTGATGGTCTTAAATTGTGCATGGCTTTTAGCATGTCCTTCTGCTGGCGTCTGTATGTAAAAACGTTGGCTGCCCCTGGTCAAAATGCATGTTTCACTGAATCTCCAAGTAAAATAAAAAAAAACCCACTGCAGTGATATATTTTTTCCCATTTAATGCATAAATCATATTTATTTGCCGATTTTAACAGATTGACAACACAAATTATGTAATGAAAGTAGTATGTGCAAAAGTTTGAGATGTCTTACTATGCATTTGCTGTGTGTTAATTATTATGATTTTTGTTACCACCCATTTGCAGGTTAAAGGCGACTGGTTGCAATGTACTTTAGTATGATTACACAATTCTGCTGGGTATAGGCAAAATTGATTTCCCACAATATTTTCTTTGATAGAATCTGAAATATTTACAAATACATATTGGTGAATGTTACTGATAGCTCTTCTGTAGAAGGAACATTCAATTTTAACTTAAATGGTCCTTAGGTTCTCTATTAAATAAATGTTTAACAATACAGTCTTGTGACCAACATTGTCAGTCATGCAAGTATCTCTTATTCCTTTGCGTCAAATACATAAGACTGTAACTGTCCCATGACGACCTGGATTGTCTTAAAAAGCCTAGAAGATGCATTTACCCTAACTAAAATAACAAAACACTACTTTAATGTTTAATATGTAATGTAGATAATGACCATCAATTTAGACCTTTTTATAAACTCTAATTGCATACATTTTAGAAATATTGCACTACATTTTATATTATACTTTTGTGCACAGTGAATTGTTTCCTTGATCCTGATTATTTGTATTGCTTGCTACAGGTTTATGTGCAGAAGCTTTAAATCCTTTAAATACAGGACAAACTGGAATCCATCTAAAGCACTGTATTCGCTTAATTAATTCCATTCCGCATGGAAAGTCATAGCTCCTTAGATCTGCACATGTGTCACTGCTGGCATCGGCTCCTTGTTTCCACTGCAGCAGTCCCCGTTCTTTCTGTGTACCTGTAAGAAATGTATAAGAAAACTATTAAATGTGTTGGCAGCTTTTCCACAATACTTGAATGTTAAGAAGAACGATAAATAAGGGGTTTGCAACTTCCAACTGTTTAGAATGACATGGGGGATTATTTACAATGCAATAGTGCAAATAGTGCAAAAACCATGTAAACTGATCAGACATTTACATTAATTGTGTAACTCATACTACACCAATCAAAGCTAATGACTGCTTGGTTGTTATTGGTTACTACCTCCCAAGATATTAAGCTGGTTTACATTAAACAGTAGATTCTCAATACAAAAATGTAATTTACTTAGCAGAATGAGGTTCAAAGGCAAAGTAGCACTATATACCTTGCCCATGTACAGGTACGATTACTTTTATAGGTTCTGTTGGTTGAACTGACATTATAGACTGCAATTGTTACAATCAGTTTAGTGATTATTATTATTATTATTATTATTATTATTATTATTATTATTAATAATAATAACCAATGCATACATGGATTATTTATGCATTTGTGACCCTACTTTGTCGTTAGTATTTTCTTATAGTTCTAACACTACAACCTTCATATCACTAATTTACTTTATTGCAACAATTGCTATATTAGAAACTATGCAAGTACTGATTTTCATTAAAGCTTCACTACCACCTATTGAATTTTTTTTCAAAGTGCTCGTCCCCCTATCCTGTGGTCTACAGCATGCAGCCATTTTTCTCGGAGCTCTGCAGTTTCTGTATTACAGTAATCAATTTGTTCGTGAGACTTGTGAAAAAGAGAACCAATCACAAGCCGCAATTCTTGCTTATGGCTTGTGATTGGTCCTCCTGCTCATACCATTCCCAATTTCGGAAGGGGCTGTGATGAGAACAGAACATGTAGCAGCCCTTGGGGTTCTGGCTACAGGGAGAAGCACATTAGTAACATTTTACAGTAGTTGTTAGTGCAGCTTTAAGTATTCAATATTTATATATTATCTACTTCCTGACAATATTTGTTATTTTATATATAATGACATATTAATTATTTAATATGTTCGTATTACTCATGTGCCTCATTTAGATATAGGTACAAATTGACAAATGCATCCACACTGTCTGTGATGTGGATGTTTACTGTAAGGGGCTACATAGGATGTCAGCATTCAATCTTGCACTCACCTTTCACACAGGTGAGTGCAAGCAGGTTACACCGAATTACCCACAAACAATTCTCTACATACACACCTATTCTCTGCCAGCACCTATTGTACTTGGACAATAGCACACCGCATTCTGTTACACAAATGTACACCATACTTGCCAACTCTCCCGGGATGTCCGGGAGACTTCCGCATTTTGCGAGAGTCTCCCGGACTCCCGGGTGAGTGTGGCAATCTCCCAAATTCTGCCCACTTCACTAGGAAGTGCCTCACTTCCTAGTGAAGTGGGCAGAATTAGGTCCCAAACGCCGAGATTCCCGGTGAATCGCCCCGTCCCCCGCTGTCAAATGACGCGTCATTTTGTGTCATGATGTCACAGGGGTGGGGCCAAAATGACGTGATTTTGGGCGCCCCGCCCCCCACACGCCCACCTCCACTGGCAGGCTCCTGGAAGAGAGCTGAAGAAAGTTGGCAAGTATGATGTACACTGTGCTGCTTGTTAGTCAAAAGAGTTAATAACACACAGCAGCATTCAAGGGATTAATATATCAAAACTCTGTTACACAAACATACATGATAGCACACACTATGCTCCTTGTTGGGGGTTAACAATTTACACAACATTCACAGGATTAACATGGACAAACAATATTTCATTTCATAAAAAGGCTTATGGATTCATTAGAGTATTGAGAACAAAGCTTATTTAATTTTGGATTTAATATAAGAAGCTGCAGGGCATTGTATATAATAAAAACATACAAACAATGACATACAATATAATTGCAATACAGTTACAAAATAAAGGGATACAAATACAGTACAATCTGTATGCCTGGGATAAGGCAGAATAAAATGATCAGTCATTATTTAGATCAAATAACCAGAGCTGACAATTTGCACAGAATTATAAACCTTTTTAACTGGGAGGTTTCTCAGAAGTGCAGGGTATATACTAATAAGAGGATGGACTCCATCTAGTTTTGGACCATAATTTGTTCAAAAATAGTCTTTCCCCTTCCATATTTCTCCTGAGTTGTATTTTTGGTGTTTTCTGAGGTACAGTGTGGGTTGGTGTAGTTAGATGGGGCTTTGGACGTCTGCACTTATGATTGACGAGCTTGTCTCATTGGTTGCTGCCTAACGAAGGGTACAGGGCAGGGCCATCTTAATGCATTATAGGCCCTTGGGCAAAGCAGTGTACTGGGGCCCTACCTACACAATCACTCATAGGAATACAAATGTAAACTATTGATAACATTAAGCTTATATTTACCTCCAACAAAATCAATGTTTAAACATTTAAAAACATGCTGTACAGCAGAGATTAATCCACACAAACGTTTAGACAATATAACATGATCCTTGAAGTCGAAACGCAATAAATTCAACATAAAAATGGTACTTAGTTGGTAAATCATACAGGCGAAGATGGCACAGTACAAAATTACTATGAATTATTTGTTATTAAGTGTTTCTTGTAAAGAATTATTCAAAATGCTTTAAAAAATGATATGTGCTGATTTTGTCTTGCTTATGCACAATTAGTATGTGAACGTTGTTTTCATTAAGGTCAAGATGTGTATTTGCAACAGCAAGATCGCATGTACCGATTACTATAAGATATGCAAACAAGCTGATACTGAGGCAATTAGTCCACCTAATCATTTTAATAAAAAGAGTTCAAAGGTTTTGAATAACTCTCCCTGAATAATATACTGAAAAGGTGGCAAGCCTATAGGGACCCTTGGCGACTGCAGAGCGTGCCCATGCATTAAAACAGCTTTGGTACAGGGGTTCTGGTCCTGTGGTTTTAGAGTTGCCTTTGACGTCCAAACCCTTATCAATACCTCCCAGAGTCCTGATTCTCCTTTCAATAAACCTTTGATAATTTTAGACATAAAAAAATATCAAATATGACATTATTGTGACATTAGTCTGACTCATTCTGGAAGATATGCAACTACTGTACTGTAGGGTCTCTATATCTCAGTTATTTATAATTTGCACACCTTATGCATTGGCGTTGAATTTAAATTGGCACAAAGATTTCCAAAAATCATGAAATATGAAGAGAATTTGTCTTGAGGTAAATTCAATTAGCTGTGAGGTAAAGCGATTTTTCTCCATAACAATCCAATGAGAAACATAGCATCAGAGTTTTTATTAAAATCTACGCTCATGTTCCCTTGCATCCCATAGCCATGAGAGGGAAAAGGAGTTTAGATTTCTGTACCGTAGTAGCCGCAACAGCTGGACATTAAAGTGGTGTCTGGTGGCACCTCCCAGATAATTGAATCTGCCTCTTTAAGTCTGTGTCCTTGGTCCTGTGAAACTTGCATAGAGCCTCTGGTCTTATTTAGCATATAGACACCACAGAGTCACATTATTTTGTTAAACAACAAATCTAAAATTTTGTCTGCCTAGGACCTTATTTTGACAGAATAGGAGGTGGAAATGGATTAACCGAAGGATGCAGGTTTGAGACATGCATCTGTTTGGCCTTTGATCTGTTCAGCTATTAGACCAGATCTTGGCAGCCAGTTATACTATGTATGGGCAACAATTCTTTCTTTTAACAGATACAGTCAAGACATCTGCTCTGCAGGGGTTATGATGTAAGAAGAATGCCAGTTAAATCAAATTAATAACATTTTACTGGCCACAGACATTACACACACAATCACTGCTTCAGATATTTTGACCCCTGACTACGATATAAGTTTGACAATTCATATTTAACTAGAGATGTGCACGGGCGACTTTTGGTGTCTCGTGTTTTGTGTTTTGGAATCGGATTTCCGCGATGTTTTGGGTTCGGATTTGTTTTGCAAAACACCTGCCGAAAGGTTTTGGTTCGGATTTAAGGTTTTGGATTCGGATTTTTTTTGAAAAAAGCATAAAAAGTTCAAAAATCAAGTTTTTGGGCTTATTTTCACTTCTACGCTATTATTAACCTCAATAACATTCAAAACCAAGCATTTCCAATAATTTACCATGTATTCTGAACACCTCACAATATAGTTATTAGTCCAAAACGTTGCAACGAGGTATCTTTCTGGACTGCGTAGTGGAGTGGTCCCCACAATATAATTTAAAAACCCTGAACTTGTATGATTTGCACCAATAAATGTATCTGGACTGCGTAGAGGAGTGGTCACCACAATATAATTAATAAAAAACCCTCCACGGGTCTGAATTTCCCCAAAAAAAAATCTGGACTGTGTAGTGGGGTGGCCCCGGTACTAAATTTGATACCTGGCCCACAATACCTCCTCCAAGTTCCAAGTGTAGTGTTTATAACATATTAACACTACACTAATTCTAGCACGTCAAACCCTCTTGTTTTAAATAATGACAGGGCATTTAACTTTTGATAAAATTTTTCTAATTTTTTTACATTTTCTTTTATTTTTTGAACATGGCAAACGACTGTTGAATGGTAACATAATGCTAAAAAAATAGTTGCAAGATGGAATTGTCCTTGGGCCCTCCCACCCACCCTTATGTTGTTGAAATAGGACATGCACACTTTAACAAACCAATCATTTCAGCGACAGGGCCTACCAAACAACTGTGGCTGAAATGATTGGTTTGTTTGGGCCCCCACACCAAAATAACAATTCATCTCTCCCTGTACAAACTAAACAGGCTCTACTGAGGAAAGATGTTGTCCTCATCCTCAACCTCTGATTCCTCTCCCCCTACAGTGTGTACTTCCTCCTCCTCACACATTATCAATTTGTCCCCGCTGGACTCCACAACCACAGGTCCCTCTGTACTATCTGGAGGGTAGTGCTGTACTTCATTGAGGAATTGATTATTCATTTTTATAAACATCATTTTTTCAACGTTGTGAGGAAGCAACCTCCTTCGCCGCTCACTGACCAGGTTCCCCGCTGCACTAAAAACTCTTTCCGAGTATACACTGGAGGGGGGACAACTCAGGTAAAATAGAGCCAGTTTGTACAGGAGCTTCCAAACTGCCTTTTTTTCCTGCCAGTAACAATATGGACTGTCTGACATGTCTATTTGGATGGTGTCAGCAAAATAATCCTCCACCATTTTTTCAATTGTGACAGCATCCAATGCAGCGACAGTAGACATGTCTGCAATGGTTGGCAGGTCCTTCAGTCCGGACCAGATGTTATCAACATCCCCGCCAGCGGCTCTTTTAGGAAAACTGAGCTTTTTCCTCGCAGCCATAGATGTGGAAGAAAATGAGGGTGGAGCTGTTGGCATGTCACGGTCCTCTTCAGAGGTCAATCTCCTGACCAGAAGGTCTTTGTCCGCCGGAAACAGAGACACAACATACGCTTTAAACCGAGGATCGAGCACGGTGGCCAGAATGTATTCCTCTGACTTTAAAAGAGTGACCACCCTCGGATCCTGGCAAAGCATACGAAGGGCTTCATCCACAAGAGCTACATGCTTTGTTGGATCGCAATGCTTTACCAGCTCCTCCCTCACTTTCTCCAGCTGCTTCTGCAACAGCCTGATCAGAGGAATGACCTGACTCAAGCTGGCAGTGTCGGAACTGACTTCTCGTGTGGCAAGTTAAAACGGCTGGAGAACCTTGCACAACACGGAATACAGTCTCCACTGCGCTTGACTCAGGCGCATCCCCACTCCTTTGCCTATGTCGTAGGTGGCTGTGTAGGCCTGAATGGCCTTTTGCTGCTCCTCCATCCTCTGCAGCATATAGAGGGTGGAGTTCCAGCGCGTCACAACCTCTTGTTTGAGGTGATGGCAGGGCAGGTTCATGCTTTTTTGATGTGCCTCTAGTCTGCAGTAGGCACTGGCTGAATGCCGAAAGTGTCCAGCAATTTTGCGCGCCACCGCAAGCATCTCCTGCACACCCCTGTCACTCTTAATAATGCTGCACCACCAAATTAATGGTGTGTGCAAAACATGGGACGTGCTGGAAATTGCCCATATTTAATGCCCGCACAATGTTACTGGCATTGTCTGACACCACAAATCCCCATGAGAGTCTAAGTGGGGTAAACCACTGGGAGATAATTTCCCTCAGTTTCTCTAATATGTTGTCAGCGTTGTGCCTCTTATTAAAGCCTGTAATACACAATGTTGCCTGCCTTTGCACGAGCAGCCATTTTGTAGATGCTGCTACTGATGCAGCTGTTGCTGTTGCTGCGGAAGGCGATGCATCTACCCAGTGGGCTGTCACAGTCATATAGTCCTTCGTTTGCCTAGAACCACTTGTCCACATGTCCGTGGTTAAGTGGACAGTGGGTACAACCGCATTTTTCAGAGCACTGAGGACACTTGATCGTACTTCTCTGTACATTTTTGGTATCGCCTGCCTAGTGAAGTGGAATCTTGATGGGATTTGGTACAGGGGACACAATACCTCCATCAACCCTCCAAATCCCACTCCACTGATGGCGGACACCGGGCGCACGTCTAACACCAACATTGCAGTTACAGCCGCAGTTATACGCTTTGCAATAGGGTGACTACTATCGTATTTTGTGGTCATGGCAAACGACTGTTGGACGGTCAATTGTTTTGTGAAAGACTTAGCGGTCTTACGACTTCCCCTCTGGGAAGATGACCGACTAACAGCAGCAACAGCAGCAGTGGCAGTAGTAGGCGTACCGCTGCAGGATTCCTCGGATGAATCCCGTATTGGAGAGGACTCAGTCTGGCTGCTGACTTGGGCTGCAGGACTCAATCTGATGGAGATCGTGGAGGAAGTTGACGAGGAGGGTGTTGCTGGTGTGTATCCAACTGTACCACGGGATTTAGGTGTCCCTGTACCGATGACGGTCCTAGCCCCAGTTCCTGAACTAACCACTGAACTATGAAGGTTATTCAGGTGACGTATAAGGGAGGGTGTCCCTAGGTGGGCAAGATCCTTACCCCTGCTTATTTGAGCTTTACATAAGCTACATATGGCCATACATTGGTTGCTCGGATTCGGATAAAAATAACCCCAGACCGAAGAGGTGCATTTTTTGGTCTTCTGACCAGGCATGACGATGGGCTTTCTCATCCCATGGACATCAGCTGTTTCCTCCCCTGGTGCCTCATTTACAATAACCACATCACCATCCTCATCATCAAGTTCCTCCACAGCGCCAGCTACATCATCAATAGCCTCCTCCTGAGCCACCTTTTCCCGTACAGTGATTGGAAAGTCAGGCTTGACAACCACCAACACCCTTGGACTCGCCTTGGGGATTTGTGATAATTTCTCTTTAGAAGGCAGAGTTGTTTGCTGTTTTGTTGCTGACAGCATAACTCTCTTCAATTTTTTGTAGGGGGGGAAGGAGGAGGAGGGCTAAGATCCTTGGGTGAAGATGGACCACTAGTCATGAACACGGGCCAGGGCCTAAGCCGTTCCTTGCCACTAAGTGTCGTAAATGGCATATTGCCAACTTTACGTTTCTCCTCAGATGATTTTAAGTTTCTCTTTTTGCTTTTTTTTGAGAACTTGGGCTTTTTGGATTTTACATGCCCTGTACTAGGAGATTGGGCATCGGGCTTGGAAGACAACGTTGATGGCATTTCATCGTCTATGTCATGACTAGTGGCAGCAGCTTCAGCATTAGGAGGAAGTGGGTCTCGATCTTTCCATACTTTATCCTCCAAATTTTGAACCTGGTAATATTGCAGACAGTACCAATGGACTTATACTGCAGGATTGGTTTTGCAAATTTTGTTGTAATTATTTTTTTTTTTATTTTTTTTGGTATTTTTTTTTATAACTTTTTTTTAATTTTTTAAACACTTGGGAATAATGGAGAAATAACAATGCCCTTAGAAGCACAGGACACAGGACCACTGGACTGAACAGGACACAGCACAGGACCCAGCAGCACCACTGAACTCAAAATTGACAGAGCACAGCACACAGCACCACTGAACTTTTACTGTTGAATGTGTGAACTTGGCAATATTGCAGTACCAATGGGCTTATACTGCAGGATTGGTTTTGCAAATTTTGTTGTAATTATTTTTTTTTTTTTAATTATTTTTTTGTATTTTTTTTTATAACTTTTTTTTATTTTTTAAACACTTGGGAATAATGGGGAAATAACAATGCCCTTAGAAGCACAGAGCACAGGACAGAGCACCACTGGACTGAACAGGACACAGCACAGGACCCAGCAGCACCACTGAACTCAAAATTGACAGAGCACAGCACACAGCACCACGGGACTGATACTAAAGAACACAGCACAGCACAGCACAGAACTAAACAGCACAGCACAGAACTAAACAGCACAGCACGAGATCTACCAGGACAGAGGACCACCTAACACACCCTCCCTCTACCCTGATCAATGCCCGAGTGAAGATGTCGGCGACTAGCGGGGAATTTATAGGATCCGAGTATCGCGAGATCCGACAGCGGGATTATGACTCACAGCTTCGGTTTTAAGTTTTCATTTGGCGCCAATACCCGGATCTGTCTCTGATCCGACTCGGATCGGAAAGGTTCGGGTGGGCTCGGATTCACAAAATCCGAGTGCGCTCATCTCTATATTTAACCAATGTTATGTTATTTTATGCATGAGACAACTTAATTATAATTTCTCATTTATCACTACAGGGTGCAAATTTTTACCTGATCAAATCATGTTGGGTGCAAATGTAATTTTATTTGACATGTCTGCTTTTGCATGTAGCACACAAATATATTTTTACAATATGATTTAGAGTTGAGCTCGGATGTGCCCCTCTCCCAGTTCTAAACTTGTCTGCACATTTTAAAATGCCCCCCCTGCAGCTCAACATGGTTTTACCAAGGTACACAATTGCACCTTCTTGCTACATTTACTACAACCTCTAGTGTCCTGGTGACATTCAGCCTAATTTAGAGTCATGGCTCTCTAACACCAAAATATACCTACATAAAATTGACCAATAAGTAGTACCCTGTCATAATAATAATTATGATAATAATAATAATTAATAATAATGTGTTATACTTTACATTCTATAATATATGGCCCAACAATGGCCTCCTGTGTATACTTCATCTGTGCTCTAAAATGGATAAAGTAAAAAGACATTGATGTACATGGGAAAGGGATACTTTATATCCCAACAATGCTTCAGGTCTCTTCTTTGAGTTGCCCTTGAACATGGATTCCTAGGGGGGTATTCAATTGTCCGCGGGTTCGAGTGCGGAAAAACTATTACCGTTAATACGGTAATCTCTCGCGCTGCGAGCTGACATCCAGCGAGTAAATTACCGCATTAACGGTTTTTCCTCACAGCATTACCATAATAACGGTAATCCTGCGCGGACAGCTGGATTTTTGGCAATCCCGCGGACAATTGAATATGCCCCTCAGACTGTGTCTAGTTCCATTAACTATTTACGGACTGTTTCCTGGCATAATCTCATATTGGGCTGAAGGCCTTCTGAGTGCTTTTCTGGCTCACCAGAAATTGCTTTGTGTTGAAAAGTTAGATGATGACAGTTAAACACTGTCACAGACTGTTCCAGAACCTGCTATTCCATTATAGACATTCCTCATGTAGAGCAGGACTAATCCACATCTCCTTGCCCCCTTTCTGTGTCTGCCATAAATAAAGAAATAAAGATTTTGGCCTTTGTTCCCCCTCCCATTCCCCCTTCAGCTAAATCCCCATCACAAAACCTAAACTTTGTTGAAAATTTTATTCTCATTAAAGATGAATGATTGGTAGGTTAGGGTGTTATATCATATGTTATATGTAATATTTTGTGATATATTATGTGCATAATTTTTATACCTTGGTATATTGTGTTTTAATTGCTTTGTGACGCAGTACACAATGTTTGTCTGTGTTATGTATGTTTTTTATATACTTCATGCGAAATAAAATCTGTTTTACAATAAATAAAAATAAGTTTGTTGGGGTTTAAATTGGGTCCTCAATAATTGGAGCAGCCTACCATGGTCATCCATTCAAAGGGCTGCTTGCAAGAAAGCCAGAGAACCTATGTGCCCTCATTGCTCCTGCTAGTTGGAGTTTCCAAACAGACCAAAGTGTAGAATGGATTGAATACTTTTTTTTTTACCAAGGATACTGTGTCTCACAATACACCAGTCAATCTCCATAGATTTACCCTTGTGAATGAGGGTAAATCTAAAAGATAATAAAAGAAAAAAGGCACCTTCAAGTGCAGTAAATTATATTTAATTAAGTGTTTTATTTAAAAACCATGGGGTATATTTAATAAACTAAGGGTGTGAAAAAGTGGAGATGTTGCCAATAGTAACCAGATTATAGCTGTCATTTTGTAGAATGCACCTGAAAAATAGTCTTTGGGAGACGTATGTGGGGGCAGACGTGTGTTTTCATACTAAGGTCTAGATTTACTAAGGTAAAAAAGTGGGGATGTTGCCTATAGCAACCAATCAGATTCTAGCTGTCATTTTGTAGAATTTACTAAATAAATGATAACTAAAATCTGATTGGTTGCTCTAGGCAACATCTCCAGTTTTTCAAATCTGCAGTTTAGTAAATATACCTCCAAGTGCTCAATTTAGACTGTGGGTTTGTACCAAAGCTCAATTAATAAGTCAGGGATTATCTGTTTGCAAATTAGGAATCTTCTACACCTCCTCCTTAACAGTGAACCTCCACTCCAGTAACCACCAGGCATAGAAAAAAAAAAAACAACATAGTGTAGTATTCTGAGGATTCACAACACTAGCTCCAGATGACAAGTGTCAGAAAACAGTTCACAATGACAGCTACAAACACCTTCTCTCAATTCTTGTAATCAGCACTCTGCTAATAACAGCAATCTAGCTAGTTGCTGTTAGGGTTCCCAATATAAATATAACAAACAGTAGTTATAAAATGAGTCTTTATTTAAACACAGATCACACAGATATAATTAGGTGCAGTCAATGGTTCAACAGCAAACAAAAGTTTATAGGAGTAGCAGGTGCAATGGATGGAGTGCAGGCAGAGTGCAGGCCCAGGAGACCAGGCACAATAGAATGAATGCAGGTACAGGATACCAGGATTACCAGGTTTAGCAGAGGAGCTTAGGACACAGGATGATCCACGGGAGAATCAGACAGAGGAAGATCAGGCAAGCCAGGGTCAGAATCTGGTAGATCCATAACAATGCCAGGTAAGACAGGAGCAAGGTCAAACAAAGCCGGAGTCTGGGTTACAATAAACCGTGCAGGACAATGCAACAAGCAGAAGTCAGATACCAGGGAACAAACAGAACCAGATCACAGGGGTTTCTCAGAGACCAGCAGAGACAAATGAACTGGCACAGTTTGCTTGAACAGGCTGCCTTAAAAAAGACCAGAGACAGGTGATAAACTGGGGAGTGAGGTTAACTCCTGAAAGTGAGTAGAAAACGTCTAAGTATAACAGAAGCACCTCTGGTAGCACAGAGTTACAGCAGGCCTGATTCAGAATAAGGACAGAGTCCTAGTAGACACCTTACCTGGACTACTGTACTGTGTTAAAGATTCCAAATGTGAAAACCACGGAGAGAGTTGTAGTACTTGAAAACAGAATGTCTTTATTACAAACAAAGATCACACAGGTATAACTAGATACAGTGAATTCTTCAACAGTGTGCACAAGTCCATAGAAACAGAAGGTAGAAACTGCAGAGTTCAATGGGATTGATAACACAGATAACAACTGAATGAAGTAGATATTGTGCAGCTCTGCACAATCCCAGGAGTTAACAGAATACCAGGATTTCCTGGTTTGTCAGATGAAGCAGGATACCTTGATTGCCAGGTTTAGCAGATGAAGCAGGATGCCAGGATTACCAGGTTTAGCTGAGGAGCTGATGACTTGAGGTACAGGTTCAGACAGGATAACGAGGTTTAGATGAGGACCTTGAGACCAGGCACAACAGGATGAGTGCAGGTACAGGCTCAAAAAGTAGGAAGGTCATGCAAGCTGGGGTCAGAAGCCGGTAGATCCATAAACAATACCAAGGAGAAGACAGGAGCAAAGTCAAACGAAGCCAGAGTCTGTGTCACGATGAAAGGTGCAAAACAGAGGAACAAACAGGAGTCAGGTAAGCAAAACTCCTGTTTGTTCCAGGAGTACTCAGTAGGACTAGCAGAAAAAATCAACTGGCACTAGTCTGTTGGAAAAAGCACGTGATCCCAATCCAGATCAGATGAAGATGGGTTAACCCTTTGCAGGCAAGGAGAAAATGTCTAGGTATAACAGAGGTACTGCAGGCCTAATTGAGAATAAAAACAGTCCTAACACACTGCTTTCTTCACTTTGCAATCAGCCATGCAAATCAATCAATCTCATATTTTGTAGCCAATGTAAGTTCCTCAGTTCTACCAAACCTTTGCAAAAAGCAAGTTTTGTTTTGGATTTCTCTGCTTGTGCTTTGCAGAATACTTGTTTTGCTTGACTGTACATCATGATTCTACCTTCTCCAACTACTTGACTTCAGTTTGTACCTCATTATCAGTCTTCTCAAGACTTTGTGGCTTGGCCGAATGTGGTTGATCAGCCAACTCAACCAACTGACCACAAGATCTCAGTTTGTTATCCGGGAGCCTAAAATTACTGCACTTGTGGAGTTTAATGGCAACCCCAAAGGGTTAAGGGAATTTCTGGCCAAGATTCACCTACAGTTTTAACTGCAAACAGCCTTGTTCCACATAGAGTGGATCAAAGTAGGATATATTATCTTCTTGCTGACTGGCCAGGCTTTGGCCTGGGCCACACCACTCCAGAAAAGGAACGATCTAATGTTGAGCAACAGTTAGGAGTTTTTGGCCATGTTGAGACTGATCTTTGACTCTCCGGATCACGTCGTCAGTGCTTCCACAAGACTGGTCCGGATTGAGCAATTTGGTTGCTCAGCTGACCAATATTCCATCGTATTTCAAGCCCTCGCAGCAGTGACAGGATAGAATGATGAGGCACTGCGAGATCCACCCAGAAAGGATTGGTGGACCCAATTAAAGATGAGCTCACTTGTGGGAACATGCCCACCTCTTTGCAATGGCTCATTGCTATATGCATTCTGCTCGACAACTGCATTCAGGAACTTTCCATTCTTCAATTCCTTTGCCCTCTCCTGATGGATGAGGCCTTTTTGGATTCTGGAGCAATGGAGAATTTTATAGACATGTACTTTGCCTGAAAGATGGAACTACCTCTGGTTCTTAAAATCAGGCCAATTGATGAACAATCCAAAACCTCAGCTTCGGTAACTCATCCATCTGGGTGCTGATGTGTGCCATTCCAAATCACCAGTAGCTGCTCTTATTCAGCTCCATCAATACCTCCAAGAGCCCAATGATCCTGGGTTATCCCTGGTTTTACATTCACAACCCAGTGATCAATTGGAGGACAAAACAGATACAAGGGTGAGGCAAATCATGCCAGAACACTTACCTACAACTGGCAAGAATGGCAACAGCATGTAGAATTGCCTAAGGTGAGGAGACCAAGTCTAGACCAAAGGGGCTGCCCAAAGAGTGCCAAGGGTTCATCAGGAATTTTAACAAAGAACAAGTAGAGACACGCCCACCTTACAGAGAATGGGACTGCTTTTTCGTGGTGAAGAAAGATGGTTCCCTAATCAATTAGATATGAATTTATGAATTGTTATATCAGGGATGAATTTGCATGTACTATTCTGTGACATGTAAGGGAATGCAAAGCGACTTCAGCTATGAGATAAATTTGTCACCTGTGGGGTAACAGAGCGGCTTCAAAGTTTACGTTCTTACAGTTCTAAACAAAACCATAGCCTGTTTGGAAGAGAGAGATTGCTTGGCTGTGTTAATCCTTTAAATGTGGAAGTGTTAACTTCTTTAGCTATCAAAATGCAGAATGTCCGGAATTGAGTAATTAAAACCTTTATTGGCCTTAAACTTTACATTATGGCAGGTGTAGGTGTGTAAATGGAAGTGAGCATCTGTGTTGCAGAGGGATCCAGTTAGATCTGTAGCCAAAGAGATAGGTGAGTTCAAGATTAAGTGCTGGAATTCTACAAATACTGGGTCGTCTTTCGGCCTGTAATGCCCCAGCCGTTTTCCAAGCCTTTATGAATTTCCTCTTTAGGTTTCTACTGGAACATCAGACATTATCTATCGGGATGAAATATTTATCTTCTCTAGCATGCTCAAGTAACATTACAACTATGTGATAGATACTGGAGAGACTAGTGAACAATCAGTTATTTGCCAAAATGGAGAAGTGTTCCTTCAACCAGTCCAGTGTGGGACACATCTCAGTAAATGGCATAAGACATAAGAATGGAACCAGAGAAGTTCTTTGCTCTGCTTAATTGCCCGGAGCCTACAGGTATCAAGGCCATCCAGAGGTTTGTGAGGTGTAGCAACTTCTATAGGCTTGCATCCAAAATTTTTCTAGAATAGTTAGCATCGAAGAGGGCCTTAAAATCCCTGCCCCCGGGAGCATTCCTCCAGTTAGGAGGACCCAAAGAGCCAAGTCTCCTCTGCATTGTTTTTACACATTTACATTGGGTGACTCAAATGCATGCACTGGAAGCTTAAAAAATATTTTCATTTTGCATATTTGCTTTTTTGGCTTAAATCAGGGGTGTCCAACCTTTTAGCTTCCCTGGGCCACATTGGAAGACGACGAGTTGTTTTGGGCCGCACATAAGATACACTAACAATAACAATAGCTGATCATCCAAAAAACCATAGAAAACATAGTTAACATATATATATGAGAAAAAAAGTGATATATATATATATATATATATATATATATATATATATATATATATATAAAATAGTGAAAAAGACAGCGGCGCTCAGTGTAAATTAAAACAACACGTGAACAAACGTGCTCATAAACATATAAAACCACATACAGTAGGTAAGTATAGGGGGATTTGAAAAAAAGTGATATATATATATATATATATAAATATATATATATGCGGATAGATAAACAAGTATGGCGCTCCAATGTGTAGTATTGATAGTAATATGGGAAGATGTAATAAAATGCGTACCATATAGATGAAGTCAATGATCGTGTGGTAGAAACGGAGTTCCTCTTCTGAGGTAATATCTCCCCCTCTCCAACAGTAGCGATAATGTGGGTCAAAAAATAGAAAAACACATATAGTGTAATAGAGTTTATGTAGTTTATCACCACATGTGATAGAACCTCCACCAGGATCAATTGTTTAGCCCGGCACCAAATGGGTTAATCTTAAGAGTACACCTCCAAAAACACAAACAGCTTATACTGCGTACCAGATGATGCAGAGTGAACTCTGAGATGGCAATGCCTCAGTCAAAGGTCATCCAGGGCGGAAAATGGATGAAGATAGACAAAGGATGCAGTGTAAAAGTATGAAAAATGACAATTCATTAAAACGAGTAGTAGTAACTTACATATAGTAGTAATAACGATGCCAATAGTGACCACAGCTCAATGCGTTTCGTCCCAACACAGTGGGACTTCCTGTTTCCCTTGGTTCTCACTCCCTACATTCACTTGCTGGTTTGATATATATAAAAATAGAAAAGAGAGAAGCGCCAAACATAGTGTATTATCGTCAATTAATTAGTGTAGGAATAATCATTCCAAATTGGCCCCGTAACAGATTGCAGATGATAAATTGCACATCTTTATGATATTCCACTGAAATCCAGAACTTGCCTCTGATTGGATTTCACACTAGGGCTCAAATGGAGATAGCAACACAATAGTGTAGTACATTCATGACAAGTGCATAATTTTATAAAAATAGTAAAATTTAATAGACATGGCACATTCCAAAAAGACAAATATATTGCCCGTACATTGTATAAAATATAAGCAGGCTTATCTGTGATAGAGAGTTCCCAAATAGTCCACGCATAAACCGAAAATAGGATAGAGATTCCTTCTCCACTGCTGGCTGGAACACACAGAAAAGAACACTGCCTCCTTGACGCGTTTCGTCCACAATAGACTTTATCAAAAGGGTAAGTATTGTTTGGGACATGGTTCCCCATTTTTTATAGTCCCCGCTGCCAATCAGTGACATGTGGAGTTTTCATTTCCCCCAAAGGACTGGCCGGATCCTTGTCCTCCATTAGCATCCGGTATACACATCACTTCCGCCCATTTGCGACATGTCACTTCCGGTTTAGTTGCGGATTTTGCATCATTTCCAGAATATGGACATTAATATAAACAAAGTGCACAGCACTATTTAAGTCATGAACATACCAAAGTTAGTTATATATGACATGGGGAACATATCGATGTAGTAAGCATAGTCCCCATTCAAAAACTAATGGGTAGATCCAATGTCTCTATAATGTATTCTAGCGTCGGGTCCACCCATTGCACCTTAAAAGCGCCAATCAAACTGTGAACACTGTAAATGACGAGCTTAGCAGTCACTGGATTTTCTCTATTCGGAATTTACGGCTATAACTGCTGCCGGAGATAGAGTACATCTAAATGATGGAATGTAGATATTTATTCACTGTCACATTGATGGTCATCGTGATGTTTATGTCAGTGTTATTCTTGTCGTTATTGTAGTCATCGCCAATACGTACCCCACCCAGTGCTGGGTGCATGCCATGCATATAGTATGAGATTGGGGCTGCTGTACATTAGAAGAAATACACTGTGAAAAAACAACCTGGAGTTCCCTTGTAGGTTGACATTTCTGTCTAAGCAGCAACCTTGGTAGAAGGTGCTAAAATTACCTCAAGTGCAAAATAAGTGAAGTGGATGGTTGGATCTGTGAATGGGTCCATTGCATTATAAGTAGTGATCACTGCCAAGAGTACCTATGGTGCAAAGGTACCGAAATGTCAGAAATCCAACAAATTGTCTGCTGTGGCAGCTCTGTGGAAGGTAAGATCTGTGGCTTGCTGGAGATGTGAGATCCCTATGTCTCTTTTCTAGTCAGCATTAGGAAAAAAGTGGCTAGGGGTCCCAGGAAATCTTGGATTTGGCAAGATGTTGCTCTGTACTCCCTTAATGTGACTGTTATGCCTCCGATTTGGGTTGCCGCCATTAATTCCAGTTTGCTAAAAAAAAAAAAAAAAGCCCTGAACAGGGCTGCTTTATTCTCTAATCATGACTCTTGGACTTTGATCGTTGTCTTTTACAAAACAGTATGGACTATAGTAACATAAAAGAGGACTGGAATCTTGGCCCATTCGTTGTGGAAAAGTGATTATTCTGCAGAGGTAATTTTATTTTTCTTACAAACTGTGACAGAGATTATAACCGGCAAAACCATGTTAGTCTAAAAGTGCAAAACCATTTTAATGGTTTTATGTAACATGTTTTAAATGTGGTTACCGCACCTGAAAAATAGTCTGGGGGAGACGTATGTGGGGGCAGACGTGTGTTTTCTACACTAAGGGCTAGATTTACTAAGCTGCGGGTTTGAAAAAGTGGGGATGTTGCCTATACATTTGCTGCCGCTTTACTCTGCTACTTCTGATTGCACTGGAAATTATAACTAGGTAATTATTTTTATTCCCACGCAATCATACACTGCCTCACCTGCAGCCCTTTTACATGGTGGCCTCCATTTCATTTCCATTTCCATGTCCCATCACTCACATTCACATCTTTTGAAGTACATACTGTTAGGATTTTTAACCCATACTCTATGCATATCACTGTGATCTATCGCTCCCCCTGGACCACACCAATAATTTCTTGAACATTTCTCTGCATGGCTCCCTCACTTCTTATTTTCTGACATCCCCAACATCATCCTGGGTGATTTCAACATCCCTATTGCTAATCCACGTTCCAATGTAGCTTCAACACTGCTCTCTCTCTAACCTCCTCACTTGACCTCTCACAGTGGATTGAATCTGCTACTCATTAGAATGGCCACTGTCTTGATCTTGTTTTCTCTAGACTATGCTCAGTTTCTAATTTCCTTAACACTCCTTTCCCCCTCTCAGATCATCACCTTATTAGTTACTTATTAGTTACTCGATCACTCCCAGTTCTTTAACCTCCCTGCTGTCCAACTCTTCCAAGCCTCCTCATACCCGCAGGAATATTAACTCTATTGATTTTCAATCTCTCTCCAACACCTTCTCTCCCCAATTTCTACATTCTACTCCTTTGATATGGCAGTTCCTCATTTTCATCATACCCGAGCAACTGCCCTTGTTCAAGTGGCTCCAGCAACTTGTAACTGTGCTGGTAGTTACAGGTCTGATAGCCAGAGCAGGCCTGTACACGACCTGATGCTGAGTCTACTAGGTTCAAAATAAGGAGGCAAGACACAATGAAGTTCTTCAATACTTCAATGAAAAAAATAAATAAATATATATATATATATATATATATATATATATATACTCCCTAGAAATAGGTGAACTGTGATACAATGATCCACGCCTCCCGACGAAGTCCTAAGGGATGAAACGCGTAGAGGTGATCGTGGAGACTCTCTGATTTCGAGCTGCTTTTAATAGTGCTGTTCGTATGTGAAAATGTGAGCTGTTGTACTATTTATGCCTGACTACCTTTACCATCTGGTACGTGCTATTTTAATGTTTGGAATAAAACATTCTATTTGGATAATACACTATGGAAGCGCCCCTGTCTTTTTGATATTATAGGAGTGTTGGTTGTTCCCCCGTGGAGATCGGGAGATAGAAGGGAAAGACGCGCAGATTATATACTGCTGGTGTTAAGCTAATTCCGTGAGAAGAAGAGCTGGATCACGAACAAGCACGTTGAGACTCTGTTACCTACTATAATTGACTTGAGCGCACCGAATTGTTGGTATTGTATATATATATATATATATATATATATATATATATATATATATATATATATATATAAATATGCAGATGATGATATGCAGATGTCAATTAGCCACGGCGGAGCGTGACAAGGATAAACACAATAACAGTCTTGATATATGCACATGAACAGACTTGCAGCAGGCTGTGAATCAGTAGAGGCACAATGGAGAGAAAACAAAGTCTTTGTAATATGCACAAGATGATACTTGCAGCAGGGGAGTCCCAGTAGAAGTGCTCCAGCACTAGGTAGAGAAATGAAACTGAAACACAGGAAAGACACAGGGTCAGGATACACAGGAGTCCAAGGAATCATGCTAGCAACAAGTTGCACTAACAGTGAGCAGATGTCAGTGCTGAGTTTAAATAGAGCAGGTTAGAGTGACCCGCCCTGAGGGTGAGTCATGTGATGCACAGAGAAACAGAGCAGACAGGGAAAGTAACAAAACCTGGTCAGGATTGTTACAGTACCCCCCTCCCTAGGGGTGGACTCCGGACACCTATGATATTTTTTTAGGGAATCTTTTCCGAAACTGTTTGAGTAAACGAGGAGCATGAATGTCTGAAGCTTTAACCCAGGAACGTTCCTCAGGCCCATAGCCTTTCCAATCGACTAGGAATTGCAGTGATCCTCTGGATCTACGAGAGTCCAATAGTTGTTTAATCTCATATTCAGTTTGATCTTGAGAAGTAGCCGGAGGCGGAGAAGCTGTGATGCTTGAAAATTGATTTGGCACCACCGGTTTTAACAGAGAGACATGAAACATATTGTTAGGAACTTACCTTGTCCCCGTTCCGCTGCGCTGTCAGCGGGAGCTGACAGCGGTGTCCATATCTTCAGCGCTGCTTCTGTTAGCGCTGCCGCACTTCCTGCTTCTCTCTGCTGCTGATCATGTGACTCCTGGGCGGGGAATTCAAACTACTATATCTTCCCTGCTCTGACACGCTGCCTGTGTCAGAGCAATGTGTTTCCTGTTCCTGGCTACAGTTCCTGTGTCCTGACTCCTGTGATCCTGCTCCCTGTTTACCCCTCTATTCCTCCTACTCCTGTGTACCTACCTGGCTGTGACCGACTATTCTCTGGATCTCCCTCTGGCACCGTATACCTGATAACTTCTGTGTACCGACCCGGCTGTGTTACCGACTATTCTCTGGATCCTGCCACGCACCCATTGCCTCCGTGCATCTACCGGTTACTGTTCCAGACCTACTACGCCTGGAATTCACGGTTAGTGCCTGTACTTGCACCGCATTGTCTATTTTCTTGTCTGCCTGCCATCACTTAGAACTTTCTCCCTTACGTCAGTAGGCTAATCTGGGGGCCGCGACCTGCGGTTCTTCGGCAGCTAAGCCCACACTACCTTGCGGTGGTTCTTGGTGAAGACCGGAAGGCCGTTAGACTCCGCGCCCTAGGTAAGCCTGTGCTAATACTGACTAAGGCATCAAGATCGTAACAGTTTGCTCTGACCCATTATCTAACTGATGGAAGCGACAGGGAATCCCACTGCGAGAGTACTACTGGATAACTTAGCGGCTCAGGTTGAGGAACAGGGGAAAAATCAAGAACAGTTATTACAGATTCTGCAGACTCTGTCTAACAGGTTGGATACGCTCCAAGCAGCTCAGGTGGCAGCTCCTAATCCTCCACTTGCTCCGGCCCCACAGCCTGCCCCCGCTCCAAGCGGTTCAGCTGTATCTGCTCCCACCACCTCTCAACTCCGCATACCTAACCCACCCAAGTTCAATGGGGATCCTAAGGAATGCCGAGGCTTCTTGAACCAGTGTGCTATTCAATTCGAACTTTTGCCCGGGAACTTTCCCACACAGAAAACTAAAGTCGCCTATATTATTTCCTTATTGTCTGGTCAAGCGCTTGCCTGGGCTTCTCCTCTCTGGGAACATGATGACCCCATTCTCCATAATTGTGCCACTTTCTTGGAAACCTTCAGACGCATCTTTGATGAACCCGGACGAGTCTCCAGTGCAGCTTCTGGACTCCTCCGTCTGCGCCAGGGTACCCTTACTCTGGGCCAGTAAGCCCTTCAATTTCGCACTATGGCGGCCGAACTTCGTTGGAACAATGAAGCTTTAGTGGCCACATTTTGGCAAGGCTTGTCCGATCGTATTAAGGACGAGCTAGCAGCCCGAGAGTTACCCACTACCCTGGATGCTTTGATCTCTCTCTGTAACCAGATTGATATATGTTTCCGTGAACGCACTCAGGAGAGTTCCCGTCGATCTACTTTCCGTTTGGCTCCTCGCTTCCAAAGTCCTATTACACCGGAGGAAGAGCCTATGCAGTTGGGAAGAGCACGTTTATCCCAGGAGGAAAGAGAGAGGCGGTTCAAGAATCGTTTATGCCTTTATTGCGGGGAACCCGTTCATGTCCTGAGTCAATGTGGGAAGCGCCCGGGAAACGATCGGACCTAACTGATGACGGAGAGACTAAGTTAGGTATGAACATTCTCTCTCCTATGGATTCTAGTTTTTCTATCCAAGTTATTCTGCAATATACTGATAAACAATTGTCTCTTACAGCGCTTATTGACTCCGGTGCAGCGGGGAACTTTTTACGAGCTGACATTGTAGAGCGGTTATCATTGCCTAGGCAACCCTTAGATCCACCTATTGCCATTACACCTATAGATGGCAGTCGTATCATTGGAGGATCCATTAAGAACAGAACTGTTAACATGTCTCTACGCATTGGAGCCTTGCACACTGAGGAAATCTCCTTCTTAGTCATTCCAAAGGCTATCAACCCGTTGATCTTAGGCCTACCTTGGCTCAGACTTCACTCCCCCATTTTAGATTGGCAGAAACCGGAAGTTCTTGCATGGGGTTCAGAGTGTCATTCCCGATGTCTTCCCAGGATTCACAGACACGCTATGGGCTGTCTCCCAACACCCTCCGGTATTCCTCCTCAATATCATTCGTTTTCTGATGTCTTTTCTGAAAAGGAGGCTTCCAAGTTACCCCCTCATAGACCTTGGGATTGCTCCATTGAATTGTTGCCGGATAAGATACCACCTAGAGGACGGGTATTTCCATTATCTCTACCCGAATCAGAGGCCATGTCCCTATATATATTAAGGAGAATTTAAACAGGGGTTTTATCCGGAAATCCTCGTCACCAGCAGGAGCAGGTTTCTTTTTCGTAAAAAAGAAGGACGGCGGATTGCGTCCTTGCATAGACTACCGTGGCCTCAACGCCATAACGAAAAAGAATAGGTACCCCTTACCATTAATCTCTGAACTCTTTGATAGGATCAAGGGAGCTTCAATTTTTTCTAAACTGGATTTGAAAGGGGCCTACAACCTTATCCGTATTAAACAAGGGGATGAATGGAAGACGGCGTTCAATACGCACGATGGGCATTTTGAGTATCTTGTCATGCCATTTGGACTTTGTAACGCTCCTGCGGTTTTTCAAAATTTTATTAACGAAGTCTTTCAGGATTTCCTGTATCAATTTGTTGTCATCTACCTTGACGATATTCTTATTTTTTCACCTGATATTATTACTCATCGCCATCATGTCTCCTTGATTCTTCAACGCCTTCGGTCGCATCATCTGTACTGTAATGTGGACAAGTGTGTCTTTGAAAAAACGCATCTTTCTTTTCTTGGTCACGTGGTTTCTGGCTCCGGATTACGTATGGACCCTGAGAAATTAAAGGCGATTTCTGATTGGCCCCAACCGGTTGGACTTAAGGCCATCCAGCGTTTTATTGGGTTCTCTAATTATTACCGCCACTTTATCAAAGGGTTTTCGTCTGTTATTGCACCCATCACTTCCCTGACCAAGAAATCTGCCAACGCTAAGACCTGGCCACCAGAGGCGGTAGAGGCCTTCAAGTATCTTAAAGAAGCCTTCATATCGGCACCTATTCTTCAACAGCCAGATTCTTCCTTCCTCTTTTTTCTCGAAGTTGACGCATCCTCCACTGGAGTAGGAGCTATTTTGTCTCAGAAGAATTCTACTGGAAAGTTTTCTCCATGTGGCTTCTTTTCTCGTAAATTCTCATCCACCGAAAAAAACTACGGCATTGGAGACAGAGAACTACTTGCTATCAAATTGGCCTTGGAGGCCTGGAGACATCATTTGGAGGGAGCCAGATTTCCTGTTACTATTTTTACGGATCACAAGAACCTGCTTTATCTACAAACTGCATCCTGCCTCAATCCCCGTCAGGCCAGATGGTCGTTATTTTTTTCCACGATTCAATATGATCATTACCTTCAGACCAGGGTCCAAGAACAAGAAGGCTGATGCCCTCTCTCGTTCCTTTGATTCTATGGATACCGAAGAAGAGAGTGTTAGGTCTATTCTAGATCCAGAATGTATTTTGGCTACTACTCCTACTCGGGTGATCATTCCTCACGGGAAGACTTTGGTTCCTCCACATCTCCAAACTAAACTCCTTAAATGGGCTCATGCCTCTCGTTTTTCTGGTCATGCCGGTATAAAGAAGACCTTGGAATTTATCTCCCGTAGTTATTGGTGGCCGGCTATCCGCTTGCGCTCAGAATAAAGTTCCTCGTCAAGCTCCATACGGTCTGCTGCAGCCTCTGCCAATTCCGGATCGACCTTGGAGTCATCTCTCCATGGATTTTATCACAGATTTAGCCTCCTCCAGAGGGTTCTCAGTAGTGTGGGTGGTCACCGATCGCCTTTCCCGAGCCGCTCATTTTGTGGCATTAAAAGGTCTCCCTTCTGCTCCTGTTCTGGCTCAACTCTTCATTAAAGAAATTTTCCGCCTACACGGCTGTCCAGATATTATCGTTTCTGATTGAGGAACTCAGTTTGTGGCAAGATTTTGGAGGGCCTTTTCTCGTCTGTGTGGAATTAAGTTAAATTTCTCTTCTGCATATCATCCGCAAAGTAATGGTCTCACGGAAAGGACGAATCAAGAATTGGAGAAATTCCTCAGATGTTTCATTTCAGCTAAACATGATGATTGGGTTGATTTATTACCTTGGGCAGAATTCGCCCACAATAATAATTCACACGACTCTACCTCCATTTCTCCCTTTTTTGCTCTTCAGGGATTTCATCCTAAAGTTCCACCCTTCAAAGAGTTAACTGCTTCTGGGGTTCCTGCAGTGGATTCCCTTCTATCGGACTTCTCGTCTAGGTGGGATCTTATCAAACGCAAATTACTTCACACCTCTGCCATCAGTAAAAAAGCATTTGACAAAAGAAGAAGACCGTCTCCACTACTCACTCCTGGTGACAAAGTGTGGTTGTCTACAAAGAATCTTCGCCTGTTGGTTCCTTCTAGGAAATTCGCTCCCCGATTTATCGGTCCCTTCAAGATCATTGAGGTCATTAATCCGGTGGCCTTTAGATTAAAATTACCCCCTACCTTGAGGATTCCCAATGTCTTCCACATTTCCCTTCTCAAACCACTTGTTGTTAACAAATTCTTCTCTTCAAGAAGACCTCCTGCTGCTATTTCTGCACCAGATCAGGAATTTGAGGTGAAGGAGATTCTAGATTCTCGGATTTCCAGAGGTTCCTTGCAGTTCCTGGTTGACTGGAAAGGTTACGGTCCTGAAGAGCGTTCTTGGATTCCTGCACGAGACCTTCATGCTCCGAGTTTGTTGAAGAAATTCCATACCAAGTTCCCTCTAAAGCCTTATAGGTTGTCCGGAGGCCACCCCTGAAGGGGGGGTACTGTTAGGAACTTACCTTGTCCCCGTTCCGCTGCGCTGTCAGCGGGAGCTGACAGCGGTGTCCATATCTTCAGCGCTGCTTCTGTTAGCGCTGCCGCACTTCCTGCTTCTCTCTGCTGCTGATCATGTGACTCCTGGGCGGGGAATTCAAACTACTATATCTTCCCTGCTCTGACACGCTGCCTGTGTCAGAGCAATGTGTTTCCTGTTCCTGGCTACAGTTCCTGTGTCCTGACTCCTGTGATCCTGCTCCCTGTTTACCCCTCTATTCCTCCTACTCCTGTGTACCTACCTGGCTGTGACCGACTATTCTCTGGATCTCCCTCTGGCACCGTATACCTGATAACTTCTGTGTACCGACCCGGCTGTGTTATCGACTATTCTCTGGATCTCCCTCTGGCACCGTATACCTGATACCTTCTGTGTACCGACCCGGCTGTGTTACCGACTATTCTCTGGATCTCCCTCTGGCACCGTATACCTGATACCTTCTGTGTACCGACCCAGCTGTGTTACCGACTATTCTCTGGATCCTGCCACGCACCCATTGCCTCCGTGCATCTACCGGTTACTGTTCCAGACCTACTACGCCTGGAATTCACGGTTAGTGCCTATACTTGCACCGCATTGTCTATTTTCTTGTCTGCCTGCCATCACTTAGAACTTTCTCCCTTACGTCAGTAGGCTAATCTGGGGGCCGCGACCTGCGGTTCTTCGGCAGCTAAGCCCACACTACCTTGCGGTGGTTCTTGGTGAAGACCGGAAGGCCGTTAGACTCCGCGCCCTAGGTAAGCCTGTGCTAATACTGACTAAGGCATCAAGATCGTAACACATATTGGGAATCCGCAGTGAGGATGGAAGTTCCAATCTGAAAGCTGCTGGATTAATTATCTTGGAGATTCGGTAGGGACCGATAAACTTGGGTGCTTTTGGCCCGTGCAGCAGAATTCTCCAGAATACTTTTGGTTTGAGTCCAAATGAGAAAAAACCTGCGTAGCAGGAAATCTACTGCAGGAACTGAAGAGATAGGAGTTTGAGAAAAGGTAGGTGGTCTGGGATGACATCCATACATGACAAAAAAGGGTGAATTACCAACAGCTTCATGGAAATGATATTTATGAGTGAACTCAGCCCATGGGAGGAGTTCCAGCCAATCCGCTTGGTGAGCAGACAGATACATTCGTAGGAATTTTTCGAGCTCTTGGTTAGTCCATTCGGTCAGGCCATTAGACTGAGGATGGTATGCCGATGAAAAGTCCAATTTATTGCCTAACTGTGAACAAAAGGTTCTCCAGAACCTTGAAACAAACTGTGAACCACGGTCTGACACAATATGGAGTGGACAGCCGTGGAGGCGAAATATTTCTTTGATGAAAAGTTCTGCCAACAATGCGGAAGAAGGGAGTCCTTTGAATGAAATGAGCTGCTCTCGAAAAATGGTCTGTCACCACCGAGAGAACTGTATGAGCTTTGGAGGGAGGCAGATCGGTAATAAAGTCCATAGATACTTGAGACCAGGGTACAGAAACAGGTAGAGGAATAAGAGGACCGAAGGGTCTATGCCGAGGAATCCTATGTTGTGCACATTTAGAGCAAGCAGAAATAAATGATTTTACATCTTTCAGAAGGGATGGCCACCAATAGTACCGGGTCAGGAGTTCTCCAGTCTTCTTGACTCCCGCATGACCCGAGAAGCGAGATAAATGGGCCCAGCGTAACAACTTGAGAAGTGTCACGTTGAGACAAAACTGCACCAGTGCCCACAGAAGATGCATCTACATCCAAGAAGAAGGGACATTGGCAATCATGCTGCTAAAGAATAGGAGCAGAAGAGAAGGCTGACCTTAGATGCTCAAAGGCAAAGATGGCCTTGGGGGACTAAAGCTTTGGGTTGGCTGATTTCTTGGTAAGAGCAGTAATGGGGGCAATGATGGTAGAATACCCCTTGATGAATTGTCTGTAGTAATTGGCAAAGCCAAGGAAGCGTTGGATAGCTTTCAACCCGGTGGGCAAGGGCCGATCCACAATTGCTCTTAGATTAGTTGGGTCCATTTGAAGGGCTGTGCCCAAGAGGATGTAGCCTAAGAAAGGAATCTGAGGTTGCTCGAAAAGGCACTTTTCAAGTTTACAGTAGAGGTTGTGTTCTCTAAGACGAGTCAGGACTTGACTTACATGCTCCCTATTTAAACGGAGGTCTCGAGAAAATATCAGAATATCGTCTAGATAGATGATGACGAATTGATAGAGAAGGTCTTGGAAAATATCATTCATGAGGGTTTGGAATACAGCTGGTGCATTACAAAGCCCAAAGGGCATTACAAGATATTCAAAGTGCCCATTGTGTGTGTTAAAGGCTGTTTTCCATTCATCACCTGCTTTAAAATGAACGAGATTGTAGGCCCCTCGTAAATCTAATTTGGTGAACACAGTAGCGCCTTTAATGCGGTTGAACAGCTCGGAGATGAGGGGTAACGGATTCTTAACGGTAATAGCATTAAGTCCTCGAAAGTCAATGCATGGCCGGAGGCTGCCATCCTTCTTTTTAACAAAAAAGAATCCAGCTCCAGCTGGAGAGGTGGACTTCCGGATAAAATCTTTTTGCAGGTTTTCTTGAATATATGTAGACATTGCCTGGGTCTCAGGAAGAGAAAGGGGATATACACGACCACGAGGAATAGGTTTGTCAGGAAGAAGCTCGATTCCACAATCTCAAATGCGATGAGGGGGAAGCTTGGTTGCCTCCTTTTCCCAGAAGACGTCTGCATACTGTTGGTATTGAGAAGGTAAAGATGGTAATGACAATGCAGTGGTTAGATGAAGAGGTACTACTTTCTTCAGACAGTGAGACTGACACCGTGATCCCCAGGACAAAATTTGAGCAGTATGCCAGTCCAGAGTTGGGGAGTGGAGACGTAACCATGGCAGACCTAACACAAGGGAATTGATGGTCTTTGGAAGAACTAGGAAGGATATTTTTTCATGGTGCAGGATTCCAATCTGAAGGGTGAGGGGAACAGTCTGGACTATAGTAACATATAGCCATGTTAGTCTAAAAATGCACAACCAATTTAATGGTTTTATGGAACATGATTTAAATGTGGTTACCGCACCTGAAAAATAGTCTGGGGGAGACGTATGTGGGGGCAGACGTGTGTTTTCTACACTAAGGGTTAGATTTACTTAGCTGCGGGTTTGAAAAAGTGGGGATGTTGCCTATAGCAACCAATCAGATTCTAGCTGTCATTTTGTAGAATGTACTAAATAAATGAAAGCTAGAATCTGATTGGTTGCTATAGACAACATCCCCACTTTTTCAAACCCGCAGCTTAGTAAATCTAGCCCTAAGGGTTTTTCTTACAAAGTGTTTTGGCATTGTTTTTAACCAGGATAATAATGGTAATACATATTAAAGGTTTTAATATGGAGTCCATGGAACTTTGGAGAGATTTTTTTATAAATTGTAATTTACTGCTATTTAAAAATTGAAGTGTGGTTTATGTTAAATTTAGTAGTGGCAAAGCTGTTTTTTTAAGATAAGCAGCAATTATAATTTTTAAGAATTTATTTTACATTTTTTTAAATTCTCCGATGCTTTTGAACCCTAAGAACTATGCTATTTTAGAGAAAACGGTAAGGCTCTTCCATCTAAGAGTTAAAGAGCCCGATGTCTTGGCGGATCAAAAGAAAGTGACGATGGCCCTCAGAAATTCTAAAGGGTATTATCTCAGTCTCCAATATTTCTCATAGGAGGTTCAAACTTGTATGGCAAAACATGTAGGGGTAATTCACTAGGTTAACTGAACTCGAAAGATTTTACAAGGGAGGGTCGTTTAGGGATTACCCACTGAAAGGGGCAGAAATTCCAACAATCCTGAGATTTACAACCTGCATTATTTTGCTAAGGTTATCTGTGTTGGAGGAAGACTTTGTTGGGACAAGCAGCTTTCACTGCAGCTGTCCTGGTCAGTGAACAATTAGTAGTAATAAAAAAATATTAACTTTCATTTTACATTCAGGAGTAAAACAGAATTGCCCCTTATCGTCTTTCTATTTTACATGCTCCAGAGTTTTTTTTAAGGGAAGATAACATTTTTACTGGTGGAGGCTCTGATCGGGTAAACAAGTTTAGCTATATTTAAACGATTACTATCTACTATGAGAAGGAGAATAATTTCCTCCCAATGGATTACTCTCTCTCAAAATTAAATGGGTGGCTGACCTGGGTCTGCTCTCTGATGAAAACTGGACTTAGGCGCTTAAAAGCCTTTGGGACGCCAACTCCTGCATCTGATTCCAACAGATTCACTTATTTGCATTTCACAGGGTATATCTTACACCAGTTTCTCTGTTTAAAATGGGTGGTAGATAAGACACTAGCTATCCTAAATGTGGTTCTCATGATGGTGACTTCTGGCACCTGTTGTTGGACTTTCCGTCAGCTCAACGGGTTGGGCAGAAGTGTGGAGATGTATTTGTTTCGGAGCGGGCTTCACAAAGGGGGTTAGGCCACAGATTGATGTGGCTGCGTCACTCCAAGGGGCCCACCCAGTCAAGATGGGGCACACAAAGTCGGCTCCCCAATTGAGGAGACCGGAACCTCACGGTGGAAGAGACCCCAGAGATATAGAGGGGAGCACTGCAGGCGTCAGCTTGTCAGTACTAAAGGTCCAGTTATCAGACAGTCCAGAGAGAAGAGACCATATCTAAAGGGGATTACTGCAGAGAGGCAGTTTTGAGTGTGACCCAAGATGGACTGGACTGAGAGCTGCACATAAGAGGTACCAGAGCCCAAGGTATAATTACCCCACAGAGGTGGGGTGAGTACCACTAAAAGTACACAAGAGTAGAGTGTCAGAGTCAAAGCCGAGTCAAGCAAGTGTGTGTGACATCATTCTCTTAGAGGAGGGATGAACAGCACAATAGAACACAGCATATATCAGAGCTGCAATGCATAAGGAAGATGTTTTACAATTTTAAGGAATGAAGTTGCACTGAGTGTTTGTGGATGCCTGCTAAACATCTAAAAGTGTGCCTGCACACAAAGAGCAGGAATAGGCTAAAGCATGTGAATGCATGGACTACACCGATAGTCTAAAGATGTTGTGAAGGAGCAATAAGGAGATGTTAACTGTCTTATTACATCTTGAAACATGAGAAAGAGAGAGGTGCAGTAGGAGTTTTTGGGAGTTGTGTATTGTAACCATATTCGTATTGACTGTAAGAATCTGTGCAGGAGCAGAGGAGCTGTATATATTTGTTTTCTTGTTTGAAACAAAGTTTTAAGCTGAAATGAAGAGTCATGTAAATAAAGGATTTATATTGTGATAGAGATGGTCTGGCATCCAAATTAATGATATATCTGTTTACCATCAAGTTACCACCCATGTGTCCCAAACACCTTTAAAGAGACATGTTGAAAAAAATCTGCATGTACAGGGGCCCTCTGGTCATCTACATCCATGCCCAGAAGATAGCCTGGCTAGAGAAGAAGGTGGACCGCCTAAGCTGTGTACCTCAACACACAGTGACAGCCAGGGCTGGACTGGGACTTAAAATCAGCCCTGGCATTTAAAGCACACGGCCCCACCTCTGTTCGAGATAATAATAATAGTAGTAATAATAATTAAAGAACTTTTTGCAAAGGTCGTTGTTATACAGTGTCCTAAGAGATAAAAAAATGTATTATGCGCAGCTTAACTCTCTATTCGCAGCATAGGGCTCACCAGTATCAGATAATGGTATGTACAGGACCGGCAAGAGAAATTTGGGGCCCGGGTACAGTGAACATATGGGGTCCCACTCCACAGACGAGTAGCAAATAAACTGTGTGACGCCACGCAGAGGCGGCCCCGAAAAGGATGTGACCTCCTTGTGCTGAGGGTTTGGTCAACATAGGACATTGATGCATATATTGTAATAAAACATTACATTTATCACGCCTTCCCAGCCACATTATGACACCCCCAGCCCACTGTACTTATCTATGCTGCTAGTGCTGCTGACATCCTTCAGAGTGGGAACTTCCTGTATAGTGAGCAGGAAAGCTCTTTGTCTCACGAGATTACCAAATCTTGGGATACTTAAGGCTCCTCGGCTTGCTCTGCAGGCAGTGTCCTGTCCTGGGACCGGGAGCAGCTATCAGCTCTCTTCCCCTAACCAGAGTTGGATTAAGGCTCGGGAGGCCCAGGGTATTTAAGACAGCAGGACCCCTATTATGTAACATAGTTATCATTTTAGACAAATACACATACAATACTGTGCGCACTACTGTTTCTTGCACACAGCTCAGCATTCACAAGCAGTACATTGTGAAGCGGTATATACCTCCCAACTGTCCTTGCACTTGGACCAAATCCTGACTAAGCGTGACAGTCACCCAAATTCGGGACTGCCCTACCAGGTTCAGGACATTTGGCAGACTGTTTTGCTCTCTCCTATCTGTCTTGTCACTTTCACCACTTGTGGCAGCTGGTTTCTTTAGCTCAGTTCCTGCTTGTCTTGATCCTGGAATGTTGGATGCCCTATTTGGTAAAAAAATGGGTACATGAGATTTAGAAAACTTCAACCAGCGCCGGTGTTAAATCAATAGCACTCACGTGTTATAATTAGGCCTCGTTCCATTCCCAACAATAATAATATTCACATTTAATAAATAGACTTATTTCCCTCCAACCTTAAATTAACAGTATACCCATTTAATCAAAACCTATTTCCCTCCAAACAGTCCCAGCAATAAATTAAATAGCATTTACATTTAATAAATATAGCCATTTTCCACAACCATCCCGGGAATTAAATAATTCATATTCATATTTATGAAATAGCCCTCCTCCTCAAAATTAGCCCCATATTCAATTAATAGCCCCAAACCACCCAGCATTAAATTAAAGGTTCAGCCACCTCACCTTAAATAATTAGCCCCTACCTAAACTTCACCATTAAACAGCCTACCTCCCACACTATATTAAGATTCCCTCTTCCCTCACATATGATACTGCGCCCACACACACTATATTAACATAACACACACACACACACACACACACTATATTAACACACACACTATATTAACATAACAAACCTACGCACTATATTAACATACTGCACACACACACACACACACACACACACACACTATATTAACATACTGCGCCCACACACACACACTATATTAACATATTGCGCCCACACTCACACACTATATTACCATTCTGCGCCCACACACACACACACTATATTAACATACTGCGCCCACACACACACACACACTATATTAACATAACACACACACTTACCTTGTAACATCCGCGCACAGTCTGCTTCACTTCACACATGGGACAGCACCTGTCACATGGTGCGCGTCCCATGTGATTAATGGCATCTTGTAAATTGGCCACACAATGGGGAGGGAGGTAGTGCGGAAGGATCCGCTACCAATATGACGGCCAATATGTCGTACTATACCGAATTTCCATCTGCCGAGCAGCGCACGCGGAGGTGCTGCTGCTCGGCTGGACATACGGACTGCTGGATTGGCCCATCAAGCCATCGGCCCTTCTGGCATTTGCCAGAAAGAGCCAGATTGTCAGTCAGGCCCTGGTGACAACTTTACGATCGGAAAGAAACACAGTAATGAAACAATACCAACAATGGAGAATGGGAGAAATGCGTTTCCAAATGAAAACATATGCAGCCAAGGGAAACTGTAGATATTAAAGGAGAAGGATCCAATCTCCTAGTAGAATAGAAATAATTTGAGAATCCCTGGCTTATGATAGAAACCAAATATAGAAATGTGAGTAGTATATATTTATAAATGCAAACACATACAAAAAATATATATATATGTAAGCAAATGGTATGGAGTGATCACTCAAAAACTAAAAACAAACATAAACACCATGGAATAAACTGCAAACAATATATTAAGTTCATAATCAGATGGTGTGGCTTGCCTCCCTGAATGCAGAAATTGCTCTTAGTGGAGCAATTTCTTATTGGAGTATTCTGTTAGACCCACACAAATATCCTGTTAAGATGTATATACGAAAGCATCTGATGAAGAGCCAAAATTACTGATTCCTGTTCAGAATAGGTAGTATAATTCCTCTGGTAAATAATCTGAATCACAGCCCACAAGTGGATGCAGATAGAAAAGAAGCGGCAACAGCGGTCTGGGAGGTGGATGCAGGGACTTAGCCCTTCTTCTTGTGTGGTGGAACCCCCAGATCCTCTGGTCCTTAGGTGCACCCTTTCGCAAACCTGCAGGGCGTCTTCTCCTACTAATAGTCCGTTGAAGTCCGCGGCTGGGTTGAGTGATGTATGCGCATGCGCATAATATGACGCAAGTTTACAGTACTCTCTGGCACCGGCCGGCTGGTTGAAAGTCTGTGCTGAGGATTAGCGTAGTATCAATATTAAGTAATATAAGCAATAAAGATGACCCAACGCATTTCGTCCTAGATGGGCTTCTTCAGGGATAGTTAACAGCAACAGAAATTCTGTTGTAATCGCGACTGTCAGATTTATTCCCTTAATCTTATAACGCCTAATATGAATGAGGCAGTTTGATAATGAATAGGGTTGTTCAGCAGTTTATGTTATAAATACTGCTTCAGTACACTCATGCTCCTTTATAACAAAGATGCATATACCATCAATAATCTCTTATAGATAGTCTCTTTATTAGAGGCTATAATATTTCTATATTTATTATGTATATAATGGCACCTATAAATTCAGTGTTAGTGAAAGGTCTATTAAAAGAACAGAAGTGTGTTAAATCGTATTTCGTATTGGCTTCTGTTAGAGAATACTATATACACCAATAGCTGCTAGTAAACATATATTGTATTGGAACAGCTGCAAAGTCTGCCCTCCAAAACTTGTAGGGAAAGAGGGAAGATCTCAAGCAGATCTCCAATATCTTGTAGGATAACAGCAGCTGTAGCGACTAACCACTTGTATCGTGGGTAGCGCTAACACTTATGAAATCCTGTCCTCGCTTAAACTATCTCGTAGATGCAAGAATCTCAATATAGCCTGCGAGGAATATAAAATGCAATAGGTTCAACATTTCTATCTAAAATAACTAACAGAATTTAACAGCATGAGGAGACTAAACCCTAAATTAGTTAGGGAAGCTGACAGCGTGGACAGAGCCGACGCGCGTTTCGCTTAGAATAGCTTTGTCAAGGCAAACCCGTGTGAGTGTTTCCATTGGCCTTTTATAACAGGGAAAGTCCCTCCCTCTGATGCATACCATGACAACGCGTCCCTAGTGATATGGAGTTTTCAAATCTTCAGACATCGGTAAGTGAGATCAGATTAATTATTTAGATGGTTGAAATTACTGAAGGGGAATGAGACGCTTATTACGAAGAATGCTTAAATAAAACTAGTTATTCTACAAACATACAGATTGAGTTGTTTTCCGGGATTTTCACATCTAAGATATGTACCGAAAGCAATGATGTATATGGGTATAAATATGATTGCATCACATGAGTCTATATAACTTTTAGCTGATAAACTAACCAAATGTATATAAGAAAAAGGGGGTATCACTCCCAAAATTGTCTACATTAAAAAATTAGTTAGAAGGAAATCTTTCTTATATATATAATAACTTGATGAAGTGACCTATATTATATAATTACATAAGGGATAAATATCCTAAAGTGACTATTTGAATACAAATATTGGTGGAAATAATATAAAAGAAAAACTATTTCTAAAGTGACCTCAATTAAAATAAATATCTAAAAGTGAAAAAGTATTGCAAACTTAAGAGGGGAATAAAACAAACCCCATAAACTTAAACACATCTAGAATTTTTTTTTAAATTTAAATATAAATGAGTGTAACAAGTAGTGAGATTGATACTTGATGGTTGAATATAATTACAGATTAAAGTCTCTCATGGTGCAGAAACAATTCAAGTATATCAGATTACTAAACCAAAAAGAAAAATATTTTTTTTTTAAAAAGATATGAATGATATTTGATATCTGTCATCCCTGTCATCCGTGCCTTCCCTCTTGAACTCCATCGTTGGCGGACCTTCCCCTCTCCCCTCCTCCGCCCCTCTAGCTGTGCTTTGAGCTCACTGAGTTACTGTGATTATTGTTTACTGTACTGTGCTGTCTCACCTCATATTGTAACTTTGTTTATCCCTCTATGGCGCTACGGACACCTAGTGGCGCCCTATAAATAAAAATTAATAATAATAATAATAATATCTAGATTTATTATCAAGATTAAATCTCCCATAGTACATAAAGCTATCGATTGTACCTTGATTTTTAAAGGTTATTTGTTTACAGAAAGGACATAAAGTTGTTATGGTTGTTCAAACCCTTTGGGGTCAAGCTATCCATCCCAAAAAAAATTTGTGATTCTCTCCTTAGAAGTTCACGATTTAAATCACCACCCCTTAGTCCCATATGGATTTTCTCCATAGCAAAAGATTTTAGTGCCTTGGGATTTCCATCATGGCACCTCAAGAAATGTCTAGCCACTGTTGTGATTTTTTTAAAATTGTCAAGATCTCTTTTTGCCCGCCTGTTTCCCACATGTTCAAGGATCCTTTTCTTTAGGGGTCTACTCGTCATTCCTATGCAGTAAAGAATACATGGGCAGGAGAGACAATAAATCACATTCAGTGAATTACAATTAAGAAAACCAACGATTTCCCACACTTTTAAATATCAGTCTCTATATTCTTTTGTTTGAACCATGAAGGCACAGGCTCGACAGTTGCCACATTTGTAGAAACCATTGGGTTTATTAGTAATTTTTGTTTTAAGGGGTAAAGTACTGTGTACAAGGGCATCCTTCAAATTTTTTGATCTACACCAGGTAATTAATACTCGATCCCCTAGAACTTTTTCTAAATCATCATCTGATTTAAGGACATTCCAATGTCTTTGAAAGATGTTGTTAATATCTTGCCATTCTGAGCAGAAGGTACCAATCATGCGGATCTTAGAATTAGAATCTCTCGCTTTATCTCTCTTTTTGGAAGTTGGAAAAACCAAAGTTTCTCTACTCTTTTTATTGACCATTTTCTCAGCTTCACGTATATTACGTTTGCTATATCCTCTGCATTCCAATCTCTTTTTCAATTCATCAGCTCTTTGGGTATAAGTGTCCGTGTCCGAGCAATTTCTCTTCATCCTAAGTAGTTCACCTTTCGGAATGCCACGAATCACTGCGGGATGATGTGAGCTGTCTGAATGCAAAAGGCTATTTATAGCCATTTTCTTGCGAAATACGTCTGTAGTCAGTTCTCCACTAGATATTTTAGAAATAGATAGATCCAAAAAGTTGATCTTAGTAACCTGAAGTTTTGAGGTTAATTTTAAATTTAGATCATTGGTGTTGAGAACTTCAGTAAACTGTTGGAAAAGAGACTCTTCACCATCCCATAAGATAAAAATGTCATCTATAAACCTCAGCCAAATACAAATGTGGCTAGTATAGTGGATGTTAGCTTCAGTGAAGATCCTTTCCCTCTCCCACCAACCAAGAAAGAGATTCGCATAAGTGGATGCATAGGCACTGCCCATAGCAGTGCCTCTAGTCTGAATGTCAAATTTCTCTTCAAAAACAAAATAGTTTTTTGTGAGAACAAATTCCAGAAGGGTTAGAACAAAATCACTAAAATCCCCTCTTTGTCCCATGTCCAGAAAGAACTTTACCGCATAAAGGCCTTGCTTATGTAGAATGTTTGAATAAAGCGATTCAACGTCATATGACGCCAATTTTGTAGTGTCACTAATTGAGATATTGTTCAATTTAGCTAATACATCTGTGGTGTCTTTGATGTAAGAATCTAAGCAGAGACATACTGTCTAAGGTGTTGATCAATAAATTTGCTGGCATTCTCTGTTAGACTACCAATGCCTGACACTATAGGCCTTACCGGAGGGTTACGTTCATTCTTGTGTATTTTTGGTATGATATAAAAAGTTGCTATCTTAGGATGGTTTGACCACAAAAAAATCAAAATCAATTTGTGAGATAATTCCCATAGCTAGGGCATCTCTTACCAGATTGTTGTACTCTATCTGGTAGTTAGCTGTAGGGTTGAATATGAGACGTCTATAACATGCAACATCATTTAATTGGCGATATACTTCCCTCAAATATTGGGGGCGTGGCCACAAAACTATGTTGCCCCTCTTATTGGATGGTTTCACAATAATATCATCCCAACTTTCAATTTCCTTTAAAGCGTTTTGTTCCCCTAGCGTGAGGTTGACTCTATTGCCCCATTTAGATATTCTTTGGTAGTATAGTTTGTCCAAATCCTTGGATACCAGATCTTTGTAAGTTTTTACCTGTGGACATATAGAGGAATCTGGGGTAAAGGAAGATTTCTTTTTATTCCTCGGAGGCGGGAGTGATTGCTCCAAATCCTGATCAGAAATGTCTGGAGGGATCGATGTATCCAATTCCTCCAATATTTGCAAAGCAAAATTTTCTTTTGCTGAATTAAGTTGTAAATTTTCTGGATTTAAAAATAAATCCATATTTGTGGCTTGTTCTCTTGTTTTATTAATAAAGAATTTTTTTAAAAGGAGCTTTCTGGTGAAAAGTACCAGGTCTTTCTCCCACTCAAATCTATTGAAGGTCTGTGTAGGGGAGAAAGATAGACAACAATTTGAGGGTGTAGACCAATTTCAAAAGACTTATAATAAATTTAAACAGGAACTGGATAACTTCGAAAAACTGATTATTGACAAAAAAAGACAGAAATTTTCAAGGGACAAGAACGATTATGCCAATAACAGAGTATATAAATGGGATGCTAAGAAATTTAAAAAACAATCCTTCTCAGGGTATAGCACCT
The DNA here is from genome assembly GCF_038048845.1 of Mixophyes fleayi. Lineage (NCBI taxonomy): Eukaryota > Metazoa > Chordata > Amphibia > Anura > Limnodynastidae > Mixophyes > Mixophyes fleayi. Next base: position 278,954,629 of record NC_134405.1, on the reverse strand, counting down.
CAGAAGTTGAGTCTTCAGAAAATGAGACTACAGAATTATCCCCGTTGTCTGGGGAAACACGGAATACAGCTCGGAATTTTTTAGGCTCAGGCCCACGGCACAGGGAGGGAGGAGGAATACCAAACCGATACGAAAGGGGGGGGGAAGGGACTCAAGAATAAGAAAGAGGAAAAATATGGAAGAACAGGATGTCCCACAGCAGCAACCCCCACGGAGATACAACAGGAGAACTCGGTTTTAGAGAATTCCATGAGAGTCATTAATTTATCAGATAGACTTATCAATTCAGATCAGCTCTCTCTTTTGAGTAGGGGTCTATCTTTCTCCCCTACACAGACCTTCAATAGATTTGACTGGGAGAAAGACCTGGTACTTTTCACCAGAAAGCTCCTTTTAAAAAAATTCTTTATTAATAAAACAAGAGAACAAGCCACAAATATGGATTTATTTTTAAATCCAGAAAATTTACAACTTAATTCAGCAAAAGAAAATTTTGCTTTGCAAATATTGGAGGAATTGGATACATCGATCCCTCCAGACATTTCTGATCAGGATTTGGAGCAATCACTCCCGCCTCCGAGGAATAAAAAGAAATCTTCCTTTACCCCAGATATTATTGTGAAATCATCCGATAAGGGGGGCAACATAGTTTTGTGGCCCCAATATTTGAGGCAAGTATATCGTCAATTAAATGATGTTGCATGTTATAGACGTCTCATATTCAACCCTACAGCTAACTACCAGATAGAGTACAACAATCTAGTAAGAGATGCCCTAGCTATGGGAATTATCTCACAAATTGATTTTGATTTTTTTGTGGTCAAACCATCCTAAGATAGCAACTTTTTATATCATACCAAAAATACACAAGAATGAACGTAACCCTCCGGGAAGGCCTATAGTGTCAGGCATTGGTAGTCTAACAGAGAATGCCAGCAAATTTAATGATCAACACGTTAGACAGTATGTCTCTGCTTAGATTCTTACATCAAAGACACCACAGATGTATTAGCTAAATTGAACAATATCTCAACTAGTGACACTACAAAATTGGCGTCATATGACGTTGAATCGCTTTATTCAAACATTCTACATAAGCAAGGCCTTCATGCGGTAAAAGTACTTTCTGGACATGGGACAAAGAGGGGATTTTAGTGATTTTGTTCTAACCCTTCTGGAATTTGTTCTCACAAAAAACTATTTTGTTTTTGAAGAGAAATTTGACATTCAGACTAGAGGCACTGCGATGGGCAGTGCCTGTGCATCCACTTATGTGAATCTTTTTCTTGGTTGGTGGGAGAGGGAAAAGGTCTTCACTGAAGCTAACATCCACTATACTAGCCACATTTGTATTTGGCTGAGGTTTATAGATGACATTTTTATCTTATGGGATGGTGAAGAGTCTCTTTTCCAACAGTTTACTGAAGTTCTCAACACCAATGATCTAAATTTAAAATTAACCTCAAAACTTCAGGTTACTAAGATCAACTTTTTGGATCTATCTATTTCTAAAACATCTAGTGGAGAACTGACTACAGACGTATTTCGTAAGAAAACGGCTACAAATAGCCTTTTGCATTCAGACAGCTCACATCATCCCGCAGTGATTCGTGGCATTCCGAAAGGTGAACTATTTAGGATGAAGAGAAATTGCTCGGACACGGACACTTATACCCAGAGAGCCGATGAATTGAAAAAGAGATTGGAATGCAGAGGATATAGAAAACGTAATATACGTGAAGCTGAGAAAATGGTCAATAAAAAGAGTAGAGAAACTTTGGTTTTCCTAACTTCCAAAAAGAGAGATAAAGCGAGAGATTCTAATTCTAAGATCCGCATGATTGGTACCTTCTGCTCAGAACGGCAAGATATTAACAACATCTTTCAAAGACATTGGAATGTCCTTAAATCAGATGATTTAGAAAAAGTTCTAGGGGACCGAGTATTAATTACCTGGCGTAGATCAAAAAATTTTAAGGATGCCCTTGTACACAGTACTTTACCCCTTAAAACAAAAATTACTAATAAACCCAATGGTTTCTACAAATGTGGCAACTGTCGAGCCTGTGGTTCAAACAAAAGAATATAGAGACCGATATTTAAAAGTGTGGGAAATCGTTGGTTTTCTTAATTGTAATTCACTGAATGTGATTTATTGTCTCTCCTGCCCATGTAGTCTTTACTGCATAGGAATGACGAGTAGACCCTTAAAGAAAAGGATCCTTAAACATGTGGGAAAACATTAGGCGGGCAAAAAGAGATCTTGACAATTTTAAAAAATCACAACAGTGGCTAGACATTTCTTGAGGTGCCACGATGGAAATCCCAAGGCACTAAAATCTTTTGCTATGGAGAAAATCCATATGGGACTAAGGGGTGGCGATTTAAATCGTGAACTTCTAAGGAGAGAATCCCCCAAAATTTTTTTGATGGATAGCTTGACCCCAAAGGGTTTGAACGACCATAACAACTTTATGTCCTTTCTGTAAACAAATAACCTTTAAAAAACAAGGTACAATCGATAGCTTTATGTACTATGGGAGATTTACTCTTGATAATACATCTAGATATCAAATATCGTTCATATCTTTTTATATTTTTTTCAAAAATTTTTATTTTTATTTTTGGTTTAGTAATCTGATATACTTGAATTGTTTCTGCACCATGAGAGACTTTAATCTGTAATTATATTCAACCATCAAGTATCAATCTCACTACTTGTTACACTCATTTATATTTAAAAAAAAATTCTAGATGTGTTTAAGTTTATGGGGTTTGTTTTATTCCCCTGTTAAGTTTGCAATACTTTTTCACTTTTAGATATTTATTTTAATTGAGGTCACTTTAGAAATAGTTTTTCTTTTATATTATTTCCACCAATATTTGTATTCAAGTAGTCACTTTAGGATATTTATCCCTTATGTAATTATATAATATAGGTCACTTCATCAAGTTATTATATATATAAGAAAGATTTCCTTCTAACTAACACGCACATATTTTATATTTTTTAATGTAGACAATTTTGGGAGTGATACCCCCTTTTTCTTATATACATTTGGTTAGTTTATCAGCTAAAAGTTATATAGACTCATGTGATGCATTCATATTTATACCCATATACATCATCGCTTTCGGTAAATATCTTAGATGTGAAAATCCCGGAAAACAACTCAATCTGTATGTTTGTAGAATAACTAGTTTTATTTAAGCATTCTTAGTAATAAGCGTCTCATTCCCCTTCAGTAATTTCAACCATCAAAATAATTAAACTGATCTCACTTATCGATGTCTGAAGATTTGAAAACTCCATATAACTAGGGACGTGTTGTCATGGTATGCGTCAGAGGGAGGGACTTTCCCCGTTATAAAAGGCCAATGGAAATACTCTTACGGGTTTACCTTGACAAAGCTATTCTAAACGAAACGCGCGTCGGCTCTGTCAGCTTCCCTTACTAATTTAGGGTTTAGTCTCCTCATGCTGTTAAATTCTGTTAGTTGTTTTAGATAGAAATGTTGAACCTATTGCCTTTTATATTCCTCGCAGGCTATATTGAGATTCTTGCATCTACAAGATAGTTTAAGCGAGGACAGGATTTCATATGTGTTAGCGCTACCCACGATACAAGTGGTTAGTCGCTACAGCTGCTGTTATCCTACAGGATATTAGAGATCTGCTTGAGATCTTCCCTCTTTCCCTACAAGTTTTGGAGGGCAGACTTTGCAGCTGTTCCAATACAATATATGTTTACTAGCAGCTATTGGTGTACATAGTATTCTCTAACAGAAGCCAATACGAAATACGATTTAACACACTTCTGTTCTTTTAATAGACCTTTCACTAACACTGAATTTATAGGTGCCATTATATACATAATAAATATAGAAATATTATAGCCTCTAATAAAGAGACTATCTATAAGAGATTATTGATGGTATATGCATCTTTGTTATAAGGGAGCATGAGTGTACTGAAGCAGTATTTATAACATAAACTGCTGAACAACCCTATTCATTATCAAACTGCCTCATTCATATTAGGCGTTATAAGATTAAGGGAATAAATCTGACAGTCGCGATCACAACAGAATTTCTGTTGTTTTTATCAGTCAAAATTCTTTTGGTTTTCATCTCCACTTACTATTTTAATATTTCGCTTACTTGTCATGTTCATTAATAAAGTTTTATTTTAAGTGTGTATTGCAGATAATAAGAAACATATGTTCCTTAGAGTGCCCTGTTCACGCATATTTGCCTCTCCTTTTTCCAATATACTACATTTGTGTGGGTGCAACTTCTTTCTGGATGGTTTGTTTAAATAAAAAATTAGAGCTATACATCAGACCTCCCTCCATTAAGAATTTAGGGAATCTAAATATTACCTGGTGCGGTATATCTCTTTTCTTTTGTGGTATAGTTAACAGCAAGTCACAGGCCTGGGCTAATTGGTTGGTGTATTCTCCTTAAGTGAGAGGGAGGAGAGCCGCCTCCTAATTCCTATTTGGCCAGAATTAGGTAAACAGAGAGGCAGCCCACCATATCTTCAACCAAATAAGAATAAATGTCCCAAATGATACAATATATCAATGTACAAAAACTGAAGCAGGTATCTCTTAATCAATTCATAGATCAAAAAAGTGCAAATGGAGAGTAAAAGGCTGAAAAAAGGGGGTATGTTACTACAAATCTAAATGTAAACCACTATCGGCTAAAAATAAAATAGGCAAAATGGTAAGATATATGGATAATATCTTGCTGTACTGCACTACATCTTGGTTTCTTAAAATCATGTTTAAGGATAACAGAATACTGAGACTGGATCGCTTATGAATAACTTATGGTATAAATTTATGTAAAGGAAATAGCGCAGGGCGCTTATTTATATAATTGTAAATGTACTTATTTTTGATATTGTGTGTATTTTGGTAAAGGAAATATCTTTACTTCTGAGACCAGGGGAAGAAATATGTTTTTTTCTTTTAACTTTGCTAGATGAAATGTATTACTGCTGAGCTATATACCTGCAACCTTTGTTGAGGAAGCCTTTTGTATATTTTGGTAGAGAAATGGCTTGTTTGGGGTTTTGTAACTTTTCTTTGGGAATGTGTAGTCCACAACTGTGTGAAGAAAGGACCCATGTTAATCTCATGTTATTTAGACCTTTTGATGAGTGAGGGTCCAGCACCTGAAGGCACAGAAAGGTTTAATTAGACTTGCTGTGATTTCCTGCATCTTGTTTTAGACACAGGAAATCTAATAGCAAGTTTTAGGATATCACAGATAAGTGTAAATATTGTTAGCTTTGTATTGCATGTAAATTCATGTTTTGGTAAACATATTGCATCCCGATTCTATAAATAAATCAAACCTCAGGGACTGGCTTACCATGTGAGGCTGTGTCCAAAACTGTATAGAAAGCACTGTTTTGCATTGAAAATCATTCTTTTTGTTTCATCTGACCTGCTCACTGGTCAGATGAAAGGCTGATGCTGTTGACCATAAATTAGGAAGAATACAAATAAACACACACAAAAAAATTACAAATAATTACAAAAATAAAAAGAATCTTGTTTATCCCTGTGACCTACAGATTAGACCCAACTCTAATCCATTCCTGGCTGTTCTGAGATTTGGACCCAGTTTTCCAGTACCACTGGTCTGCCCGCTACCCAGCAGCTCTGGCCAGTGTGATAGGCCAGGGGGGGATCCATCTACCTCAACTCTGATCCATAGAATTAGGTCAGGGGTACCAGCCCAGGTACAGCAGTAACAGGGTACACTAGCAGTGTCACAAATACTATTCACAAGAATTTGGTTTTAAGCTTAAGTTGCCCATCACTGATTTAGGGTCTCATGTGGAGTCGAACATAAGTCCAAAACAGAAGTCAAAGCTGTACTTTTCCATACTGCCTATACGCAGTACAAAAGGTCTAAAAAAGAATAAAATAAAAAGTGTTAGTCTTTATGCAGACTGAGATGCATCTCTCCGTTGTACCTCCCTTTGTGTAGAGATCAGTCCTGTATTTCAAAAAAATTAAATTAAATAACATGCTCTGAGCATTGAAAATTCCACAGTGACAAATATTACTGCACAGCTGCTAAAATCTCATATGTGGCAGAGCTCTTAAACTACTCAGTACTACTGAGAGGTTTTTATTTTGCCAAGTCTGGATTGTATAAAGAAGAAGATGGCAATGGTCCCAGTGCCATCCTTTTGATTAGATAAGGAAAGAAATGGTCAATTAGGGTAGTGTGGGGATGTTTTTATCTCAATTAAATGTATTCTAAAATCGGTGTGTGTGTGTTCTACATTTTTCTCTGGTGCACTGCAGAATACAGAGGATCTGGGTGCCAGGGCAAGTTGATCCCAAGTGCCAGCATGCCCTGAAAGCATGATTGGAAGGAAATTAGATTAAAGCTCTTAGATACATTTGATATAAGGCTAAGTATTGTTTTATTCTGAATAATAATGGAATTGGGGATCCAGTTTTACATAATATGGAAGAAAATTTTACTTTTGAGTCTTGGGGAGCTTACTATTGAAAGAAAAATGTCAAAAGCAAAGATGGTTTTAATCCTATTATGCTGCATATGGATTTATTTTTTCCTAATTTTTGGTTACATATAATAAAATAGTTTATTTTACATTACTCTGGAGTTACAAGATTTAAACAATGAAATTCTATTTCCAAATATGAATGTAATGGTTGCCCCAATACAAATCCTGCGTTTGCTCCCCCAGGGGCAAATGCAGGATTTGCAAAGGGGGGTTTCCACACCACGCTGCCAGTGGGCGTGACCAGCATGCATGGGGGCGTGTCTATAATTTTAGATAGTACTTGGCTGCTCTCCAACTCTTCCTATCCCCAGAATATACATGGGCATTGCTGCATGCACTACTGTTAGGTGCACACAGCTCTCCCCTTTCAAGCAGAGCTGTGTGAAGAGGGAGCAGGGTCCAGCCACCTCAATTATACAGTGCCCCAGGCTTGGAGGGGGGTTTACAGGCACCCCCCCATACAAAATTTTGCCACTCGTCCACTGAAGAGAATAATTGGGACAAGGAAGATACAAGTTATGGAGAGCTCAGGAACTCAAATGATATAGTAGAATAAAACAGGGTACTGTAGTTACTATTTAAAGGTAATTATTTATATAGCAGGTAGAATTAGCTGTTAGTAGCAGAGATGTTGAGATAACAACAGGAGATGAATGAAAATTAGTCAGTAGAGGCAGCAGCAGCTCAAGGCAGAAGTTTACACAGTTAATTTATTTGTGAGCATGTCTTCATTGATGCAAAAGTCACTTGGACAAACCTACATCCTGAGTTTCCTTCATCTGAAAGTGAACATATAGTAATAATTTATTTTAAAGGAAACTTTTTTCAGATCAGGAAGGACATTTCCACTCCTCTCTTTTTAAATTATCCTCTTTTGCATTTTATTACAATACTATTTAGACTACTTCAGAAATATGTATGTTTTTGCCTTAATCCATCATATTACTCAATCAGCATAAGTGTCTGGCACTCTTGTTTGCTTTTGCATAGTTTCAGGAAATTCATGTTATAGAGATACAGGAGGGCTCTTTCAAAAGGAAAAGGACGTTTCTATAGGCAAAAGAGACCCCTACTGTACTTGTAGATTGGGTGCGGGTTTGAAAAATATGCACTATTTAAAATTATGTGGAGGGTGGAACACAGTGTAGTTAGCAAAGGTAGGGTACACAACAAAATGTAATAAAATATAATTATGAATCTAAAATACAGTGTCCAACAGGTAACATAAGATGATGTTAGTACATGGCTCGTCGTGTTGCATAAGATACAATACTAGTGCCCATGATGTAAGCAGCACACAGAAACAACTGTATTTAGTGTATTTAACATATAGTGTCTGAACCAAAAAAAACTGGCTACATGAACAATTAATTATTGTTACCTCTGTGCATTAACATGTCGGAGGGGAGAGGTATTGACATTTAAATGCTTGTGATTATTTTTTTGTATTTTGATTGGCTCAATATTTCTTAAATGCTTTATATAAGCATATGTAAGGGATGTACCATACTACTGCAGACATAGAAATGATAAGCATAACCCACAAAACTTTTTGATTCAGGTAGAGTTGTAGCCATTCCATTTACAAAAAGGAATAATGTATAACAGATCAGATAGTGGACAAGGTTTAAATTTGTTCTTTCCAAAGAGGGAATGTTGGCAGACAAGAATAAGTATAGTTCATGTACATTTTCTTTTAATGTTTGTCATTTTATATTTTACATTCTGCAATCGTACTATACCTGGAATAGTATTGTCCAGGAAAAATGCTATGCAGCCTCCCACAAACATTTCTGTAGTTAGAAGTACAGTCAATATTTGATCCAATTCTAGTAAACCTAGAAAATAATTCATACATTAATAATGTCAAACACAGGTTTGCGCACAGCATATTTAGGGCCTGGTTTATAGATGGACATAAATCAGTTTGCGGAGTGTAAAAATGCACTTTGACACACTGAACATGTGACAAAATGTGGCCATATTTAGAGCACATTGTAACTTGAACTAATGTTTTAAGAGGCATATCTGGAGTGTGCATGTGCAAATTCAGTACAGTAGGATTAGTTAGACTTGGATAGATCTCTAAATACACCTCTCTGATGTAAATATATGTACTGACTATGATGATCAGCAAGTATCTTTACTGTGTAAAAACAAATAAAGTGTGTCTAAACTAATAACTAGTTCAAAGCATGGTGGCTACGTGGTTAGCACTTCTGCCTCAAAGCACTGGGGTCATGAGTTCAATTCCAGTCCATGGCCTTATCTGTGTGGAGTTTGTATGTTCTCCCCGTGTTTGCGTGGGTTTCCCCTGGGTGCTCCGGTTTCCTCCCACACTCCAAAACATACTAGTAGGTTAATTCACAAGAAAATCTACTTTGTAGACATAGTCCAATGGGAGTATTATTATTTATTATTATTATTCTCTATTTATAGGGTGCCACAAGGTTGCCGCAGCGCTGTACAGAATACAGACTGTGGACGATACAGGGTAAAACATACAGACCAATATACAAAAAGTACCAGGATTTCACTGCTCCTAACATAGCTTACACATTGAAGATGAAGCAGAAGAATAGGTAGAGACAGGAGGGAAGAGGGCTCTGCTCGTGAGAGCTTACATCCTAAAGGGAGGGCAAACAGACAGGAGGCACAATGTGGAGTCAGAAGGGAACAATCGCAAGAGAAGCGGGATACAGGACAGGGGCAGAGAGGTGAGGAAAACAGGCATGGAGAGCAGGTTAGGTGGATGGCTTGGTAGGCTTTCAGGAAGATGTGAGTTTTAAGTGACCGTTTAAAAGGTGCACAAATTAAGGGATAGTCGGATGGAGCGTGGGAGGTCATTCCAGTGGAAGGGGCAGCCCGGGAGAAATCTTGGACTCTGGAGTGTGATGAGGTAATCAGAGTGGAGGAGAGGCGACGGTCATTCTTTGCAGACATAGTCCGACCGGAAAAAAAACCTAATAAACGATAATTGCTCCTTACAGTGCTGCAACGCAAAATTACATTGTTTTCAATTAACTGGGAAGATTAGTTGATTGGCTGGGTGGGAACTCGCCATCTTGGTCAATTAAGTTCAATATTATTTTGTAGTGGGGCTTAGTTAAGCTGGGTACACACTACAGAAATTTCGACCAACTTTTTATGCCGAGCGATTTTACATGCGATCGATGTTCCGATCGCTCGGTCCATGGACTGCATACACACTAGCCTTGTTTAGGACGATAAAGGGAAGAGCTGACGTCCCTTTAGTGACTTTTTACAGCCATGTTGTCGTGAGCAATGACTGTAATTTCGTACTCACTGTTATGGATCAGTCGGAAGTTTATACACATTACACAGCGGAAACGAGATTGGAACGAAAATATTAAACGGTACGACCAACCAAATGAGGCGATAATCGTCCATTTGGGCAGACTTTCGACCATCGTGTCACTGCACACACTGACCCGACTTTTGAACGAGCGGTCGTATGTCGGCTGTTTGAGCCAATTATTGGACGAAAACAGTGTAGTGTGTACCCAGCTTAAGAAGTAGTACTCTTCATCTAATTTTTTTTTTTTAAAAGAATATAAAGGTTCCCTTTCCACTACTTCAGAAAAGAAGTATTTAGAGTTTAATAAAATGATGAAAGTGTGTTTTTATTTTTTTAAAGAACTGCATTTTAACCTTGTGTGTGCATTTTCTCTTTTTTAACTTGTGCAACTATATGTTTCACAGTAGCCACTGTCAGTCAGGGAATGCTGCAAAATGTAGTTTACAATAGTGTGACAAAGCACGAGAGCTGTAAGGAAGAAACCTATTGTTATTCAGCATAGAGCTGTTTGGCTCTAGGAGGGAGGCCTACTCAGTAGTTTTGTTTCCACACCTCTCAGAGGATCAAAGTGGTGGTGCTGCTAATTCCATTGGGAGAGCACGGTTTTAAATTTTATTTATTCTACACAGTCGCAGGAAGTTTATAGTGAAGACTAGCTATTAAGATCACCTTATTACTCCTTGGTAGCATTAATATATGTGCCCACTAGTAATCAGCTTCATCTGTTGTAACCAGCAGCACATAGCATGTAGAATGTGTGAGCCATTTCTCTTGCTTTTTCTACAGATCATGACATATGCTTCTCTAAAACTGAACCAAGACATAATTTTTAAATCACCCAAAATGGTTAAATACAAAATATACTAATGCAACACCTATATTAATATAACAACAATTATAGGGTGGTAGAGTGTTGGGGATCACAGGGGGAGATTAGCTAAATTAAATTGTATTAAAGGATAACAAACATTATTGTTTAAGTTGAGTTACATCTAGGTCACTCATTTTTGATATTCATATCTACATGGTCTTGTTTCACTGTGTGACAAATGTATCCTCTAAAATCCAGGTAATGTCCTAAAAAACAAATTGCACACAGGGCAGCAAGCATGCTCTTTGTACAAATTTATGACTGCTAAAACAGCACACAATGACTGGTTAGTATGTTGCCTTCTGCAGTCAGTGTAAGAGGTGTAGTGACTGAGAGATCCCTACATCTCAAGACCTTATCTCAACCCAACACATCTATATTCAATGTTCCAACCCCCACTACAAAATGCACTAAAATTGTTCTTAGATAAAGTAGAACTATTTTAATGTTTTCAGCTGCCTCCACCCAGCAGCCTGCAACATAAGATGCCAGAAAACCTCAAATTTAGTCTCAACAGTCATAGAAAGACAAGTCAGAAGATTTGCCTAGGAGGAAAGTATTGATTGGGAACACGATATATGCCTTGATGAAATAGATGCACCTCTGGATAAAGGTGGTTTCAAACATATTATTATAGATCAATTAGGATCAAATTGTTATATTTACGAATGGATTTTAGATGACATTTTCCAGCATTTAAGATCGGCTGGAACTGCTGTTCTATAAACTTTCTGCCCTATTTAGATTTATACAGACGTCACACAATATCAAGAAATGGGGTTTGCTGTGGAATTTTCATATTGCATGGCTTCAGACCTACCTAGTTTTGTCAAAGGTAGCATAGGCTGGTAAGACTAGAGGAAGAGGACAAGAGCAGATTCCCAGTTATGCAATATTGACATTGTTTCAGAGATCCTCACACCTGATGACACTATTTATTTTATCCTCAGAACCTCATGTAGTGTTATAGTACTAGAATTTGTAAACAGTCATCTCTATCATCTCCAATGCCATGAATAATGGGGAAACATTCTCACCAAAGAACGATAGGACTGACTCAATGACTTAAAAAAGAGAAATGAAGGAGAGATTGAGGTGGGCTAGTAGAGGCAACTGGGAGGTTATTAAAAATAATAGCAGCAAGTGAAAGTGTGGTCTTGCAAACAAAATAGGGATAATAGAACTAATAATCTTAGAGGATGATTATGACATAGGGGGCATTTGACAAGCCTCATGACTGGGCAGTTACTATGGACGAATGTAGCATATTTTGGAAGAACAGGAAAGGTGGGAAAGGTTTGTCTATATGGAAAATCTTGTTTAAAACCAGTCTTGTGGTTATGATAATGTAGAGGTTTTATAGATAGATATACTTGGAAACAATGGTATTTGAATTTTATAACAGAGGAGCTTTAATCCATGATAAGTACATAGACAAATATATCCCTTCACTAATAACAAACGGCGTGCGTGGGAAAACCTTATGGGGTTAGTTGACTAGCAAAGCCTTATCTAGCTGCATTCATGTCATTGTCATATAGAGGCAGGATTCTGTAAGGAGCAGTTCCATTTATTACTTGTGATTTTTTTTTTTCTTTACTTTATGTTGTAGATGACTGTTTTAGGAATAATATTGCTTTTGGATTTAACAATTTAACAATAAGGCAAACAAGGATTCGGGACATGTCATTTTAATTAAGAGGTTTCTAAAATTGTGTCACTGCATGTTTGTTTTTTATTAAGTACTGATACAGAACTACATGTCCCAGTGGGCCCTAGCTACCAGGGCATGCTGGTGCTTATAGTTTCACAAGCGCCAGCTTTTCCAAGCAGTCAACTTCTGCCAGGGCTTGATTGTAGTTTCACAATAGTATGCATTGAGAGCCATGGGACATAGATAATGACACGCATTGCTGCATGCGGGCGGCAGTTGGAGAAGGCTGCACGTTAGATCAGCTCTGTGTCTTTCCTCCCACACAATTATCTGTCCACAATTATAAAACATCTAAAAACTTGTGAAGACAGTGGGAAATTATTGTGGGGGTACAAAGGAGTATCATTATCACTCCAAAGACAAGGCCATACCATCTATCCCTGGCTTATCTGCATCAACTGACCTACTGTGTACTGACCCGGCTTGTCAGTTGGCCCTTCTCCTGCTGAATCCCTGGCTTATCTGCATCAACTGATCTACTGTGTACCGACCCGGCTTGTCAATTAACCCTTCTCCTGCTGAATCCCTGGCTTATGTGCATCAACTGATCTACTGTGTACCGACCCGGCTTGTCAGTTAACCCTTCTCCTGCTGAATCCCTGGCTTATCTGCATCAACTGATCTACTGTGTACCGACCCGGCTTTTCAGTTAACCCTTCTCCTGCTGAATCCCTGGCTTATCTACATCAACTGATCTACTGTGTACCGACCCGGCTTGTCAATTAACCCTTCTCCTGCTGAGTCCCTGGCTTATCTGCACCAACTGATCTACTGTGTACCGACCCGGGGTTGTCAATTAACCCTTCTCCTGCTGAATCCCTGGCTTATCTGCACCAACTGATCTACTGTGTACCGACCCGGCCTGTCAATTAACCCTTCTCCTGCTGAGTCCCTGGCTTATCTGTATCAACTGATCTACTGTGTACCGACCCGGCTTGTCAATTAACCCTTCTCCTGCTGAATCCCTGGCTTATCTGCACCAACTGATCTACTGTGTACCGACCCGGCTTGTCAATTAACCCTTCTCCTGCTGAATCCCTGGCTTATCTGCATCAACTGATCTACTGTGTACCGACCCGGCTTGTCAGTTAACCCTTCTCCTGCTGAATCCCTGGCTTATCTGCATCAACTGATCTACTGTGTACCGACCCGGCTTGTCAATTAACCCTTCTCCTGCTGAATCCCTGGCTTAACTGCATCAACTGCATATAAAACATTATTTTATATGCCATTATTTTGTTTTTCCTGATTGTACATTTACAAGTTTCTACTTTTTACCTGTTAATATTCTACTATTTATATGCCTTTATCTTGTTTTTTCCTGATTTTATATTTACCAGCAACTAGTTTTACCTGTTATTATTCTTGCCTATTTCCATTGTCCTTATTACCTCTCCTTCTATTATTCTTTGCCTTCCACGCCCTAATTGGTTATTGTCCTCCATCTTGCTATTGTCTCCCTGCTTATTCTTACCTGATCTACTGTGTACCGACCTGGCTTTTCAGTTAACCCTTCTCCTGCTGAATCCCTGGCTTATCTACATCAACTGATCTACTGTGTACCGACCCGGCTTGTCAATTAACCCTTCTCCTGCTGAGTCCCTGGCTTATCTGCACCAACTGATCTACTGTGTACCGACCCGGGTTGTCAATTAACCCTTCTCCTGCTGAATCCCTGGCTTATCTGCATCAACTGATCTACTGTGTACCGACCCGGCTTTTCAGTTAACCCTTCTCCTGCTGAATCCCTGGCTTATCTACATCAACTGATCTACTGTGTACCGACCCGGCTTGTCAATTAACCCTTCTCCTGCTGAGTCCCTGGCTTATCTGCACCAACTGATCTACTGTGTACCGACCCGGGTTGTCAATTAACCCTTCTCCTGCTGAATCCCTGGCTTATCTGCACCAACTGATCTACTGTGTACCGACCCGGCCTGTCAATTAACCCTTCTCCTGCTGAGTCCCCTGGCTTATCTGTATCAACTGATCTACTGTGTACCGACCCGGCTTGTCAATTAACCCTTCTCCTGCTGAATCCCTGGCTTATCTGCACCAACTGATCTACTGTGTACCGACCCGGCTTGTCAATTAACCCTTCTCCTGCTGAATCCCTGGCTTATCTGCATCAACTGATCTACTGTGTACCTACCCGGCTTGTCAATTAACCCTTCTCCTGCTGAATCCCTGGCTTATCTGCATCAACTGATCTACTGTGTACCGACCCGGCTTGTCAGTTAACCCTTCTCCTGCTGAATCCCTGGCTTATCTGCATCAACTGATCTACTGTGTACCGACCCGGCTTGTCAATTAACCCTTCTCCTGCTGAATCCCTGGCTTAACTGCATCAACTGCATATAAAACATTATTTTATATGCCATTATTTTGTTTTTCCTGATTGTACATTTACAAGTTTCTACTTTTTACCTGTTAATATTCTACTATTTATATGCCTTTATCTTGTTTTTCCTGATTTTATATTTACCAGCAACTAGTTTTACCTGTTATTATTCTTGCCTATTTCCATTGTCCTTATTACCTCTCCTTTTATTATTCTTTGCCTTCCACGCCCTAATTGGTTATTGTCCTCCATCTTGCTATTGTCTCCCTGCTTATTCTTACCTGTTATCCGCTGTCCTTATTATCTTACTGTTCTGCTATCATTCTTACCTGTCTTCATTGTCCTTATTATCTCACTGTACTGTTGTTCCATGCCCTCCACGCCCTAATTCGTTATTATCTTCCACCTTTTCATTGTCTTCCTGCCTTTGTTCTTACCTGTTTTTCACTGTCCCCACTATCTCACTGTTCTGTTACTCTCTCTCCCTACTATGCCTCCCCGCTCTCACTCCATACCCATACTCTCCCCCCGCCCTACCTCTCCCGTTCCTCCCCGCCATCCCCCGCGCGCTGCTCATCTTGCTAACCTCATCCCCATTTCCCCCCTCTCCTCTCCCCCTTTCTTCTGTGCCCTCTGGAATGCCAGATCCGTCCGCAACAAGCTGACTGCTATCCACGACCTCTTTCTATCCAACTCCTTTAACTTTCTTGCCGTTACTGAAACCTGGCTCTCCGATTCTGATACTACTTCCCCCGCTGCCCTCTCCTATGGTGGCCTCTCCTTCACCCACTCCGCCAGGCCTGGTGCCCGCCCTGGCGGTGGAGTTGGCCTCCTCCTCTCCTCCACCTGTACTTTTCGTGTCATTCCCCCTGAACCCTCCCTCTCCTTCTCCTCTTTTGAAGCTCACTCCATCCGCCTCTTCTACCCCATCCATCTCCGCGTCACTGTCATCTACCGCCCCCCCTGGCCCCACCTCCCTCTTCCTTGACAACTTTGCTAGCTGGCTTCCTCACTACCTCTCCTCCGATCTCCCCTCGATCATTCTCGGTGACTTTAATATCCCCATCGATAACCCCACCTACCCTGCTTCCAGCAAACTGCTCACCCTCTCTTCCTCCCTTGGTCTCACCCAATGGACCTCCTCCTCTACCCACTGCCTTGGTCACTCCCTTGATCTTGTCTTCTCCTACCTATGTAATCTCTCCGACTTCTCCATCTCTCCCTTTCCTCTATCCGACCACCATCTCCTCTCCTTCTCTCTCTCCTCTTCTCCTGCTCCCCTCCCCCTGCCCAAACCTACTCTGTCCATACGCAACCTCGATGCTCTTGACCCTGCCTCTCTGTCCTCCTCTCTCGATACCCTCCTTTCTCCCCTTTCCTCCCAGGCCTGCCCCAACCAGGCGGTCTCCCTCTACAATCACACCCTCACCTCCGCTCTGGACGCGGTCGCCCCTGCCCACTCCGTCCACCCCCGCTGCTCCAAACCCCAACCCTGGCACTCCAAATTTACCCGCTTCCTCCAAAAATGCTCCCGTTCCGCCGAACATCACTGGAGAAAATCCCGCTCCCTGGCTGACTTCCTCCACTTTAAATTCATCCTTTCATCCTACAGCTCTGCCCTCTCACTCGCTAAACAATCTTTCTTTAAATCCCTCATCTCTTCCCAGTCCTCTAACCCCCGCCGCCTCTTTGCCACCTTCAGCACTCTCCTGGCCCCCTAACCCTCCCCCCACCCCTCCCCCCACCCCCTCCTCCCTGACTGCCTCTGATTTCGCCTCCTTCTTCTCCTCTAAAATCGAGGCCATCCGACTTGAAATCTCCTCCTCCACTCTTTCTTCCACCCATCCCACTCTTCTGTCCTCCCCCCCCAACCACCTTCCCCTCCACTCCTTCCGTCCCACCACCGGCGAGGAAGTCCACTCTCTCATTTTATCCTCCCCCCCCCACTACCTGCCCCCTGGATCCCATCCCCTCTCACCTTCTTCGCTCACTTTCCCCCACCACCTGCTCCCACCTCGCTCACCTCTTTAATCTCTCCTTCTCCACTGGCATCTTCCCCTCCTCCTTCAAACATGCTCTCGTATCCCCCATTCTTAAGAAACCTAATCTCGACCCCACTTCTCTCTCGAACTATCGCCCCATATCTCTTCTCCCTTTTGCCTCCAAAATTCTCGAGAGGCTCATCTGCAGCCGTCTCACCTCCTACCTTTCTGAATACTCCCTCCTTGATCCTCTCCAGTCTGGTTTCCGCCCCCTCCACTCCACTGAAACTGCCCTGGCTAAAGTCACCAATGACCTCCTCTCTGCAAAAGCCAGGGGCCACTTCTCCCTTCTCATCCTCCTTGACCCCTCTGCAGCCTTTGACACCGTTGACCACCCCCTCCTCCTTTACACCCTCCAGTCTTTCGGCCTCTCCGGCCCAGTCCTGTCCTGGTTCACCTCTTACCTTACTCACCGTTCCTTCTCTGTCACCACCTCTGGGTCTCTCTCCCCCCCATCCACCCTTCCAGTCGGGGTCCCTCAGGGCTCTGTTCTGGGACCCTTACTCTTCTCTCTATACACCTCCTCCCTGGGTGAACTCATCAGCTCCTTCGGCTTCAGCTACCACCTTTACGCTGACGACACCCAACTATACCTCTCCTCTCCTGATCTCTCTCCCTCCCTCCTCTCTAGGGTGTCCGCCTGCCTCTCTGCCATCTCCTCCTGGATGTCCTCTCGATTCCTCAAACTTAACCTTGCCAAAACTGAGCTCATAGTTTTTCCTCCCTCTCATACCCCATCCCCTTCTGACCTCTCCATCACTGTCGACAACACCTCTATCTCCCCTGTCCCCCAACTTCGCTGCCTTGGTGTCATCCTCGACTCCTCTCTCTCCTTTGGCCCCCACATCCTCTCTCTTGCTAAATCCTGCCGCTTCCAGCTGCGCAACATCGCTCGCATCCGGCCCTTCCTCTCCCAAGATGCCACCAAATGCCTTATCCACTCTCTGATCATCTCCCGTCTGGACTACTGCAACCTCCTCCTCACTGGCCTCCCCCACTCTCATCTCGATCCCCTTCGATCTGTCCTTAACGCTGCAGCTAGGCTTATTTTCCTCTCTCGTGGCTCCTCTTTTGTCTCCTCCCTCTACCTAGCCCTTCACTGGCTCCCATTCCCCTTCAGAATCCTCTTTAAGCTCCTCACACTCACCTACAAGGCCCTCGCCAACTCCACTGCGCCCTACATCTCCACCCTCCTCTCTATTCATGCTCCATCCCGCCCTCTCCGTTCTGCCTCTGACCGTCGCCTCTCTTCCCCCCTTATAACCTCCTCCCACGCGCGTATCCAAGACTTCGCCCGCGCTGCCCCCCTCCACTGGAACAAGCTCCCTCCCTCCATCAGAACTTCCCCTAATCTGTCCAGCTTCAAACGGGCCCTAAAAACCCACCTTTTTCTTAAAGCCTTTCTGTCTCCCACTTAACTTCCTACCTTATCTTCTGCCTCTGTCCCCCTACTCTCACTCTCTCCCCTGCGTCTCTCTGTCTGTCCACCCCTCCCCTTATATTGTACGCTCCTCTGAGCAGGGCCATCGCTCCTCCTGTTTCCACCACTTCTAACTCTGCTCTCCAGCTACTTAGCCCTCCTCCTCGAGTGTCCTCCACCCCACGTCCACTCTCGCTCCCTCCTCCCCCCTGGGGGTCTCCCTGTCTTCCGCGCCCTCCTCCCCCTTCCCCGCCCTCTCTAGCTGTGCATTGAGCGTACTGAGTTGCTGTGTTTACTGTACTGTGCTGTCTCCCATTGTATTGTGATTTTGTTTGTCTCTGTACGGCGCTGCGGATGCCTTGTGGCGCCTTATAAATAAATATTAATAATAATAATAAAATAGGATTTACAGTGATCTCTTAATTCCGCTGTAAAACTTAATTCAATGGCACTTAAGCTGTTAATATTTTTAGGCACAGCTCAACCCTGGACCAACAGTTAAAACAGACTGTACGTAATTCACTCATTCTACTTGATAGGATAACTAGATGAACCAGTGTTGTTTTTGCAGCCTTACTTGGCTTTCCATGACTACGATCCTGAAAAGTGTCTTATTTACAGATATTTTATTCTCATGACAAGTGTTGTATTGTGCTATCTTAATCTAGAAATCCAGCCCATTGGGTGCTATTACTGTTTGGTTCTATACTAGAATCAAAAATGTAAATTTAATAATGTATCGAGTGACAAAGTCCACTGGTAAAAAATAAGTATTTAAAAATAAGATGCATCACCCAAATGTTAAATTAGATGTACTGTCTACATAATATATCTTTACATTTTTCTAATCTTTTGTTTAGCTAAGAACTAGTTGACTTACCTGTTTTAATATAGTTCGGATGTGAATCTAAATAGTTTGGGAGAACTAATCCAAAAAATAGGGAAAATCCCAAGACAAATAGATTTCTTGATGAGTTCATATCAACAAACTGCAGATTGGATAAACCAATAGCTGTAATCATGCCTAAAAAAAAGAAAATGATTATATAAATGTACTAGTGACATGTTTACATGAACAGTTAATATGTACTATTCACATCATCCACAAGTAAAAATCAAGACAAAATTGATTATGTTGTCACTCAGCCCATGTTCCTGGCAATCCATCCCAAATTTATCATGGTCAAATGCAATAGGTCACACCTTTTGCTCACAAGAATATGGACTGATCAGCAAAACAATTATTGTTGGGGATTTCTATTGATTATATTCCAACTTGAACCAATGACTAATTATCTTTATTTAACATTCTAGGTAAATGTGTTATATAATGTAAACATCCAAAGTAAAGGTTGTTATCTACTCTCATCTCAGAGTCACCACCTGCCCTCAAATCTTCTTTACCTTCAATAACATCACATTTTTCTCAGCTTCCCAAGCCTGCTACATTGGTGTTCAACGTGACTTCGCCCTCTGCTTTATTCTTCACATCCAGTCCTATTGTTTTCACCCTAGACATAATGCCTGAATTCGGCCTTATTAACACAAGATTCTATCAAAACTATTATGCAGTCTCTCATCACCTGTTGCCTTGACTACTGTAAACTCTTCCTATCCTATTTAAAGATTTGAATTCTGTGGGAGAGTGTGATAGGGTGTGGTACAGAACTCCATAAGTGGGTAGTGGCATGTGAGAAGTTTTGTAGATTAGACAGGAGGTTGTTACCAGAGACCAAGCCAGATGCAGGTGAGAGAGATAGATCTAATAGGGTGTAAGGGAAAGTATGTTGAAATAAAATTTGAGATGTATGAAGAGTGGTATAAGTGAGGCTAAATAATTTTAATTGAAATCTGGAAGACACAGGGGGGCAGTGTAGGAATTTGCCAAGTGGCACAGCGGATGTGGATCAGCGAGAAAGAAAGATCAGTCTTGCCACATAATTTAAGATGGATTAAAATAGGGATAAGAACATCCTTGCTTCCAAATTCTGTTTCAATCTATAAAGGAATATTCTGGCAAAAATTTGAAGGTGGATGCAACAGGACTGGGAGAGAGACTGGATTTGTGACTCCAAGGTAGCAGACTTGAAAGACTGAGGAAATTGTGGTGTCATTGACAGTGAAAAATATTTCCGTAGTTTGGAAAGAAAGAATTGGTGAGTTGAAAGTGTATTTAAGGGAAAATGGGCAAGTGGAGAGACAGGTTGAAGAGGTGAGCTGGGGTGGTAAGCAGTGAGGGTGGTAAAAAGTTGGGATAGAATAGGCTCAAGCGGGCATTATGTTTTTTCCTTGCATTCTGCTCAAAGCAATGGTTGCTCTTTTATTTGCTTTGCTGCAATATCTGCTAATCTGTAACTGTGTCCTTCATCACTGAATTATCCTAGTATGTACTATTGTGTTTATCTGGTTGTCCTTTAGCATTGCTTACTTATTGCCTGTCCTGCCCAACTCTGCTTGCCCTAGTTGACTTCCATGCTCTCCAAATATCCTAGAGGTAAAGGTTGCACCCCAACAGATCATTCAAAAAGTGTCTAAATGATTAAAAAACATAGGAAATTAAGGTTACAAAGGTTGACAATAGACTCTGACTGATGCTTTTGAAAGCCTACATCAGGAAGTTTGCCAAAGTGATAAGCAGAGTTAGCCATCAAACTGTTAGTATTGAGAGCACTGATCAGTTCTAATAATCAAGTATTATTGATAATCATGATTTTTTTCTTACCAAATAGTGTACAAAACATTCCACCAAGTATGGGGTCTGGAATAGAGGCAAACAAAGCAGTAAATTTTCCAACTGTTCCTAAAATAAGCATGATTCCAGCACCATACTGTACAACTCTTCTACTGCCAACCTGAAAAGTAATACAATGAAAAGAAAAATCCTTATACTATGTAGTGTTTAGCAATTTCTCATATCATTTATATCCAATTTTGTAATTTAAAAAAATAAGCAAAATTAGAATCCAAAAGAATGTTTAAATTGCTAGATTGAAAACAAACCTAACTATTGATAACAAATGCTTTTACTGGTCACACACTGTGATATAGTTGCATGTGTATTGATCCAGCTGCTTTATCACATGTGCCAAATAAAACAAGGATCCTCAGAACTTAGGCCAAATGGTATGATGGCCACTGTGTGGCCAACTTTATACTACATGGTAAAGAAAGAACATAAGATATTAAACATTATTATTATTATTATTATTATTATTATTATTATTATTAGGTGTGTTCTAAAGCACTATTGTAACAAAAATAGTAGATTTCATATCTTACGGTATTTTCTCTGGAAACAACATATTTAAGTTCTGCACTTCTTTTCAGGGATTACAAGAACTTTGAATGAAAAACACTGTTCTGCACTTATTCTGCTGTCACCATAAAGGTGACACAATTGCAGTGGTACATTTAAGACCTCTATATTTACTTGCTTGAGCCATGGCTTAGAGAACTACTGTCTCCAACAGGGACTAAACTATTCTCTCTATCCTGAATAATACTTGGAAATCTCTTTTATTTCTAAAGTTTAAGGGGTATATTTACTAAATCATGGTTTTTATTGATGTTTGCAAACAGTCACATATCGGATTCTATCCAAACCACAGGTTTTGCTATCCTCAGTTTTGGAGACTGAAAATTCAGGCTACATCCGATGTGTTGCCGTTTGCACATCCCTAAACCACATGTTGTTCAGGCAAATCTGCATGTGGTTTTGGTCAAACCGCATGGTAAAACTAGATATTTCACAACATCAGGGATGTTATGCATCTCTGGAGGGAATATGCCTAGACCTTTACAAGAACTTTCTCCAACACGGTGCTGCACTCTCCTACTACTGGTTCTTGCAGCTTTAAATACCCAGTGCTGCTGATGATGTTTTATGTTCCATTGCTGCTTGGCTGGTTCCTGGAATGTAGTGTCCATTCGAAAAAGATTCTTACACTTCACCTCCTGGAAAGTTGAGCACTGAGTGAACAATCTAGGCCTCCCTACCCACAACCAGATAGACATTAAATAAGTAGCATTTTCTGTTTAATAAACAGGCCACCTTCCACTCAATCAGCTTTAGAATGTAATTAATAGCATTTTCATGTAATAAAAATGCCTGTTTTCCTCCATATAGCCCGATAAACTAAAGGTCTAGCAGCCACATTTAATAATTAGGCCTCCTACTCCCTAACCAGCCGTACATTAAATTAATAACATTCCCATTTAATAAACAGATATATTCCTCCTCACCAAACCCAACATTAAATAACCCCTACTGTACCTGTAGCAAACAGATTTCACCCATCACCAACCCTGACATTAAATTATTGACATTCTCATTTAATAGAAAGGCCTACTTACCCCACCAGCCCCACAATCACATTATGGCTTACAACTCTCACCATATTTAATAGAGATTATTGCTAATGAATATTGTACTGATTTTTTTTTTAGATCACTTATGTTTTTTGTTTTTTTTTTTTCATTTTTTTATTTTCAATGGTCAATCAAGAAAATACAAGCGTAAAAACAATACTACCATGTAACAAGCATAGTAAAGCCAAAACAGTAATTGCAAAGTGTCGAATTCGAAGTGGACATTAGACAAAACAATAAAAGTAAAAGTAGATAAATAAAGAAAGAAAATTACCAGTTTTTATATTTTTTAGGGAGCAATATTAATGTCACAACTTGAATATTTGCTTACTGAGGCGCGGAGTCTAACATATTCCAGGTATTCACCAGGAACCCCCGCAAGGGAGTATGGTCTTAGCTGCAGGAGACATGCAGGTCGCGGTCCTCAGAGGGAGCAACCAGTGAAGCGGTAAGATGAAAACGGTGTCAGGCAGGCCGGGTCAGAAACGAGAGAATCAGGATATGCCACAGGGAAAATCCAAAGCCGTAGTTAGGAGTAGCCGGGTCCGAGGTCAAAAGCGCAGGAGAGGATAGTCAACAAGCCGGGTTCAGTACACAGGGATATCAGAAGTAGAATGGTCAGCAAGCCGGGTTCAGTACACAGGGATATCAGAAGTAGAATGGTCAGCAACATTCCGGGTAATTCACAGAGAAGAAGGAGGACACAGGAACGCTGGAGCTAGGTGGGACCTATTACTCTGGCACTCTCCTAGTGCCAGAGTGATCCTTAAATAGTGCTGGCTTCAATTAGCGGTGGTGGTGACGCTGAACACCACCGCCGGATTTACTGGAGAGCGTTCCGTTGTGACCGCTGACCCGGAAGTGTGCTCGGTTGCCTAGCAACCGAGCGCTCAGCGGCAGTAGCAGGCATCTGTCCCTGTGCGACGGACACAGCATGGGGACGGCGCCTGACAGTACCCCCTCCTCTACTTTGTTGGATAGATCTTTGGTCCAAGAACTGTTTCAATAGTTGTGGGGCGTGAAGATCCTCTTTAGCCACCCATGATCTCTCTTCTGGACCGAAGCCCTTCCAATGGACTAAGAATTGATGTCGTCCGTGGAGGACACGGGAGTCCAGGATGCGGCTTACTTCAAATTCCTCACCATTGGTAGTCCGTACAGGAGCTGGATGATGAGGCAAGCGATTAAACTTATTGAGTATAAGTGGTTTCAGAAGAGAGACGTGAAGCACATTATGGATTTTCAGGGAGGGAGGTAACCGAAGTCTGTAGGTAACCAGATTGATAACATGTGTTATAGGGAAAGGTCCAATATAACGAGGAGCCAATTTCTGAGAAGGGACTCTCAACTTGAGATTGCGTGTAGACAACCATACTTTGTTGTGAACATGTAATAGAGGAATAAGTCTCTGATGACGGTCAGCCGCTTGTTTATAGCGTAAAGAAGTCTCCTGGAGTTTGGTTTTAGTAGTTGACCAAATCTGAGAAAAGTTCCGCATTAAATCCTCCACGGCTGGAACTGGCGAGGAAACCTGACCGGAGAAATCTGGGAGGGTGGGTTGGGTTCCATAAACAACAAAAAATGGAGAGGCACCAGAAGACTCGTGATGATGAAAGTTGTGAGAAAATTCTGCCCAAGGTTCATTCTGTTTGGTTGTCTGCAGAGAAACATTGTAGAAATACTTTGAGGTCCTGGTTGACCCGTTCAGTCTGGCCATTGGTTTCTGTGTGATAGCCGGATGAGTACTTGAGGTCAGAACCAAGAATCTTACAAAAAGCTCTCCAGAATTGAGAAACGAACTGCACTCCACAATCCGAAATGATTTCACGAGGACAACCATGGATTCTGAATATCTCCTTAATAAAGATAAGGGCCAACTGAGAGGCAGACGGTAGAGCAGGTAAGGGTACGAAGTGGGCCATTTTCGAAAATCTGTCAATGACGACCCAAATGACAGTAAACCCATTACTGGGGGGAAGGTCAGTGATGAAATCCATGGATATGCTTTGCCAAGGAATATCTGGAGTAGGAAGTGGTTGTAGAAGACCTGGTGGAGCCAATCTGGGGTTTTTACAACGAGCACACGTGGCACATGAGGCCACAAATTTCCGTACGTCAGCATGCAAGGCCGGCCACCAATATTTTTGATGAAGAAATTCGTAGGTTTTCTTCACCCCGGCATGTCCTGCCAGCTTGGAGGAATGTGCCCACCGTAGAGCTTTGACTCGTAGCTTAGGTTCCAAGAAAGAGCAACCCCTAGGAGGTGTTTTGGGGGAAGTTCTGGTAAGGGCGATAACTTTGGTAGGTGTTAGGATTGGCAGTGGCTTCAGAGATGTGCAGAGATCAGTGTTATCAAAAGATCGAGACAAGGCGTCCGCTCAGATGTTCTTGGACTCAGGATGGTAAGTTAAAATAATATCAAAACGTTCAAAGAATGATTCCCATCAAGCTTGGCGTGGGTTGAGGCACTGAGCTTCACTGATATAAAGCAGGTTCTTATGGTCAGTTAAAACTGTTACTGGATGACGGGACCCTTCTAAGAGATGTCGCCACTCCTCCAAAGTGGCCTTGATTGCAAGCAACTCTTTGTCGCCAATACCATAATTTTTCTCATGCGGCAAGAATCTTTTAGAGAAAAATCCGCAGGGAAGATGAGTACCAAGTTTGGATCTTTGGAAGAGCACTGCTCCAATACCTATTGCAGATGCATCAACTTCCAGAAAAAAGGGTTCTAATCGATTCGGTTGGTGCAGACGAGAAGGCTTGTTTTAGGGAATCAAACACCTTTAAGGCATCGGTAGACCATTCTCTGGGATTGGATGATTTCCGGGTCAGAGCGGTTATTGGGGCTATGATTGAGGAGAACCCCTTAACAAACTGTCTGTAATAGTTGGCGAACCCAACAAATCTTTGAATGGCCTTGGTGCCTTGAGGAAGAGGCCAACTTTTAATAGCGGAAACCTTCTTTGGATCTATGCGTAGCCCTGATCCTGAAACAATGTACCCTAGAAAAGGGAGTTGCTCAACTTCGAAGATACACTTCTCTAATTTGCAGAAGAGTTGATTAGCTCGTAGTCGAGATAAAACTTCTTTGACATGAAGACAATGGGAGGAAATATCTCGGGAGAAAATCAAGATGTCGTCCAGATAGACAACTACAGAATGATATAATAGGTCTTGAAAAATCTCATTTACAAAGGACTGAAAGACGGCGGGGGCGTTACTAAGCCCGAAGGGCATAACTAGATATTCGAAATGTCCGTCCCGTGTGTTGAACGCTGTCTTCCACTCGTCCCCTTGGCGAATTCGTACTAAGTTATATGCCCCTCGGAGATCCAATTTAGTGAAGACTCAGGCTCCGCTAATTCTGTCAAAAAAATCCATAATAAGGGGCAGAGGGTAACGATTTTTAATGGTAATTTTATTTAGTTGCCTATAATCAATGCAGGGTCGTAGAGATCCGTCTTTTTTCTTGACGAAAAAGAACCCTGCTCCGGCCGGAGTGGAAGATTTTCTGATAAACTCTCGGGCTAGGTTTTCAGAGATATATTGAGACATGGCCTGGGTTTCTGGCAGAGACAGGAGATAAGTCCTACCTCGAGGAATCTGTTTTCCCGGAATTAAATCAATCGGACAGTCCCAAGGGCGATGAGGTGGAAGAATCTCTGATCTTTGCTTGGAAAAGACGTCCTTAAAAGTTAGATAGACCGAGGGTAATGAGGATGTCTCCAAATTGGTTTGAGTGAGGCAAACGTTGGAGCGAGGAGAAAAAATACACCGGTTATGGCACTGCAGACCCCAGGAGATAACTTCGGCACGAGCTCAGTCAAATTGTGGGGAGTGGTTCCGGAGCCAGGGGAGACCCAAAATTAAAAGATTGATGGATTGAGGTAACACTAGGAATTGAATCCACTCTTGATGCAAGGCTCCAATCCGCAATTGAACCTCACTAGTGATGCTGGAAATGGTGCCGTTGCTGACACGATTACAGTCTACAGCTGTTAGTGTTAACATCTGTGGAAGAGCCAAAATTGGTAACTGAAGCTGTGAGGCAAGAGAGGCCGAGATGAAATTCCCGGCCGCACCAGAGTCCACGAAGGCTAGGATCTGCTGGGGTCCCTTAGAACTGACCAGTAGAACAGGCATAAGGAACTCAGGGTTAGAAGTTGAGTAGGGAGTGGAAACAGCTACTCCTAAGGTGGCCTCCCTCTTACCGTTTAGGAGGGAGCGTTTCCCGGTCTTTTAGGACAGAGGCTTAGTACATGTCCGGACTCTCCGCAATATAGACACAGTCTCTGTTTGAATCGTCTCTCACGCTCCTCAGGCGTCAATTTTTAGCGACCCAGCTGCATCGGTTCCTCTGTAGCCGAAATAGGATTTTGAAAGGTAGGTGCCAAGCGGGTGGGGCGTCTTGAGAGAGATCTCTCCGATGTTCTTTCCCTAAAACGTAGGTCAATCCGGATACACAGGGAAATGAGGGTATCCAGGTCAGGGGGAAGTTCCCTGGTGACCAGCTCATCCTTAATTCGGTCCGTAAGGCCCTGCCAAAAGGTAGCAATGAGAGCCTCGTTGTTCCATCGCAGCTCCGACGCAAGAGTACGGAACTGTACTGCATACTGACCAACTGACATTGAACCTTGTCGAAGATTTAATAGACCAGAAGCAGCTGAGGAGATTCGACCTGGTTCATCAAAGACCTTGCGAAACATGTCGATGAATGCTGCGGAGTTCTCTAGTAAAGGATCGTTGCGCTCCCATAACGGTGAAGCCCAGGCCAATGCTTGTCCGCTGAGCAGGGAAATCATGAAGGCTACCTTGGTATGCTCAGATGAGAAGGCAGTAGAGTTGCACTCAAAATGGATTGCGCACTGATTGAGGAACCCCCTGCATCTTTTAGGATCTCCGTCATACTTTTCTGGAGACGGAATCCTAAGCCCGGTAGAATGAGCCGGGGAAGGGAACGGAGCCACCGGAGCAACTGCGGCCAAAGATGAAGCAGCGGGAGGTTCCATCGGAGGTGGTTGGACCGCCTGTAAGGAGTCTAGACGAGACAGTATCCCTTGGACACACTGAAGTAAACGGCCCTGACCGGCTTCTTGCTGTTCCACTCGGCGGCCCAGGTGGATGAGCAGATCCCGAGCTGAGGGTTCACCTGTTCCATATGACGTCATGGCCAGAGTAAACTGTCACAACTTGAGTATTTGCTTTCTGGTTTTGGCACTACTCACCAAAGAGGCGCGGAGTCTAACGTGTTCCAGGTATTCACCAGGAACCCCCGCAAGGGAGTATGGTCTTAGCTGCAGGAGACACGCAGGTTGCGGTCCTCAGAGGGAGCAACCAGTGAAGCGGTAAGATGAAAACGGTGTCAGGCAGGCCGGGTCAGAAACGAGAGAATCAGGATATGCCACAGGGAAAATCCAAAGCCGTAGTTAGTAGTAGCCGGGTCCGGGGTCAGAAGCGCAGGAGAGGATAGTCAACAAGCCGGGTTCAGTACACAGGGATATCAGAAGTAGAATGGTCAGCAAGCCGGGTTCAGTACACAGGGATATCAGAAGTAGAATGGTCAGCAACAATCCGGGTAATTCACAGAGAAGAAGGAGGACACAGGAACGCTGGAGCTAGGTGGGACCTATTACTCTGGCACTCTCCTAGTGCCAGAGTGATCCTTAAATAGTGCTGCCTTCAATTAGCGGCGGTGGTGACGCTGAACACCACCGCCGGCTTAACTGGAGAGCGTTCCGTTGCCTAGCAACGGAACATGACAGCCGACCCGGAAGTGTGCTCGGTTGCCTAGATTTCAGAGAGTAGTTAGGGTATAACGAACCAAGAGCTGAGAAACAGGGTCAGGTCAGAAGAAGATCAGGTTGGTGGAGAAACGCGTTTTCCACGCTCAGCCATGGAGCCCAGACTTGGCTTTTATCATGGAGGTAGTACGCAATCTCCTCCATGGCGGCCACTTGTCAAATCTGTCTTTTAAGGGCCAAAAGGGACGAAGGTGAGGTCTTTTTCCAGTTAAGGGCTATAAGTGATTGGCTGCTGTCAGAATGTAGGCAGTTAGTTTCTTGGAGAATTTGTCCAAATCTTGAGAAGGGTAACACAAAAGAAAAACCCAGGGATCTTTTGGGAGTCCCAGAAGGAGGTGATCATCAGGCAAGTCCACCAAATAAGAAGTATTGTGCCCCTATGGCCACAACCTCACCAACAATAGGGTGAGGAAGAAGGAAACATTCTGTGGAGGCTTGTGGGGGTGTAATACCAGCGGTAATAGATTTTGTAAGAAGTTTCCTTCAGTTTGGTTGATATTGAGCATTTGAGCTATCCCAAGTCTCATGTCTTCCCAGGCCTCCTCATCCGGAGGGGGGGACCAAGGTCCTTTTCCCACTCTTCCTCATAAGGGTTTGAAGATGGAAGAGCAGAAGTGAGAAGAATACCATATATTTGTGAAATCATGCCCTTATCCAGGAGGCGACGCCTACAGAGAGA
Source organism: Mixophyes fleayi (assembly GCF_038048845.1). Classification (NCBI taxonomy): domain Eukaryota; kingdom Metazoa; phylum Chordata; class Amphibia; order Anura; family Limnodynastidae; genus Mixophyes; species Mixophyes fleayi. The sequence continues at coordinate 278,925,512 of NC_134405.1, read as the reverse complement.
TTCGAAAGGAGTAAGATCTCTAAGAACATATGTTGGCGGGAGGGATCGTAAGAAGTGGTTAATTTGGAAAAATTCGAAGGGACTGAGGGTTTCTGATGGGGATTGGAGCTGGAGATATGCAAGCGAAAGCCATCTGCCTTGTTTGGATAAATCTATTGGGAATTTAAAACCTGCACAAGTCCACCTGCGGTGTATTGTGGTGGCAGAACCTGGAGGAAACACCGGATTGTGCCAGATGGGGGTAAAAGGGGATATCGCAGCTGAGAGATTTAGTTTGAAAGAGTGGGAGTCCCAGAGCATGGTATCAAATTTAATGGAGGGGAGCAATTTAACAGCAGGGGGACGGCGAGGAGGTGACAAACCCCAAAGAGGGGCGAGCTCAGGAAGGGTTAGGTAGGCCGACTCTATGTTGAGCCATGAGATGGAACCTGGGGGTGCGTATGTGGCTACGATTTGCGAGAATTGGGAAGCCAGATAATATAGTTTAAGGTTGGGGAGGCCTCTGCTACCTTCAGGGATAGGACGCTTTAGAACAGGGGTGTCCAACCTTTTAGCTTCCCTGGGCCACATTGGCAGACGACGAGTTGGTTTGGGCCGCACATAAGATACACTAACAATAACGATAGCTGATCATCCAAAAAACCATAGAAAACATAGTTAACATATATATATATGAGGAAAAAAGTGATATATATATATATATATATATATATAGATATCACTTTTTTTTTTTAAATCCCCCTATACTTACCTTTCAATCGCCCTGTTCAAAAAATCCTCTCAAGTTATTATACTATATTCAGTTTATGTATTGTTTCGATGCAATATCATTTAAGCCAGGCATTGTATATCAGGGTGCAATGACCAGGCCTGCGGTACCTGACATATACACCACTGTGACCCCAAATTGTGACCTGTTTTGATAATTACACCACTATGTTAGTTAAGGGATAACAACTTATAATGGGCCAAAGAGAATAATATATAATGCCCCATTAGTAATACAAGTAGAAGTATGTAGCAGGGAGATAAGGTCCATGATGCTCCAGGACCAGGTGACTTTTGTTCACTTGTCAGCGTCCCTTGAAATAATAAAAAAAATCCCCCTTAACTTACCTTTTAATCGGCTTGTTCTCCTGTCCTCTTCTCTTCTTTTCTCAAATTCTGATGACATCACGCCCGACATTCACTGCGAGCGCCGCACGGAGGAGGAGACAAGGGAGGGAGCCGGAGTACCAGTTGACGTGACCGCGTGACCGCAAGGTAAGTAGTTTCTTTTTTATTTTTTTGCAGGATTTGTTTTTCCCATTAAGAGCGCTGCCCCCTTGCCACAACCAAAACTCCTTCTGGGCCACATTTACAGGCGTGCTGGGCAGGGACAACCCTGCTTTAGAATTTTGGCTGAGATTCTTGGGGGTCTATGATTCCAGATAAAGTGGGTGAGGGCATTTTGGGTATTGGCAAGGAAAGAATCAGGGACAGCTACCGGTAGGGTTTGGAAAAGGTATACTCACTTAGGGAGAATATTCATTTTGACAGCTATGATCCTGTCCAGCCATGAGATAATGAGGCGGTTCCAAGAAGATAGATCAGCCCGCATCCTGGAAATAAGAGGTAGGAAGTTCTCACGAAACAGGAGATCATAACGAGATGTGAGGAAAACACCCAGGAACTTGATCTTTCTGTGTTGCCATTTGAAATTAAAATTAGCCTGGAGAAGGAGTATCCCAAGGGGGGACATGGAGCAGCATAGCCTCCGATTTGGCGTAGTTTTTTCCTATATCCTGAAACCTCACTGTAGTTTTGGAGGGTGGCAAATAAGTTGGTGTTAGGAACTCTTCCAGCCGGCACAACAAAACCCGGAGTCTACTCCGAAAGCCTGGTGTTCACTGGAGCCCCTAGTGGTGGGGACAGACTTGGCCGCAGGCTAGCGGAGGGTCGAGAGTTGTGCACCAGCTAAGGAGATCCCATAAATAGAGAGTAGTGGTGGACAGCAGCGTGGGGTTCAGGCAGGGTCGGTGCCGCAGGACAAAGCAAGGTCAGGGGTCAAGGGCACAGGTTTGAAATCCAGGGACAGGCGAAAGATCAGGGGCACGAGCAGAGAATTGAAATCCGGGTTCAGGCAATTGGTAAGGGTCAGAAGCACAGGTTCAAAGTCCAGGAACAAGCAAGGGTCATACACGGGAAATCTATCATAGGTTAACACCAAACACAGAGGTAATGTAGCAGGCAGCAGGACTGTAAACAGGACGCTATAACCGGCAGTGAGGCTCAGTCCTCACTGCCCTAAATACTACTTCTAGCCAATCAGAGCCTAGCTCTGCAACTACTCACAACCCTTGCCTGATTAATAGCCTACAGGCTGCGCTCTTGTCCGCGCTTGCGCCCAAAGCGCCTAGGCACAATTCTTGGCGTCCGGCCGTTGTCCTGGCAACGGTCGGGCCGAATTTCCGGAAGTGACGTCCTGGTCAACATAGCGATGGCCGGGACGCCAGAAGAAGCAGGAACTGAGTCGTGGCGGTGCCCGCGGCCGCAGCGGCTCGTGACAGTTGGGTAAAGAGATCCCTGGCTGGGTAAGCGAAAGAAGTATATCATCTGCAAAGAGTGAGATTATCAGAGCAAATATTAAAGGGGAAAGGGGCAACTTTGTCGTGTGCCATTACGAATGGTGACAGGCTCTGAGGGAGTACCATTAATCAGGACTTTAGCAGTGGGGGTAGTGTATAATGCTAGGACGCCAGTGAGAAAATCGCCAGTGAAGCCAAAGGATTCAAGAACTGCCTTCATGAAATCCCAGGAGATCCTATCAAATGCTTTTTCGGCATCTAGAGAGAGAATAATAGTTAGGGATCTTCTGGTATTTGAATATGGATGATGTTGATGGCACATCTGATATTATCCCTCGACTGGCGCTCCGGGATAAATCCTGCCTGATCATAATGGATTAGAGAGGGGAGGAAAGTATTCAATAAGTCTGCAAATTTATTGTAGTATGCGGCCGTGAAGTCGTCAGGGCCTGGGGATTCACCATTTTTTTTGTCCTTTAATGGATTGATGAATCTCGTCTAACGAGATTTCTTCATTAAGAAGTGTGAGGGCCTGATGGGATAATTTAGGCAGCCTGGTTGTAGTCAGGAAGTTAGCAATCAAAGCGGAGGGAGCTTTCAGTGGTGGGGACGTATTGGGAGCCAGGAGGTTATAAAGAGCGGTATAATACTGTTGGAATGCTGTCCTGATATGTGCTGGATCGAGTTGAGTTAGTTGGTTATGGGAGTCTCGAATAGCTATAATATTTCTATGTGTTCTATTTGCACGTAGGCGGTATGCAAGGATTTTATCAGCTTAGTCTCCCTTTTCATAGAAGATCTGATGGAGCCATTTAAGGCGTTTGGCTGCTTGTTTAGAGAGGAGGAGATTTAGCTTGGCTCTAGCTTCACGGAGAGCAGTAAGGTTTGCAGGGTCAGTGGATGCTTTATGTTGTGCTTCTAGGGTTTGGAGTTGGATAGAGAGCTCATTGGTTCGGGTGAGGTTTTCTTTTTTCTGTCTGGAGGCCATGCTAATCAAGTGTAACTTATGTTTTTATAGTATGTATCATATATTTATGTACTCCAAAAGAAAATCCCCCTTCTTTCCAAACCCCAACCCTATGAGTCTCCCTCTATTCTCTCCAGACCTCTCCAGACCCCACTCCATTCTCTCCAGCCCTCCCTCCTGTTCTCCCCAGCCCCTGCAGTAATTTAATTACCATTGTACTCCTGAGCTTAGCTTCTCCTTCACTCTGCTTCTTATTTCTGTGTCCTCCCTCTGTGTCTTCTTGCTCCTCCTATCTTTTGTTTCCATGCTATCTCCTCTTGTCTCCTCTATTCTAACAGCGTCCTGATGTAATATTTGCATGTCATGATGCAGTAGTGAGCAGGGAGCCAGTGCCTTTCTCGCTCTGGGTCTCTGCTAATGGGCAAATACAGCTATGCTGTCCTGCTCGTGGAAAGCAGCACATCATTTGTTTGGTGGTGATTTTCATAACTGATAGTCACTGCCCTTGTTATGGCCCTGCAATTAGGTTCTGATTCATCTTTGGACATAAGTCCCTTTGCGTGCCATATTTTGCATGAAACACCTGTTCCAATGCTCAGAAATGGTCCTTATGCCAGTGAACGCAATTGCATGCAATTCATGTCTGAATGCAAATGACACATATAACAGCCTATGACTTGAGAGGTGGAATGGGGGAGGGAAAGGGCAGATGAACATAGGCGTAAAGAATCCGGGTTTATTTGGCCCAATTATTTCCACTTCGCACAGGCTGGCCACCCAAGGGAGCCTTACTAACCAGTGAAGCATAGACAGTAATCTTTAGGGATCCCATAGTCACTCATGCAAATGCATTTAGAAAGAAAGGTACAACAATACATTTATTATAATAAAATCAATCATTAGAATTCTATATAAAAACAGCAAATAAATGTCATGCAGGTTTACCACATTATCCATCAATTAGCCCACGAGCTTAAGGATCTTCAGTCACCAGGATGTCCTGACTTGCTGTATCCTGGCCACTTGGCTGACAATCTCTCCTCTACCATCATGATAGGAGTCTTGCCCTTGGTCACCCTGTTAGGTCAGGCCCACAAGACACAAGAGTAACAAGACATATGAAGTGCTTCTGAGCTGCAGATGTCCCAGCAGAATGCTCAGTCCATTAGAAGTCTAGACCTCAAAGCTGGAGTTCTTCCCAGGATCAAATCAAAATCAGCATCAAGCTCCTTTGGCTCTTACTCTATTCTCTATATCTTGTAGTTTTCCAACATTCTAGTGGCTGGGTTAGGGGTGGCCTTGGAAAATGGGATCCTCCATGAGTGGCTGTCTGTCAAAAGGGACTGTTACAGGGCTGTCCCTTTTCATCCCAATACACCCCTTAGTACCCTGGAGGGTTGATTTTCATGATATCTGAAGAGACAACTGGGACCTGCTCAGATTAATTAAGGGGAAAGGGCAAGATGATTAAGTGACACTCCCAGTACAAATTTTATCAGCCAGAACTAGCTTCTAGCTGATAAAGGACTTCAAAGGTCTTCCTATAGAGAAAGGAGGAGGAGAATAAATGCAGCTACCTGTATACTGTAACTGGACCCCACCCGATCCTTACCTGGCTTCAGTTCAGTATAAGAAGAATGTTTTGCAGTATTATTGCAATATCAAATATATATATATATATATATATATATATATATATATATATATACACATACACTGATCAGTCAAGACATTAAAACCATCTGCCTAATATTACGTAGGTCCCCCTCGTGGTGCCAAACCATCTCTGACCCATCGAAGCAAGGCACCAAAATATTAGCAGTAGATCCTTTAAGTTCTGTAAGTTACAAGGTGGGGCCTCCATGGCTCAGACTTGTTTTTTCAGCACATCCACAAATACTCCATTGGATTGAGATATGAGGCATTTGGAGGCCAAGTCCACACCATGAACTCTTTGCCATGTTCCCAAAACCATTCCTGAACAATTTTTGCAGTGTGGCAAGGTACATTATCCTGCTGAAAGAACCACTGCCATTGGGAAATACCGTTGCCATGAAGGGGAATATATGGTCTGCAACAATGTTTAGGTAGGTGGTATGTATCAAAGTAAGATCCAGATGAATGCCAAGACCAAAGGTTCCCCAGCAGAACATTGCCCAGTGCATCACACTGCCTCCACCGGCCTAGCTTTTTCCATTAGTCATCCTTTTGCCACCTCTTTCCTAAGTAAATGATGCAAACACACGGCAATCCACATGATGTAAAAGAAACCGTGATTCATCAGACCAGGCCACCTTCTTCCATTGCTCTATGGTCCAGTTCCGGTGCTCATGTGCCCATTGTAGGCGCTTTCGGTGGTGGACAGGGGTCAGCATGGACACTCTGTACAGTCTGTGGCTGCATCGCCCAATAAGCAGCAAACTGCGATGCACTGTGTATTCTGAAACCTTTCTATGATAGCCAGCATTAACTTTTTCAGCAATTTGTGCTACAGTAGCCCTTCTGTGAAATTTGATCAGGCAGCTAGCTTTCACTCCCCATGGGTATCAATGAGCCTTGGGGCTCATGACCCTGTTGCTAGTTCATCAGTTGTCCTACCATTGGACCACTTTTGGTAGATACTAACCACTACTGGTAACACCCCACAACACCTGCCATTTTGGGGATACTCTGACCCAGTCGTAGTCCTAGCCATCACAATTTGGTTGCTCCGATCCGTATACTTGCTGACTGTTCATTTGCTACCTAATATATCCCAGCCCTTGACAGGTGTCATTGTAATGAGATAATCAATGTTATTCACTTCACTTGTCAGTGGTTTTAATGTTGTGACTGATTGTTTCATACTTTATACACTAGGATAAAGCTAGCTATCTTCTGTACATGCATAACTATTGAGGGGTATTAATGACAGTATAAACATTCCATGTACTGAGTATGGGGTGCTGTTTATCAGTCATTCTGCCTACACAATTAAGCATAAACCTGCACATATTTGGTTGTTCTGCCAGAAAAAAATAGGCTTTGTGTTGCAAATAACTTATGAAACCCAAAAATAACTACAGGGGGTAAATGTATGAACATGCGGGTTCTTCAACACCCGCGTGTTCAGTGTGTTCGAAGATTAAATTTCAAGCGGCGCTGCATTGTAAAGGGAAACCTTTACAATGCAGCGCCGCTTGAAATTTAATCGCCGAACACGCTGAACACGCGGGTGTTGAAGAACCCGCATGTTCATACATTTACCCCCAGATGTATAAATCCATATTTTGCAGTTATAGAAGAGGCACATATTTTGTGCAGCAAATTATATTTTGTGCCACATAATAGATTAATGTACAACAAATCAATTTTGTGAGGTTTTAACATTTTTTTTGTCCCAGAAAGCAGTTTTGAACCAGAAAATATATTTTGCTTTATAAAATTGATATTGTATTACATATGCATGTGAAATAATTTTATATTATCGGTATACTAAAAAATCATTTTATATGACCAAATACAAGTTTGAAAGTCAAGCTCATTCAAAATGGAATAAACTAGACAATTATTTATGTATGATTATATCATACCAAATAAAAATATAATAACTTTAAGTCACAAACCAGTTAATATATTTTTTGTAATCAAGTCAAGATTTGTGGAAAGGTTGCAATTGCAAAAGCTTTTCTTCTTATGTATGACAGACAACATTAACAATTACAGGTAAAATGTTTCTTTTGTTACTCTTCTAACAATTATTTATTTATATTATTTCTCTATAGTGAAGAGAAGTAGGAGGGGCATGGCAAAAATATCTTAAGAGGGGGACCATTTAAATCCAGACCTTATTGTTCTAACAAAAAGGTCTGGATATTAATGGTTCCCCATCCTTAAAATAGTGCATAGTAGTAACCATGGAGTACAGACAGTGTTTACACAAATGGGGCTCTTGCAGACCTGCTCAAACCAAACACACTTATAAGCCTCCTAGGAAGCGTATCTTTTGCACCTGTTATAGGGCTCGCTGATGAGCATGATGACTTGTTTTAAACCAGATGGGCAACACAGTGGCTCAGTGGTTAGCACTACTGCCTCACAACACTGGGATAATGGAGTTTAATTCCCAACCAGGGCCTTATATGTGTGGAGTTTATATGTTCATCCTGTGGTCGTGTGGGTCGCCTCGGTGTGCTCTGGTTTCCTCTCACATTATACTGGTTAATTGGCTGCTGACAAAATTGACACTAGTGTGTGTTAAGGAATTTAGACTAAGCTCCAATGGGGCAGGGACTGATGTGAAAGACAAATATTCTCTATACAGCACTCCCGAATTGGTTGTGCTATATAAATTGATAATGATGCATATGCTGCTGAGGCAGACACATCTCAAGATGTGTACAGCTCTGCCTGTGGGCAGAAATACTATTTTACCATGCTCTATTTTTAAGTAATTTACTCCCATTTTGTGACCAACTCTGCATCAGTCCTTATGACTTCCCAGATACTCACATCTTTGGGAGTAATCATGAGTACATTTAATTATTATTTTCCTAACTCCTGTTTATGCCAAAAGCATAACAAGAATTATGACTATGTTGCTGTTTTTTCTTACTTGCTACGATGGCTGGAAGACACTGAAAGTCATTAGAATTCAAAATGTGTAATATATTTTTGCTCATCCTAACTTATTCTGCCATTGAAATCAGATTGTTAGTAAACAAAATGTAAAAATAAGATCAAATAAATTCCAAACTGATTTCAAATATCCATGTAAGCTATTGTGAAGATACATGGTTTTCTGCCCCAATTCTAAGCACTTCACTATGACTGGCCACCCACAGCTGCCTTCCTAGGCCAGGGAAGCCTACCCAGTACATTCTAAGGTTCTTATTAGTCACTCAGGCAAATGCAGTTAGAAAATAAAGCAATACATTTATTGTAATAAAAAAACAATCACTAGATTATTATGTACACACAGTAAATAAATGGCAGGCAGGTTTACCACATCATCTGATCCTTACCCCACTAGCTTAAGGCGCTACAGTCACCTGGATGTCCTGAAAGACCCATGGAGTTCTTCTCTTAGCTGCAGCTGTGCTCCATTGGTAGAGAACGAAAACTCAAAACCAGCTCCACTGCACATTCCATGAATCAAATCCCAGAATGAATATCACCATTTCCCGTGTAGTGGTTCCTTACATCTAAGGTCAAATTTCCACAGTGCTTTTCCCCTCCCTGGGCAAACCCATGGGCCTCTCCTTGTTAACATTGGTGAGTCCTGGACTAGGGGGGTTGGAGAGGGGAGTGGAGATGAGCTGTACTTCCACAGAAACTCCCCCTGCCAGATTGTAGACCAAACGTCTTGTGAGAACAATGGATACTAATTAGCATTCCCCCTCACCAGTAACTTGCTACCTGATCCCTACCCATAACCCACCTGGCTTCACTTTAAGGAGAATGAATAAGAACCTCACTGCCACATCAATAATAAACAATAAACAATAAACAATATACATATTTACAATGAGCTACAATGTCCCCTTATCCACATGTAATTAGACACTGCAGTTGTACTCTGTTCAGCTGGGGAACAAAAGCAATTGCTATAACAAGTACATGCTATAATCCACATATTGTGAGAAATGAGGGACAGGATGGTTAGGGTGATATTAATACCCCAGCTATGTAAAATGCAATATTCTCTATATTACACATAAGTTTCTAATGAATATAAAATGAGTTGCATCTAAACTTAATACAAATAAAAATATTATTTTTGTAGTGTTCTAACTATGTTAAAGTAGAACGGCTAACTTTCTATAATCATATCTCCAGATATAAGAAACTTTAGAAATTTGAAACTAAAGCCTCACAATTGTGGGTGACTGTGCAGTCCTCTAGTTTGAGACAGAAAGTTTTATAAAAAATAGCTAACATTTGTTTTCTCATCAATTTAAAAAAAATGCATTTAGTGCAGTTCAAATAAAGTCTTTACCTTAGTGATTCCCAAAACACCTATATTTGGACTTGATGAAGTAGAACCATTTCCAGTTCCAAGTAACCCAGCAATAACACAGCAAACTCCTTCAATACATATTCCTCTGAAATATATAAAACATTTTACGCTTACCATAGGTATGCATTAGACTACTGTATCAATACATTGCTTCTGAGACTTTATTAATCCGGAAGCCATAATCAAGCTGAGTTTGAAAATCTGTTGGAGCTTACAGTTCCGCTGTTAGCACAGAAAATAATGTACAATAAATCTTCTTTTTCTTTTTTTTTTTTTTTAAAGTAAAAAAGAATATTTATTTTCTAGTTTTGAGTCAATATCCCCATTCATTTTTAAATATGTTCACACAGGAAAGATATTGCAGCAGTACAACTTAATAAATAGACAGGGATACTTAATGCTAGCATGGTTATCACTGGCATTAACCCCCCAGAAAGGAAAGAAGGCTAACTTTTAATAAACTCCTCCTGCACTTAAATCCTGTAGAGAATGATTTCTTGGTGATTTCATTGAAATAAACTAGTGCACAAATATTTATATATTATGTTACTTTGTGTATCCAATATGGTTGCTGTAAAAGCGTAATCTTCTGTATGGGGTTTTAATCTCCCCAATAGTCTGGCTAATGTATGAATGACCATTCAACAACGTAGCTTATGACTATTACCATTAATTAACTCCTCGCAAAGGTAATTCTGATTCAACCTAAGAAATATAATTCTTATTTTCCCTTGAATCCACAGCACCAATATTCATATAATAAAACTTATGCTTATGTCTTATCTCTTTAAGAATAACCACACAAAAGATTCCTTTAAAACGTGATGCATTAACATTCTAATTGTAAAACGTATGTATATATTATAAAGCAGTAGACAAGTGTAACAGTATTTAAACACAAACTCAACAGATTTCATTTACTTCTAACATAGGTGGTATAGTATAGATTTTCGTACAATACATTTAGTTCATTGCCCATTTTATAAATATAAACGTGACTGTGTTTGTGTTTTGACCAACTATTGTGTAGTGTAAGAGCGTGTGTGTGACCTATTATCTAAAGGTGTGTGAATGTAAGACAGTGTGTTGGGAGGGGGGGGGGGAGACACAGTCAAACACATGCAAATATTCTCACATTTAGCTCACATATACACTTTTACCATTTCTCCATATGTCAGGGTTAAGCCCCTCTAGCTACTCCCTGATTAGATATCTTATCATATATTCCAACAGTATACAATATATCACCTCTATTTTGTCAGGAAACTGCTTCTGAACCCCTTTATCTGTCACAAACCGCCCTCTGCGCACTTGTTACTTGGAAGCTTACTGTAAGGAAATATATAGGATTCCAACGCAAATCTCTCAATCACCTCTCTCTAAGGCTACAGATTTCGCTGGTCCTTTTTCCCAACACAGTCGCACGCTTCACACCTCTCAGCAACTGCCACCAGCTACTTATAAGGCCTGTAGCAAACCTATGACTTAATCACCCAATTGTACACACTCTGTGCCCTGGTAGCTAAACTGTTAACCCTTCACACACTGGTTTTCTAAAGAGTTAATCCAGCCAAGCAATCTGTCTCTTCTAAACAGGCAATGAATTTGTTTAGAGCAATAAGGACAGAGCTATTAAATGTTAGACTTAATACGCAAAAAGTACAATGCTTACAGAGAATAAAAAAAAACAGTTAGATAAAGATTTCAAAAAATTGCAAACAGTTATAAAAACAAATGGGATGAAAGCACAGTACATCACTTACATATAATAATGTGTATACCTGGGGCAGGCAGAAAAGATGGACAGTTCTTCAATTAGATTGATCCCCAAGAAGCTGACCCTTTGTCCCTTCATAACACAGGTTTTTAAGCAACATGAAATGGAATGGTCTTCACAGGGGCAGTGTTTAATGCTAATCGAGGGTTGTGGCCTGTGACACTTTTTCAATCACCATTTGCATGTTGCCTGATTTACTAACCAATTCTACTATGTGATCTATTTTTTTCTGTAGAGCGTTACATCGATCCAATTTTTCCAAACATTAATAAATCCCCTATAATTCTATCCATTTTTTTTTATATCAAACATGCCTAAATACAGTGTTTTCGCAGAGCTTACACTCATTTCCTTCATTTCTCTGTGGGGCAGAATTCTTAATATAACATATGAGCTGCTCTTCATCATGCTATTGTGGAATATGTGGTTGATCACTACTTTTATTGATTTTTAAGGGGCATATTTTAAAACTGAATTCTTTTGGTCAATACCGCATGTAGCCTATGTCAGCACATGGCCTCTTTAAGCCAGACCACATGCTGAGCGGTACCTAAACGTCTATTTAGGTGTCACAAATAGGCTATATCTCACCCCGTGAGCTCTTTGAAGCTGCCCCCAGGTGACACTTCTATCTTCTCACACTGGGATGTGGAAAGCCTTCCAATAAATTTACACCAGACTCTCTGACTTCACATTTTACACTTTAACTAAGCCTATCAATTTGATATAACCTATTTACACTGCAGTTATGATGTATCCCTTATAAATAACTGCAAGCTCTCTATGTTCATGACACATATATAAACCATTTATTCTCCTTTCATTTCACTTCTCTCAGTCAAAGTCCAAATGTGTAGTATAATTTTTATCATGCTTTGCAACAGTCTTTTTTCACTATCCACATTCCATTCACATGGAAGCTTCTAGATGACAGCCATTTTACAAGCACGGTAACTTCTAGATCACCTCCATGTTGCCATATTAACTATTTTAATTTATCCAGCAATAAACCACATTATTTCAGAGTTTTCCATTACAAACTACCTTTTAACAATCTGACCACTTCCTGAACAATACGATCAATGCTAAGCATCTAAGTGCTGATATCAGCCACACTCTTCAACAAACAACATAGCAGGTTTCCAATTCCATCTAAATCAAAATCTCAGTAATATAACCTTCTAATATACCTTCTACACATTTTCCTTACTTTCCCATGAAATACTTTTCCAAAACAAGCATTCTGTCTAACAAACAATGCACTACCATTTCCATGCACTTACTATACATTTACATCATAATGCATTAAACAAGCTATAACCATACACTTCCATTACACAGCATTTGCAATTTAGCTTTTACAAAGAACTGGAATAAATCATAATATTTAAAATGGTTGACTTTATGAAATGCTTTGTTACAAGTTACAAGCACATGTTGGCCATATGTGCTTGTAATGGCCTAATTGACTACCAATGAATAGGGCCCAGTTGTTAAATCCCTAATAATATACTTGTAAGTATACCATAAATATTTATTTTACACAAAGACATATATTTAGTGAGAGCCAGCAAGGCATCTATTCCAAGTATCTGTTGCAACTGATACAAATGCTACCATTTAAACCAACAATCCATCCCAATATCACAGGAACTCCAAGAATTGTACAGCATTAGAGGAGTTAACACAGTGTCAGCCATCTTAACCACATGTGCTTGTAATGGCCTAATTTACTACCAATGCAACTTTCATAGCAACAGGGCCCAGTTCTTACTAGACTAATCCACCCCAAGCACAACAATATCAGGCAAAACTCAAACAGAACTATTCAATTCAAACCTAACAAGCACACAAGCTTTTTCCCTTAACTCAAACATCTCACATACAGTATAATTCCATTCACATTTACCATCTGTATACAAATTCCCATATCTCAGCTATATTCTACCCAAAGTTAAATGATCATTTCTTTTCATATACTAACCATATGCATCCAGATTCGATCACCTTCCATTCAAAACTTCATTATAAAAAAATTTTCTGCTGGCCTGGGCCTTCCCAGGCTCTATATACAGACCGCCATTCCATTAAACTTAGTTTTCCAACAGCCGTGAACCATCTCTGCATGTCCCTATCCAGGTCAAATCAGCCAACAAAGAAAGCTTCACTTCCTCTTGTTACATGAGACCAAAACTCTTTTTTCCTGGGTGGAGTTACCTTTCCACAGGAAATAGATCACAGCATTTCATATGTTAATTCTGAGCAACTAAACAGACTTGCACCATCATTCACAAACCTTCTGTTTTGTATTGGGGGAGGAGAGATTTTCTCAGAGCCACTTCTGATTCAAGCGTGGCAGAATTCTGATTATATTATATTAGAAAATAGAATATCCTTTATCAGTTGGGCTTACCAGTTTAACACACAGACATCTTCCTGATAAGACCATAGTGGAATATGTAACAAAGCAAGCGTTCAAGCGTTCACTGAAAACCCACCTCTTCAGACAAGGTTATGATATTCCTCAACCATCATCTTAATTTCCCTAGATTACCCTATTGCCATCCTCTACACTGCTAACGCAAGACAACAACCTTCTGACCAACATTGCAACACACACAGCCCACTCAGTACTTTTACCTTTGCAGTCTGGCTGGTCCATTGTGCAATATGATGTAGCACATGCCCTTGTGTTTCTAACTCCCATTGTCCTATAGATTGTAAGCTTTCGAGCAGGGTTCTCTTACCCCTCTGTCTGTATGTATTACCCAGTATTGTCTTATTAATGTTTGTTCCCAATTGTAAAGCGCTACGGAATTTGCTGGCGCTATATTAATAAATGTTGATGATGATGAAGGGTTACCAGTGTAAAAAATGTATGCATGCAGGCCATGCTATAAGTAAATTGCGGATCCTGGTGAAATATAACAACAGGTACCTTGCTGGCAGGAACCCCCAAATCTGGGATCTGTCGGATTGCTCTGAATCCAAACTGCTCATCTTATAATTTTAGTAGTCTTTTGTTTGACCTGTAGCGCTTGTCCAAATATCTCTAGTTACGTGGACAGTCAGAACTGAATTACTTTTGTTTAACCTCCTGGTACAGCTGAGGAACTGTTGTTTGGGAGAAATGAAATAGAGATGGAATTTGGTAGTGTGCACACATGATCTCAACTACCTTGCTTAACCTGATGCACTGATGGCAGAAATTGGAAGCACACCACATGCTAACATAACTGTCATGAATTTAGTGATCTGCTGTGCATCAGCATGCTGGCTGTTATACTTGCAAACACTTGATTCACAGACAATTGTTGTTTAAAGCTATGTTTACTCTTCTAGGCCCCCTTCTGTATAGAAGTTTCACCCCCAGTAGCAGCAACAGCAACAGCTGTAGTGCGCAAAGATGCCTCTTGGGAATCATGGGATTTAAGGGAGTCAGTTTGCATATGAAAATTGGATGCTCGACTGTGTACTAATAATGAGGAGATTGGCAATAATGGTGTTGATGGTGAAGAATGCATGAGATGTCTATTGATTCTGCTTCTAGCTGATGCTGGACTGCTTGTTACTGTAAGTGATTTTCCACATTTTGATAAACTTAGTGAATGAATTTGCTGCAAATAACATAGTAGGGAGATGTAAGCTTGCATGCAGGGCCTTTGTTATTACTCGCTGGGCTCTCTGTCAGAGTAACTAGATAGATAGATAGATAGATAGATAGATAGATAGGTAGGTAGTTAGGTAGTTTAGATAGCCACTGGGTGTTTAGATAGGTAGTTACTTTAGATCTTAGATAGATTAGATATATTAGTTTAGGTAGATCAGATAGGCAGATAGATTAGCTAGATAGATTAGATAGGTATTAGATAGGGTCATAAAGGTCTGTTCTCTGCCCTCAATTCATGCTGTCATTTCTATATTATGCCTCACCTGGCCAGCCTGTTTCTCTGAGCTCACTCACCTGGCTCCTCATGATCACCTACAGCCCATTGGTTCTGCTCTCTTTAAATAGCCGACTAATCCTCTGCAGGATTGCCAGTAATACGTTTACCTTTGAGTTCTGACCCCTTGTGTTTGCCCTGTTACCTGTTTCTGTTGTTTCCTGCCGGCTTAGTGTATTCCCGTGTACCAGACCGTTTCCGCTCCTGACTACTCTTCATTGGATTTCCCTGTGTACCGACTTGACTGTGCTTTGACTCTTCTCCTGTGTTGATATCCTGTGTACCAGACCTGTTTCTGTTCCTGACGATTCTACTATCTGCTCACCAGTTCATCAGTTATCTCCTGGACCCAGGTATGGCTCCGGCGTTATCTACAGCTCCTCTGCTCATCCTACCTTATATGAAGACGCAGCCCCCGCAGCATCTCTGCGCTCAAATTTCAACAATCTTCATTTGGCTCCGGACTCTACCTTGCCACAGGTACTATTGACTGTTTACATATATCACTGTGTGCCTATAATTGTAGTTACCCCTGGCAAATGCCAAAGAACTGTTACCCCTAAATCTCCGGACTCTCACCGGTACTGTGGGTTGTAGCTACCCTTGGTTACTGCCTACGTTCAGTTTCATCATCCTTACCTATCACTGCAAGTTCCGTTCCTTTCCGGACAAGCACCGGTACAGAAGTTGCTGTATATCAGGGGACTTCTCTATCAACTGTTCCTTGTTTATTCCAGTGGCCACAAGTGATATTTCAGTCTTGACACCATCCACTCGGTGTCTCACCAGACTCCCTCCTGCACTTCCTACTCTACAGCCTCGGTAACTCTATTCCTGGGTTCTCCCCAGCCAGTGCACATCTCACGACCCTCTGTTTGTCTGCAGCCAAGTCTGTCCCCACCACTAGGGGCAACAGTGAACACCAGACTTTCGGAGCAGACTCTGGGTTTTGCTGTACTTGCTGGAGGGGTTCCTAACATCCTTCTTACCTCTCTGTCTGTCTTTATTACCCAGTATTGTTTTATTACTGTGTTTGTTCCCAATTGCAAAGTGCTATAGCACCAGCACATTCTATGATGATTATGATGATGATGATGATGATGAAGGGAAATGATGGTAAGAGGTATGTATCTCTACTTATTGTGGCGTCACTAAGGCTAGAAATATCATGACAATTGTTGTTTAGGTTGGGATAGAAATATTTCTGCATGCAAGTGGTGGATTTTTTGGTCTTTTGTATAGGCATGATAGTGCACTTATCATGGGCATGGTACCACTGGTGATTGACTTAATTGGGCACATCAGTATCCTCATTATTTTGTTCAAGTACAACACATTGTAACATTTTCAGATTCACAATTATCTCCCTCATCCTGTTGCACATTAGCAAGTTCAAAATAGCATCCTCAATTTGTATGTCTAAATCATCATTAGGGCCGGACTGGCTATCTGGCACTTCTGGCATTTGCCAGAAGGGCTGATGGCTAGATGGGCCGGTCCGGCTCCTGGCTCCCCCTTGTTCTGGTTCCCGACGCCGGCGCTCCCTGTGGTCTTGAAGCTTCCCTGCGCACCCGATGTGACGTCATGACATCACGTGCAGCAACGTAGGAGCGCGGTCTGGATTCTGGAGGCGCCGAGTGAATGCCGGCAGCCGCTGCCAGGCAGCGTAAGGGAATACAAGGTAAGCAAATACCTGCGGGGGGGGGGGAAGGAAAAAGTACTGCAGGCGAGGCAACGGCTGTAGGAAGGGTGCTAAGGAAATACCTGCAGCGGGGGAGTTAGCAAAAATGACTGAGGGGAGAGGCAATGGCTGTAGAAGGGGGTGGTAAGTAAAAATGACTGAGGGGGGAGGCAATGGCTGTAGAAGGGGGGGCAAGTAAAAATGACTGAAGAATGAGGCAATGGCTGTAGAAGTGGGGGGTAAGTAAAAATGACTGAGGGGGGAGGCAATGGCTGTAGAAGGGGGGTAAGTAAAAATGACTGAGGGGGGAGGCAGTGGCTGTAGAAGGGGGTAAGTAAAAATGACTGAGGAGGGAGGCAATGGCTGTAGAAGGGGGGTAAGTAAAAATGACTGAGGAGGGAGGCAATGGCTGTAGAAGGGGGGTAAGTAAAATGACTGAGGAGGGAGGCAATGGCTGTAGATGGGGGGGTAAGTAAAAATGACTGAGGAGGGAGGCAATGGCTGTAGAAGGGGGGTAAGTAAAAATGACTGAGGAGGGAGGCAATGGCTGTAGAAGGGGGGTAAGTAAAAATGACTGAGGGGGGAGGCAATGGCTGTAGAAGGGGGGTAAGTAAAAATGACTGAGGGGGGAGGCAATGGCTGTAGAAGGGGGGTAAGTAAAAATGACTGAGGAGGGAGGCAATGGCTGTAGAAGGGGGGGTAAGTAAAAATGACTGAGGAGGGAGGCAATGGCTGTAGAAGGGGGGTAAGTAAAAATGACTGAGGGGGGAGGCAATGGCTGTAGAAGGGGGGTAAGTAAAAATGACTGAGGAGGGAGGCAATGGCTGTAGAAGGGGGGGTAAGTAAAAATGACTGAGGAGGGAGGCAATGGCTGTAGAAGGGTGGTAAGTAAAAATGACTGAGGAGGGAGGCAATGGCTGTAGAAGGGGGGTAAGTAAAAATGACTGAGTAGGGAGGCAATGGCTGTAGAAGGGGGGGTAAGTAAAAATGACTGAGGGGGGGAGGCAATGGCTGTAGAAGGGGGGTAAGTAAAAATGATTGAGGAGTGGCAATGGCTGTAGGAGGGGGTGCTAAGGAAATACCTGCAGCGGGGGAGTTAGTAAATATGACTGAGGGGGGAGGCAATGGCTGTAGAAGGGGGGTAAGTAAAAATGACTGAGGGGTGGCAGTGGCTGTAGAAGGGGGGTAAGTAAAAATGACTGAGGGGGGAGGCAATGGCTGTAGTAGGGGAGGTAAGGAAATACCTGCATGGGGGGACAATGACTGTTGGAGGGGGTAGTGAAAATATCTGCATGGGAGAGTAAGGAAAATGGCTGCAGGGGAGATGGCAATGGCACAATCTGTCTCAACTTGAATGCTGGAGAATACATCTGAATACATATTCATGAGTATTCCTAATACATTGGGGGGGATGCAACCATTGTATTCGCCTAGGGCGGGCAGAACACTTAATCACCCTTAACCCCTTTTTTTTCCTTACTCTCCTTAATTACTCAAACCCTATATGTTTAATTTTTGCAGAGAACCATTCACTTATTCTGCCTTAGTGAATTTAATCAAATTTAATTATTTGCACCAGTTTTTTGCAGCGCTGTATTTTTTAGTTTTTCTGTCTTGAGTTGGGACATATAGTAAGGTCTTCTATTACAGATGCAACTTAATTTTCCAACTGGTAAGAAGTAAACTCAGCACCAGAATTTGCTCTTTGGTTATATTTTATAGACTCATAAACAGTAAATGTAAAATGTTACTTTCATTAGGTATATTTAACATAGACGGAAATTACCTTAAAGCATTACAATGATCCAAAGTGATTTATTTGGAAATGGCTTAAGCAATATGTAAAGGATGCAACATTTATATCACTCCTTGTCCACACTGGAGAGATTAGAATCAATAACTATACCGTTATATAATTCAGTACAATGTTGTATCCTTTAGATATTGCTTAAGCTTATTTATACCATCTGATTTCCAAATTATTATTTTAATACTTGAAGGTAATTTCAGTATATATTTCAGTATATATTAAATATACCTAATAAAAGTTACAGCAGAGGTGACAGCAATCATAATTGATGTGGGAAGTCCAGGGGCAGAGCCTCTTGTACCTAGTGGAAGGGGTCATGTTGGATGGTCTGCTGACTTATGGTTTGCTTAAATTTCAGTAATTAGGTCTTTTATTTCAGTTATATGCAATTTATGTTTTACATGTTAATTTTAGTTGTTATATAAAATACTTAAGTTATTTTTGGTTTGATGCTGTGGCTTACATATAGTATATTATAGGGATGAGCGGGCTCGGATTCTCGCAATCCGAACACCCCCGAACAGTGCAGATCCGAGCCCGATCCGAGCACTGTTCGGATATTCCCGCCGATCGCAAAACTGAAAACGAGGCTGAACGTCAGGATCCCGCTGTCGGATCTCGCGAGATCTGGATTCTTTATATTCCCCGCTTGCCGCCGCCATCTTCACTCGGGCATTGATCAGGGAAGAGGTAGGGTGTGTTAGGTGTCCTCTGTACTGCTCTTTCTCGTGGTGCTGTGCTGTGTCCTGCTCAGTCCAGTGGTGCTGTGTCCTGTGCTCTGTCCTGCTGAGTCCAGTGGTGCTGTGTCCTGTGCTCTGTCCTGCTAAGTCCATTGGTACTGCAATATAACTACGTTCACTGTTCCTGCAGTATATAAGTCCATTGGTACTGCAATATAACTACGTTCACTGTTCCTGCAGTATATAAGTCCATTGGTACTGCAATATAACTACGTTCACTCTTCCTGCAGTATATAAGTCCATTGGTACTGCAATATAACTACGTTCACTGTTCCTGCAGTATATAAGTCCATTGGTACTGCAATATAACTACGTTAACTGTTCCTGCAGTATATAAGTCCATTGGTACTGCAATATAACTACGTTCACTGTTCCTGCAGTATATAAGTCCATTGGTACTGCAATATAACTACGTTCACTGTTCCTGCAGTATATAAGTCCATTGGTACTGCAATATAACTACGTTCACTGTTCCTGCAGTATATAAGTCCATTGGTACTGCTGTATAACTCCAGTCCAGTGGTACTGTCCTGTGCCGCATATAATTTTTAAAGGCTTTGACGAGTGTGTGAGGTTTAGGGGTACGCTCTCTTGTGCTGCATATAATGGAGAACCAAAATTTGGAGGATAAAGTAGGGAAAGATCAAGAACCACTTCCTCCTAATGCTGAAGCTGCTGCCACTAGTCATGACATAGACGATGAAATGCCATCAACGTCGTCTGCCAAGGCCGATGCCCAATTTCATAGTAGAGGGCATGTAAAATCCAAAAAGCCAAAGGTCACTAAAATGATCAAAAAAAAGAAATTGAAATCATCTGAGGAGAAACGTAAACTTGCCAATATGCCATTTACGACACGGAGTGGCAAGGAACGGCTTAGGCCGTGGCCCGTGTTCATGACTAGTGATTCAGCTTCATCCAAGGATCTAAGCCCTCCTCCTCCCCCCCTCTAAAAAAATTTAAGAGAGTTAAGCTGTCATCAACAACACAGCAAACAACTCTGCCTTCTAAAGAGATGTCATCACAAATCCCCAAGGCGAGTTCAAGGGTGTTAGTGGTTGCGAAGCCTGACCTTCCCATCACTGTACAGGAAGAGGTGGCTCCTTCCACCATTTGCAGCACGCCCTCTGCATATGCTGGAAGGATCACCCACAGTGCAGTTACAGATTTGGATAATGAAGGTGTCAATGTTGTACACTGGGAGGAGGATATTGATGTAGCTGGCGCTGAGCAGGAACTTGACAAGGAGGATGCTGATGTGGTTATCTTAAATGAGGCACCAGGGGGGGAAACAGTTGTTGTCTATGGGATGAAAAAGCCCATCGTCATGCCTGGGCAGAAGACCAAAAAATGCACCTCTTCGGTCTGGAATTATTTCTATCCCAATCCGCACAACAATTGTATTGCCATATGTAGTTTATGTAAAGCTGCAATAAGCAGGGGTAAGGATCTTGGCCACCTAGAGACATCCTCCCTTCTACGTCACCTGAAGACCCTTCATAATTCAGTGTTTAGTTCAGGAACTGTGGCTAGGACTGTCAGCAGTCCAGAGACACCTAAATCCCTTGGTCCTGTTGTATCCACACCAGCAACACCCTCCTAGTCAATTTCCTTCATGATCTCAATCAGAGATAGTCCTGCAGGCCATGTCACCGGCATGACTGAGTCCTCTTCAATCCGGGATTCTTCCGGAGGATCCTGCAGCGGTACGCCTACTACTGCCGCTGCTGCTTGCTGCTAGGAGTCGGTCATCTTCCCAGAGGGGAAGTCGTAAGACCGCTACGTCTTTCACGAAACAATTGACCGTCCAACAGTCGTTTGCCATGAGCACAAAGTACGACAGCAGTCATCCTATAGCAAAGCAGATAACTGTATCCTTGATAGCTATGTTGGTGTTAGACGTGCGTCCGGTGTCCGCCATCAGTGGAGTGGGATTTAGACGGTTGATGGAGGTATTGTGTCCCCGGTACCAAATCCCGTCTAGATTCCACTTCACTAGGCAGGCGATACCCGGGATGTACAGAGAAGTACGAAAAAGTGTCCTCAGTGCTCTGAAAAATGCGGTTGTAGCCACTGTCCACTTAACCACGGACATGTGGACAAGTGGTTCAGGGCAAACTAAGGACTATATGAATGTGACAGCCACTGGGTAGATGCATCGCCTTCCGCAGCAACAGCAGCAGCTGCATCAGTAGCAGCATCTCCGAAACGCCTGCTCGTTCCAAGGCAGGCAACGTTGTGTATCACCGGTTTCAGTAAGAGGCACAACGCTGACAACCTCTTAGAGAAACTGAGGGAAATCATTTCGCAGTGGCTTACCCCACTTACACTCTCCTGGGGATTTGTGGTATCGGACAACGCCAGTAACAATGTGCGGGCATTACATATGGGTGTCACTCACCGGACCGTGAGTGCCTCTTCCCGGACATTTAGGAACCGTGGTCGTCCTCCATCCTGAGGGTCTGCGCATGCGCAGCCCTTTCCTATACTTCAGTGTATGTCCCTTTAACTCAATTGGCAGATCAGGCAACACTCCCTATATTAAGCACCTGTGGTCAACACCACGTGGCCTGATCTTGGAGTCTCATTCCCTATGAGTCTCTGAAGGTGTTCCTGTATTCCTCGTGTTTTCAGCGCTGCTGATTCCTGTGGTTTCCAAACCACTTCTACCTCTGTGGTTTCCAAACCACTTCTACTACTGTGGTTCCCATACCACTTCTACCATCAACTGTATCATCGTGACTGTTTGCTGATTCCTATCCGCTGCCTCCGTGCACTACAGTCTTCCAAACCACTTCAACGCTATTACATATCATTGTGACTGTTTGCTGATTCCTATCCGCTGCCTCCGTGCACTACAGCCCTCTAATCCTCATCACGCTATTATATTTCACTGTGACTGTTTGCTGGTTCCTACCCGCTGCCTCCGTGCACTCCAACCTTCACTTTACATCCACTCACCTGTTCCTCATCAAGTCTGTGAGCTGATCCCTATCCGCTGCCTCCGTGCACTACAGCCTCCAGCCTACAACTCGCCTGTGTTCATTATCGTGACTGTTAGCTGATGTCTATCCGCTGCTTCCGTGCACTACAGCCTCCAGCCTACAACTCGCCTGTGTTCATCATCGTGACAAGTTAGCTGATTCCTATCCGCTGCTCCTGTGCACTGCAGTCTCTCCTCAGCTCTCCTGTGTTTCCTCGAGACTGCTGCTCTCATTGCCATTCGCTACTCTCCGTGATCAACAGCTCCTGGCCTACTCTGCTCTCCCGTGTTCCATCGCTACTGACACCTATTGGTTGCTACTGGTTACCTCCGTGTACCGCAGAGTCCTGCTGCTGCTGACCGCGCTATCACCCATCTACTGCTGACCCGCTCTCCACGCCTTCACGTGTCCCGCTGGTCTACCCTCCTGTCAGCATTGGATTTATATCTCATCTACTACTCCTCTGCTGGATCATCTCCACTCTCCTGGGTTCTCCTTGAGTCCAGTTCCACGTGTTACTGATTCCTGTGGATTCGTGTCCCTGTTGGTCTACTTATCTGTGCGCTGCACCTACTAGACCGCTGCCTCATCTATCCTGGGACTTCTCATCCAGCCGGCCTCCTGCCGCTCAGGTATCGCTGCACTCCTATCTGACTGCCTGCTTCTGAACCACGGTATGCATACTTCTCATTGACTGTGCTGGTGTATTGCATATCTTGCTGGACTGTGTTGGTTCTCCTCTGGAGTCTGCTATCCGCTGAGTCTATTGCCATCATTGACTGTGTTAACTTGTGCTGGACTACTTCAAGAGACTTTCTATATTTGCAGACCTGTTCAGTCATTTATATATATTGTGCATGTTACTGTGGATCGTGTATAAGGTGCCTGTGTATATCCTGTGTTGCAGTCTCTCCCCGTGCACCTCCTCACATTTATATTCAGTGGTACAACTTGCTAGTAGCAGACCACTGATCCCTGTTTCCGGTATCACCTGTTCCAGTATCCTCTCACATAGCAGTGGTACAACTTGCTATCGCAGACCACTGACTCCCCGGATACCTCCACTTGGATTCCATTCCTTCACTCAGACAGCGGTACCACTTGCTATCCGCAGACCGCTGACTCTCATCACCTCCTCGTTTCTGTTGGACATTCCCCCTCACTATAGCAGTGGTACAACTTGCTATCGCAGACCACTGACTACCTTCACGTGTCCCTGTCCTACAGTTCCTCGTGTACTATTACCTCCATATTACCAGTGCTGCTAGTCATAGACTCTCCTGAGCATCTCATCATCTGCTGTTTCCTGTTCCGTGATCACCCAGCTACCAGAGTACCCTATTACCATCTACATTGCTCTGGTAAGCCTGCCACCTGGTGATCCCTGGGTAAAGACTCCTAGTGCCCGTGACAGTAAGATCAGGCCATGACAGACCCAGATACGGAACCTACAGCCAAAGAGATGCTGCAGCATCTGGTCAGCCGTGTGGAGCAACAGGATGCCCGCCAACAGCTGTTACTTCAGTGTTATCAATCGTTAACCTCCCAAGGAACATCTGGACAGACTGTGACAGCTACTACTGAGGCTCCTGTGCTCTCCTCCGTTTCCCCAGTGCCATCCCAGGTGTCTACAGCTTCTACGCTTCACCTGCCTACTCCGTCAAAGTACGATGGGGACCCCAAAACTTGTAGGGGTTTCCTTAACCAATGTTCAGTCCATTTTGAGCTCCAACCTCAAAATTTTTCTACCCATCGTTCCAGAGTGGCCTATCTTATCTCTTTGTTTTCTGGACAAGCCCTGGCTTGGGCCTCCCCTCTGTGGGAAAGAAACGACCCAATATTGCAAGATAGTGCCAAATTCATTTCTACATTCCGAAGTGTGTTCGATGAACCAGGTCGTGTGACCTCCGCTGCTTCCAGCATCCTCCGTCTGCGACAAGGATCTCATACAGTAGGACAGTACGTCATTCAATTTAGGATCTTAGCCTCTGAACTTCAGTGGAACACTGAAGCCCTAGTTGCCGCCTTCTGGCAGGGGCTCTCCGATAAAATTAAAGATGCACTGACTACCCAGGAGCTTCCTTCGTCACTTGAAGATCTGATCTCTCTTTGCCATCGTGTTGATATGAGATTTCGTGAAAGAGAGGCTGAGAAAACAACTTCTGCTAAAGCACCTCTTCGTTCTAACCCTCAATTTCGTCCAGTTTCACCCTCTGTGATTCCCATGGAGATAGGACGTTCCAAATTATCTTTAGAGGAGAGGAAACGAAGAGTAAAGAATAGACTCTGTATCTATTGTGCTGATTCCACTCATATGCTCAGCTCTTGCCCTAAGAGATCGGGAAATGCCAGGCCCTAACTAGTTCTGGAGAGGTGAAGTTAGGGTCCCTGGAGTCCTCTCCATCTTCCATGAAATCTAAAGTCTACGCCTTTGATGTTACAATTTCCTGTGCTACCAAAACCTTTGAGTCACAGGCATTGATTGATTCCGGAGCAGCAGGAAATTTTATTTCCAAATCATTAGTAAATCAATGGTCCCTACCAGTGATTACCTTAAAAACACCCATTACTGTGACGGCTATAGATGGATCACGTCTCATCAACGGTCTCATCACCCAGAGTACGTCTCCAGTAACCCTTCTGATTGGTGCCCTGCATCATGAAGAAATATCGTTTTTAATCCTCCCTGTTACGACTAGTCCAATTGTCTTAGGCCTCCCATGGCTTCAGTGTCACTCTCCCCAGATTGACTGGCGCACCCCTCAAGTCACGTCTTGGGGGTCTGAATGTCACCATCGTTGCCTTTCCCAAGTCATTCCTCTCAAAGTACAGCAATCTTCCATCTCATCTACCTCACCGGGACTCCCTCCTCAATATGCTTCATTTACTGATGTTTTTGATAAAGCTCAGTCTGAACGTCTTCCTCCTCATCGTTCTTGGGATTGTCCGATCGATCTTCTACCTGGCAAGACTCCCCCCAGGGGCCGGGTCTATCCACTCTCGTTACCTGAAACTCAAGCTACATCTGAGTATATACAGGAGAACCTCCAGCGTGGGTTTATTCGACCTTCCACCTCTCCCGCGGGAGCGGGGTTCTTCTTCGTTAAAAAGAAGGATGGATCTTTACGCCCTTGCATAGATTTTCGTGGACTCAATGCCATTACTATCAAGAATCGGTATCCCATTCCGCTGATCACTGAGCTATTCGATCGCATCAAGGGAGCCCGTATCTTTACTAAGTTGGATCTTCGTGGTGCCTACAATTTAATCAGAATTCGTTCCGGTGACGAATGGAAGACAGCGTTTAACACCAGAGACGGGCATTACGAGTATCTGGTAATGCCTTTCGGGCTGTGTAATGCCCCCGCTGTTTTTCAAGGTTTCATCAATGAGATCTTCCGGGACTTATTATATGTATGTGTCGTCGTCTACCTGGACGACATATTGATCTTTTCACAGGACCTGCCTTCTCACCACCAACATGTGGCAGAAGTCCTTTCCAGGCTACGGAAAAATTCATTGTTTTGTAAATTAGAAAAATGTTCATTCGAATTACCCCAGATTCCATTCTTGGGGTATATAGTTTCCGGAGTTGGCCTGAAGATGGATCCAGACAAGGTGAATGCTGTACTACATTGGCCCCAGCCAACTACTCTTCGTGCTATCCAGCGTTTTTTAGGTTTTGCCAATTACTATAGACGCTTCATTCAAGACTTTTCTTCCATTGCATCTCCTATTGTGGCCCTGACTAGGAAGGGGGCTAATCCTAAGCAATGGTCACCTGAGGCTCTTCAAGCCTTTCAAACACTAAAAGAGTCCTTCTCTTCGGCTCCAATCCTTCGACAGCCTGATGTGACACTCCCCTTCTTCCTGGAAGTAGATGCCTCTAATGTGGGCTTAGGAGCTATTCTCTCTCAACGCTCGGAACAGCAAAAATTCCATCCTTGTGCCTTCTATTCTCGGGGCCTCCTGCCCGCAGAGAAGAATTATACTATCGGGGACAAGGAGTTACTAGCTATCAAAGCTGCATTAGAGGAATGGAGATACTTATTGGAGGGAGGGAGCCATCCGGTGACGATCTTCACGGATCATAAGAACTTGTCATATCTTCAGTCTGCCCAATGCTTGAACCCTCGTCAAGCAAGATGGTCTCTTTTCTTTTCCCGTTTTGAATTAATAATAACCTTCAAACCAGCTGCCAAGAACAAAAAAGCTGACGCTTTATCTAGAGCTTTTGTGACGTCCTCTGATATAGAAGAGGTTTCCAACCATACCATTCTAGACCCCAAATGTATCTCACTGGCTGCTTCATCCACCAAAACGCTACCATTTGGGAAGACCCTCGTGCCTTCTACTCTAAGGAGGAAAATCCTTTCGTGGTTCCATGCCTCTCGTTTTTCTGGACACGCCGGTGAACACAAGACCTTTGAGATTCTCTCTCGAAGTTACTGGTGGCCCTCAATGAGGAGGGACGTCAAAGAGTTCATTGCTTCCTGTGAGCTATGTTCCCAGTTCAAATCCTCCCGCAGAACTCCAGCAGGGTTGCTGCGACCACTACCCATTCCGTCCAAACCGTGGACCCATATTAGTATGGATTTCGTTACTGACTTACCACCTAGTAAGAATCATAACACTATTTGGGTGGTGGTGGACAGATTTTCGAAGATGGCTCATTTTATTCCTCTATCTGGTTTGCCTTCCTCGTCTACTCTGGCTGAACATTTCATTAAAGAGATCTTCTGTATCCATGGATGTCCTTCTGAGATTGTGTCGGATAGAGGAGTACAATTCGTTTCCAGATTCTGGCGAGCCCTTTGTAAAACCTTGGGCATACGATTAGCACTCTCATCTTCTTACCATCCGCAATCTAACGGACAAACTGAACGTGTCAATCAAGATCTTGAGACTTTTATAAGGATGTTCTCTTCAGCCAATCAAGACAACTGGGTAGAGTTGCTTCCTTGGGCTGAATTCGCCCATAACAACATGTACCATGAGTCATCATCCAAAACTCCATTTTTTGTGGTCTACGGTCACCATCCGTCTTTTCCGGAATTTCCTGCCCTCCCGCCCACCCAAGTTCCTGCGGTGGAGACTGCTTGTCAGACCTTTAAAAATATCTGGTCTCAGGTTAAAACCTGTTTAAAGAAGACATCTATCAAATATAAATCTTTCGCAGATAGGAAGAGGCGGGCTATTCCACCACTAAAAATTGGAGATCGTGTCTGGTTATCTACTAAAAACATTCGTTTGAAGGTTCCATCTATGAAATTCGCCCCTCGTTTTATTGGTCCATATAGGATCATTCAAGTAATCAATCCAGTTTGTGTGAAACTTCTTCTTCCTAAGAATCTTCGGATTTCTAATGCCTTCCATGTGTCTTTACTCAAACCTCTTATTATCAACCGTTTCTCAAATCCTCCCTCAGCTCCGCAGCCAGTTCAAGTTCATCAGGAGGAGGATTTCGAGATTACTGAGGTACTAGACGCAAAAATTTCGCGAGGAGTCCTCCGTTTCCTCGTTCATTGGAAGGGCTTTGGTCCTGAGGAGCGCTCTTGGATCAAAGCTGAAGATCTTAATGCTCCTGCCCTTTTGAAGAAGTTCTACTCCAAAAATCCGGACAAGCCCGGTTCCAGGCGTTCTGTGCCCACCTTTAAAAGGGGGGGTACTGTCACTCACCGGACCGTGAGTGCCTCTTCCCGGACATTTAGGAACCGTGGTCGTCCTCCATCCTGAGGGTCTGCGCATGCGCAGCCCTTTCCTATACTTCAGTGTATGTCCCTTTAACTCAATTGGCAGATCAGGCAACACTCCCTATATTAAGCACCTGTGGTCAACACCACGTGGCCTGATCTTGGAGTCTCATTCCCTATGAGTCTCTGAAGGTGTTCCTGTATTCCTCGTGTTTTCAGCGCTGCTGATTCCTGTGGTTTCCAAACCACTTCTACCTCTGTGGTTTCCAAACCACTTCTACTACTGTGGTTCCCATACCACTTCTACCATCAACTGTATCATCGTGACTGTTTGCTGATTCCTATCCGCTGCCTCCGTGCACTACAGTCTTCCAAACCACTTCAACGCTATTACATATCATTGTGACTGTTTGCCGATTCCTATCCGCTGCCTCCGTGCACTACAGCCCTCTAATCCTCATCACGCTATTATATTTCACTGTGACTGTTTGCTGGTTCCTACCCGCTGCCTCCGTGCACTCCAACCTTCACTTTACATCCACTCACCTGTTCCTCATCAAGTCTGTGAGCTGATCCCTATCCGCTGCCTCCGTGCACTACAGCCTCCAGCCTACAACTCGCCTGTGTTCATTATCGTGACTGTTAGCTGATGTCTATCCGCTGCTTCCGTGCACTACAGCCTCCAGCCTACAACTCGCCTGTGTTCATCATCGTGACAAGTTAGCTGATTCCTATCCGCTGCTCCTGTGCACTGCAGTCTCTCCTCAGCTCTCCTGTGTTTCCTCGAGACTGCTGCTCTCATTGCCATTCGCTACTCTCCGTGATCAACAGCTCCTGGCCTACTCTGCTCTCCCGTGTTCCATCGCTACTGACACCTATTGGTTGCTACTGGTTACCTCCGTGTACCGCAGAGTCCTGCTGCTGCTGACCGCGCTATCACCCATCTACTGCTGACCCGCTCTCCACGCCTTCACGTGTCCCGCTGGTCTACCCTCCTGTCAGCATTGGATTTATATCTCATCTACTACTCCTCTGCTGGATCATCTCCACTCTCCTGGGTTCTCCTTAAGTCCAGTTCCACGTGTTACTGATTCCTGTGGATTCGTGTCCCTGTTGGTCTACTTATCTGTGCGCTGCACCTACTAGACCGCTGCCTCATCTATCCTGGGACTTCTCATCCAGCCGGCCTCCTGCCGCTCAGGTATCGCTGCACTCCTATCTGACTGCCTGCTTCTGAACCACGGTATGCATACTTCTCATTGACTGTGCTGGTGTATTGCATATCTTGCTGGACTGTGTTGGTTCTCCTCTGGAGTCTGCTATCCGCTGAGTCTATTGCCATCATTGACTGTGTTAACTTGTGCTGGACTACTTCAAGAGACTTTCTATATTTGCAGACCTGTTCAGTCATTTATATATATTGTGCATGTTACTGTGGATCGTGTATAAGGTGCCTGTGTATATCCTGTGTTGCAGTCTCTCCCCGTGCACCTCCTCACATTTATATTCAGTGGTACAACTTGCTAGTAGCAGACCACTGATCCCTGTTTCCGGTATCACCTGTTCCAGTATCCTCTCACATAGCAGTGGTACAACTTGCTATCGCAGACCACTGACTCCCCGGATACCTCCACTTGGATTCCATTCCTTCACTCAGACAGCGGTACCACTTGCTATCCGCAGACCGCTGACTCTCATCACCTCCTCGTTTCTGTTGGACATTCCCCCTCACTATAGCAGTGGTACAACTTGCTATCGCAGACCACTGACTACCTTCACGTGTCCCTGTCCTACAGTTCCTCGTGTACTATTACCTCCATATTACCAGTGCTGCTAGTCATAGACTCTCCTGAGCATCTCATCATCTGCTGTTTCCTGTTCCGTGATCACCCAGCTACCAGAGTACCCTATTACCATCTACATTGCTCTGGTAAGCCTGCCACCTGGTGATCCCTGGGTAAAGACTCCTAGTGCCCGTGACAATGGGCAATTTCCAGCACGTGCCATGTTTTGCCCACACAATAAATTTGGTGGTGCAGCATTACCTGAAAAGTGACAGGGGTGTGCAGGATATGCTTGCGGTGGCCCGCAAAATTGCTGGACACTTTCGGCATTCTGCCACTGCCTACCACAGACTCGAGCAACATCAGAAAAACCTGCCATCGCCTCAAACAAGAGATTGTGATGCGCTGGAACTCCACCCTCTATATGCTGCAGAGGATGGAGGAGCAGCAAAAGGCCATTCAAGCCTACACAGCCACCTACGACATAGGCAAAGGAGTGGGGATGCGCCTGAGTCAAGCGCAGTGGAGACTGATTTCCGTGTTGTGCAAGGTTCTCCAGCCGTTTGAACTTGCCACACAAGAAGTCAGTTCCGACACTGCCAGCTTGAGTCAGGTGATTCCCCTGATCAGGCTGTTGCAGAAGCAGCTGGAGAAAGTGAGGGAGGAGCTGGTAAACCATTGTCATTCCACAAAGCATGTAGCTCTTGTGGATGAAGCCCTTCGTACGCTTTGCCAGGATCCAAGGGTGGTCACTCTTTTAAAGTCAGAGGAATACATTCTGGCCACCGTGCTCGATCCTCGGTTTAAAGCGTATGTTGTGTCTCTGTTTCCGGCGGACACAAGTCTACAGCGGTGCAAAGACCTGCTGGTCAGGAGATTGTCATCTGAAGAGGACCGTGACATGGCAACAGCTCCTCCTTCATTTTCTTCCACACCTGTGGCTGCGAGGAAACAGCTGAGATTTCATAAATGACCTGCTGGCAGGGATGCTGAGAACATCTGGTCCGGACTGAAGGACCTGCCAACCATTGCTGAAATGTCTACTGTCGCTGCATTGGATGCTGTCACCATTGAAAAAATGGTGGAAGATTACTTTGCTGACACCATCCAAGTAGACATGTCAGACAGTCCTTACTTTTACTGGCAGGAAAAAAAGGCAGTTTGGAAGCCCCTGTACAAACTGGCTTTATTTTACCTGAGTTGCCCCCCCTCCAGTGTGTACTCGGAAAGAGTTTTTAGTGCAGCGGGGAACCTGGTCAGTGAGCGGCGAAGGAGGTTGCTTCCGCAAAATGTTGAGAAGATGATGTTCATAAAAATGAATTATCAATTCTTCAATCAAGACCAGCAATGGCCTCCAGAGACAACAGAGGGATGGGTGATTGTGTAGTCCAGCGGGGACGAATTGATAATGTGTGAGGATGAGGAAGTACACACTGAAGGGGGCGAGGAATCAGAGGATGAGGATGAGGACGACATCTTGCCTCAGTAGAGCCAGTTTACTTTGTACAGGGAGAGATGAATAACTTTTTTTGTGTGGGGGCCCAAACGAACCAATCATTTCAGCCACAGTTTTATAGGTCCTGTCGCTGAAATGATTGGTTTGTTAAAGTGCGCATGTCCTATTTCACCAACATAATGGTGGGTGGGAGGGCCCAAGGACAATTCCATCTTGCATCTCTTTTTTTGGCATTATGTGCTCTTTGGGGCCTAGTTTTTCAAACTGCCATCCTGTCTGCCACTGCAGTGCCACTCCTAGATGGGCCACGTGTTTGTGCCGCCCAATTGTGTCACTTAGCTTAGACATCCAGCTACCTCGGTGCAACCTTTTGGCCTAAAAACAATATTGTGAGGTGTGAGGTGTTCAGAATAGGCTGGAAATGAGAGAAAATGAATGTTATTGAGGTTAATAATAGCGTAGGAGTGAAAACAAACAAAAAAAACCAGGATTTTAGTAGTTTTTATGCTTTTAAAAAAAAAATCAGAACCCAAAACCCAAAACCTTGAGGGGGGTGTTTTGGCAAAACCCATTAGAACCCAAAACCTTAAGGTAATCAGAACCCAAAACACCAAAAGTGGCCGGTGCACATCTCTAGTATATTATGATTCAATAAATTACTATGGTAATTGCATTTCAAAAAATTACTGTCTTATACTGTGCAGTGGGAAGTAGCATGGACACACTATACATTGTATTTTAACAATATATTATTTTTTTAAAAAAACATTGTGGTTTTGTGCATTTTCCCAGTGCTCCAGGTGCTTAGCACAAAAAGGGAATTGATCAGGGTAGGCAGAAGACAATTCTTGATAAATACGTTTGTGCTGAGGCTTTATATTGCACTGCACCAGCAACGCCACATCAGCACGCAACAATATAGTGCATGGAGCCCACAGCAGGTGGGCCTGTGTACTTTAAATGCCAGGGCTGATTTTTAGTCCCAGTCCGGCCCTAATCATCATCTATTTATTTATATAGTACCACTAATTCTGCAGCGCAGTACAGAGAACTCATTCACATCAGTTCCTGCCCCATTGGAGCTCACAATCTAAATCCCCTAACACACACACAGACTGAAAGAGACTAAGGGCAATTTATAGCAGCCAATTAACCTACCAGTATATTTTTGGAGTGTGGGAGGAAGCCGGAGCACCTGGAGGAAACCCATGCAAACACGGGAAGAACATACAAACTCCACACAGATAAGGCCATGGTTGGGAATTGAACTCATGACCCCAGTGCTGTGAGGCAGAAGTGCTAACCACCAAGCTACCATGCTAAATCATCGATATTACTACTCATCCTCACATTTCCAAAGATATGCGGTCGACGGCTAGACATTCATTTGTTCAACATTCAGAAAGTCGACAACATAACATTGACAATTCAAATGTCAACAGTATTATTAGGTCTACAATTCAAAGAGACACTAATAAATGGTTAGGGATAGGGTTAGAGATAGGTTTAGGGACAGGGATATGGTTAAAGTTAGGGATAGTGTTAAGGATAATGTTAGGCATAGGGCTAAGGATAGGGTTGGAGGTATGGTTATGGATATTATTGTCAAACTAATAATACTGTCTATATTATTAGACAGACTCAGCCAGACTCCCAGACCTGGAAACACACAAGGTGGTGGAGTAGGCATTCTACTCTCTCCAAGCTGCACCTTCCAAGTCATACCCTCTGAACCCTCCCCTCTAATTCTCTTCCTTTGCAGTCCACGCTATTTGTCTATTTTATCCTCTCTACCTTCGTGTTGCTGTCATTTATTGCCCCCCAGGTCCAGTTTCCCAATTCCTTGACAACTTTGCGGTCTGGCTCACTTATTTCCTATCCTTTGACCTGTCTACACTCATACTAGGTGATTTCAACAGTCCGATTGATAATCCCACTGTCTCTTCTGCCACTAAACTTCTTTCACTTACTTCCTCCTTTGGTCTCTCCCAATGGATCTCATCTCCCACCCACTGTGATAAGCACTGCCTTGACCTTGTCTTCTCCCGCTACTGCTCCATCTCTAAACTCTTCAATTTAGCCTTCCCACTCTCAGACCACAGCCTCCTTTCCTTCAGCCTCACCTTACTTCATGCCCTTCCCCCTGCACCCAAATACACAGGTACAAAACAAAATCTAAATACTTTTAGCCCAATCCACTTCTCATTTTCACTAAAACCACTATTTTCTCCAATGATTGCATTGTCCTGTCCTGATCAGGCTGCCTCCTTCTATGACAAAACATTCACTTCAGCCCTAGACAATGCAGCTCCAGCTACTACATATAGTTTCTGACAATCCAAACCCCAGCCATGGCACAACATACAGACCCGTTACCTGCAAAAGTGCTTTTGCACTGCAGAGCACCACTGGAGGAAATGTCGTTCCTATACAGATTTCCTTCCACTATAAATTCATCCTTTCATCTTACAGCACTGCCCTTTCAATTGCCAAACAAATATTCTTCAAATCTCTAATATCCACCGTGTCTTCTAACCCACGTTGCCCTGTTTGCCACCTTCAACTCGCTTCTCTGCCCACCTGCACCTCCTTCCACCCTTACTGCCCATGATTTTGCCACCTATTTCAAAGACAAAATTGACATTATTTGACAAGATATTTCCTCATGCCAAATTCCACTCACTCCACTCACTGTGCCCACCTTTACCTACACTCCCCAATCCACCCTTCATTCATTCTCTCTAGTAACTTAAGACAAAGTCTCTGCACTCATCTTATCATCTCACCCTACAACCTGTCTATCCAACCTTATTCCCTCTCAACTACTCTGCTCCCTCTCCTCCGCTGCATGCCCACTTTTAACTTATCTCTTCAACCTGTCTCTACATTGGCACATTTCCATCCTCCTTTAAACATGCACTCGTCTCACATATTCTCAATCCAGCCTCTCTCTCCAAATATTTCTCTCCTCCCCTTTGACTCCAAACTACTTGAGTGATTAATATACAAACGCCGGTCTTACTTTCTCTCCTCTCATTCCATTCTCGACTCTCTGCAATCAGGCTTCCACCCCCAACATTTCACTGAATCTGCTCTCACAAAATTGACCAAAGATTTACTTACTGCAAAATGTAATGGTAATTTCTCCATACTCGTTCTCCTAGACCTCTCTGCTGCTTTTAATACTGTTGATCACCCTCTTCTCCTACACACCATTCACTCAATTGGCCTTCGTAACACAGTCCTTTCCTGGTTCAACTTCCTACCTATCAAACCACTCCTTTAATGTTTCTACCTCTGGCATATCCCCCCCCCCCACTCCCACTATCAGTTGCGGTTCTACAAGGCTCTGCTCTTGGCCCTTTACATTTTTCATTGTACACCTTTTCTCTTGGGGCACTAATTCGCTCATTCAGCCTCCAATACCACCTCTAAGCTGATGACACCCAAATCTATTTCTCTTCCCCTGACCTCTCTCCTTCTATACTATCTTGTGTAACCAACTGTCTTTCTGCTATCTCCACATGGGTGTTCCAATGCTGCCTAAAGCTCAACAACTGTCCAAAACAGAACTTATTGTCTTCCCTCCTGCCAGATTCACCACCTGCCCTCAAATCTCCCTCCTTGTCAATAACCCCACAATTTCCTCAGTCAAGCCTGCTGCCTTGGTGTCACACTTGACTCAACCCTCTTCATTCTTCCTCACATCCAGACTCTCTCCCAGTCCTGTCAACTTCACCTTAAAAACATTGCCAAAATACGCCCTTTTCTTACTCAATATGCTACCATAACTCTTATCCATTCTATCATCGTCTCCTGTCTTGACTATTGCAACATGCTGCTATCTGGCATTCCTGACACCCATATATCCACACTTCAATCCATCCTAAATGCTGCTGCAAGACTGATCTTCCTCTCTCACCATTCCAGATCTGCTGCTCCACTTTGAAAATCCCTACACTGGCTCCCTGTGTCCTCCAGAATCAAATTCAAATTACTCACCCTTACCTACAAAGCTCTCAACAATCACACCTCTACATACATCTCAAATCTCCTATCAAAATACTCTCCCTCCCGCCCTCCTAGATCTACCTCTAACCTGTGCCTTGTGTTGTCTCTGATAACTACCTCACTAGCGTCTACGAGACTTCTCCTGTGCTGCTCCCCAGTTATGGAATTCCCTACCACGCTCAATCAAACTTTCCGACAGCCTTCAAATCTTTAGATGCTCTTTAAAAACCCATCTCTTTTTTAGAGGTGAACTTATCCTCGATAACAGTATTCACACTAATGCACCAACTGTCCCAATCTCTACACTAAGCCACACTCGCTCCTCTTGTTTCAGAAGTGCCCTCTTCTCTTTAGAATGTAAGCTCTCTAATAAGCAAGGTCCTCCATACCCTTTGTTTTCATGTATTCATTTTGCCTGCCTTGTCTGTTCTTGTTTTACGTATGTCCTGTTTTATGTATGTCCTTGTCTTCCCTACTGTGCGGCGCTGCGGAGCACGGTGGCACCTTACAAACCTACAATAATAATAGTAATACATTTGAGTTGCCAACCTAATAATATTGTTTACATTCAAATTGTCAACATAATAATACTGTCTCCATTTCAATTGACAACCTAATATTATTATTATTATTAATATTATTATCATGATTTATTTGTTAAGCGCCACAAGGTATCCGCAGCGCCGCACACAGTACTAACAGTAGACTATACAGGGTGAAACCACACAGAACAATGAACAAAAAGTACCAATACTTCAGAAACTCCGGCCAGTCATATGAAGTAAAGACGGAGCGGAAGAACAGGTATGGAGACAGGAGAGGAGGGGGCCCTGCTCATACGAGCTTACATCCTAATAATACTGTTGATGTCATTATTTTTGGCTTTCCAACCCTGTCTATATTATGCTTGTCACCAAGTAAATGTCTATCATGTAACAGTCAGACATATGTTTCACACCCAGCAAGAGGTAATAATGAAGTGGAATGCCACACTTAATATGCTTCAGCGATTTTCTCAAAGCAATTCATTTGTGGCAGTTGTAGCGATTCATTCTATAAATTTTAATGTAGGAACAAAAACAGCTCTAAATCAAAAGGTGACATGCTGACGGCAGTTTAAATATTATTCTGAATACTGTTGGCAAACATCAAAGCAGTGCTGAGGTTCGACTTCATACTGAAAAACAAGGCTGTTTTAGGATCTACTGAGCTACCATCTCTGTTCAGCTGTGAGACCCACATAGCTCAACTGTCATTACTGTTTCGACACCTGTTCAGCTGCCCACTGATCTTAATTGTGATTGCTGTTGCCACCTCTGTGTGGCTGCTGGACCTGCTGCACCCAACTGTCAGTATCCAGGATGTCGTGTCAGAGCTACAGAAACTGCGCACTCTATTAAAGTGTCCTTCACCTCCATTGCCCTGCACCATTTGGATCAATTGTTCCACTCTCTTTCTCTGTCATCCTATTTCACCCTCCTCTATTATGATTTCCCCTTCACTACTTCCCTCCTCACAAGTCTGCATATGTAAACTGTTTTGTATCCTGCACCAACCACATTCACCAACCTACATTAACAGCAATAAACCTCACATCCACAAATCGTCCTCGCATGTCCTCTTCCTCACTCTGCTCCTTCTCATCGCTGCTGGTGACATTTCACTTAACCCTGGACCCCGTACAATTCCCCGTACACTCTGCTCACACTCCTCGCTCCATCCCAAACCTTTCCATCCCGTACTTGCAATCCCACCAACTTTATTCACTTATCTCCACTACCCTCTCTTTCCTTCTCCTGTGCACTATGGAATGCCACATCTATTCATGATCTATTCATTTCTAAATCTCTCAACCTCCTTGCCATTTCAGAAACCAGGCTCACCTACACTTACACCACATTCCCTACAGCTCTCTCCTATGGGGGATCCTTCCTCAGCCATACCCCCAGACCCAGAAACAGACAAGGAGACGGAGTAGGCATTTTGCTTTCTCCAAGTTGCACCTTCCAATTATATCCTCTGAATCCTCACTCTCGTTCACTTCCTTTGATGTCCACACTATTCATCTATTTTATCCTCTCCACCTTCGTGCTGCTGTCATTTATCGCCCCCCACGTCCAGTGTCCGAATTCCTTGACAACTTTACAGCCTGGATCAATTATTTTCTATTCTTTGACCTGCCTACTTGTATACTAGGCGATTTCAACATTCCCATTAATAGTTCCATTGTCTCTTCTGTCACTAAACTTATTTCACTTAATTCCTCCTTTTTTTCTCTCCCAGTGGACCTCATTGCCCACCCACCGTGATGGACACACCCTTGAACTTGTCTTCTCCTGCTTCTGTTCCATCTCTAGTTTTACAACTAGTTTTTCAAATTAGCATTCCCACTCTACAACCACAACCTCTTTTCCTTCAGCCTTACTTTACCTCATGCCCATCCCTGCACCCAAATCCACATGTACATAATGAAACCTAAGTACTCTTAACCCAATCCACTTCTCATGTTCTGCAACTATTTTTTCCTATATCTGCATTGTCTTGCCCTAATCAGGTCACCACTATCTACAGAAAACACTCACTTCAGCCCTAGACAATAAAGCTCTAACTACCACATGCAGTCTCTGATGATCCAAACCACAACATGGCACACCAAACAGACCCGCTATCTTCAAAAGTGCTCCCATACTGCAGGGCGCCACTGCAGCAAATCTCTTTCCTATCCTGATTTCCTCCATTATAGATTATTCATTCATCCTTTCAACTTACAGCACTTCCCTTCCAATTGTCAAACATGACTAAAATCTCTAATAGCCACCCAGTCTTCTAATCCACATTGCCTCTTTGCCATCTTCAACTCACGTTTCCGCCCATCTGCACCTTCTCCCCCTTCATCCCTCACAACCCATGATTTTGCCACATACTTAAAAAAAAAAAAAAAAGCGACACCATTCAACAATATATTTCCTCATGCCAAATACCCCATACTCTACCCACTCAACCAACCTTCACCTACACTCGCCATTCCACCCTTAATTCATTCTCTCCAGTAACTGAAGGCGAAGTCTCTACAGTCATCTCATCATCTCATCTTACAACCTATCCCCTCGACCCTACTTCCTCCCAAATTCTCTGCTCCCTCTACGCCACTGCATGCCTACCTCTATCTTACCTCTTCAACCCGTTTCTCTCCACTGGCATATTTCCATCCTCCTTTAAACATGTGCTCAATCAACCCATTCTAAATAAACCATCTTTTGATCCAGTCCCTCTCTCTAACTACCACCCTATTTTTCTTGCTCCCTTGCCTCCAAACTACTTGAGTGATTAGTGTACAAACATCTGTCTCACTTTCTCTCCTCGCAATCCGTTCTTTAAAAGTAATCGATGATCTACTTAAGTCTAAGGATAATTTTTCCATACTCATTCGCCTGGACCTCTCTGACTCTTTTGACACTGTTGATCACCCTCTACTTCTACACACCCTTTCTTCCATTGGTCTTCCTGACACAGTTCTTTTCTGGTTCATTTCTTACCTATCAAACCGCTCCTTTAGAGTTTTTATATCTGGCATATCCTCCCCTCCACTCCCACTATCTGTTGGAGTCCTACAAGGCTCTGTTCTTGGCCCTTTACTGTTTTCATTGAACACCTCTTCTCTTTAATCAAATTAACCAAAAAAGACAGGCACTCAATCTATACAAGTCAATGCTGTATATAAAAGGACATCACTCCATGTCCTCAACAAAGAAATGCAACCAAAGAAAACAATAAATACAGAGCTGACATAAAACACGGAACAATAAATATGAATTAAAAACAATTAGAAATGTTCCTGACAATATACCATGAAGAAAACATCTAAAAAAACAGAGTGGCTCTCTTAAAACAATTAAATATTTATTGAAACAAATGCATACATTTAAAATAACATAATAGGAAATCACATTCACAAATCTCACAAAATTGACATTTAATATCCTATGCACTATTTGTTTGGCACATACCATATAGCATATTTAATAAAATAAGACACATGTTTATACTAATTAATAAAGCTATTGTGAAAGGACCTTTAGGTTCCCCAGCATTAATGGTAATAATGATATGTGAAGGAGTTAGAAATGTTGGTATTGCCTTAAAAATACATTCAGCATAATCACCAGCTCCATCCTTCAACTATCTCAAAGACCCTGGATGAAGGCCTAGGACATGGGATAACGGATGATGGCATTGGGAGTATTGGCACCAGCAAAAGTTGATAAGAAGAACCCATGACATGAAGAGAACTATCTAGCTTTGTCAGACGATTTATATTTATATTTATAAAATATCAATCATGTGTTTCTATCCTATAACCAGATCAAACGCTTTTTCATGTATAGATGTAACCCACTAATAAACGAGCACAGCTCAGTTCCATCTTGACATTGGCATGTCTGTGTCTTGATTACTGATCTCCTGGTTAACCAGCATCATATCTCACTGATATCTGAAGGGGCTTGATAAAGGAGAGGTAAATTACCCTAACATTACGTGGAGGCTCAACCGGGATCTCGCACTACCTGTAACGATGACAAACAAAGCTTGCAGCATCAGCTAGAATCACGAATAGCTCAAATCCGTATGGTGAGTAAATTCAGCTGTGATTTTTCCCACTGATTTACTCTCTGTCCTGTATTCTTGATGTGTGTCTAAAAGCTGTTCATATGTATATGGTAAGAGAGATTTCCTGAACCCAAATATCTGTTTGATAGTTAAAAAAGCGCTACCCATATGGTTGAATTTAATACATGTCAAAAGTACTCACAATTGCATTTTAATAATTCATTTGGTTATTGCTCAGACTGTTCATGTGCGGTTATACTTAGAAAGCATTCTGCTGATACTCTTCCTACACTGGAAGCTGTAATTGGTAGAACTGTTTTTGGATGTTTTGTGGATGCAAAGCAATATTATTGTACGGTAAATGTGGTGCACATAAATAAGGATATATTGCAGCAAAATATAGGGTATTTTTGGTCTCAAGTGTTACTGTATTGGCCAGTTAATCTCATACCCCTTGAGGGGAAGACTATCTGTCTGTACAGTATAAAGAAATTACCACCTGGGTAACATAATAAAATTGTAAAAAGATATCCTGCTGAAATATGAAATAAGAAAGCAAAAATGTTTACAGCTGAAATCATTTTCATGATTGTTATAATTTGTGTTTTTTCTGATTATATTTCTTTGTATAGTATGCAAATATTTTTCAGCCGGAATAGAGGGAATTAAGAGGTTTTTGAACGGTGGTATAGAGGAATAATTCTCTATAAAATACAGATAACTGCTATAAGAGTGCATGCGGTAAAGCAACCCAACAGTACAGTATATTCAGAAATTGATCAATTCTGAATACGTGGATGCACAAGCTAGCAAGGTTGTTGGGTCTATAAAACCCACAGATGTACTAAAATACAGAGAAGAAAAAAAAATCCCTAAAAGGTATAAAACAAATATTTGACAGAGCAGTTTCCCCACTAGAGGGCACACTAGATCCAGAAAAGTGGAAAAGGTTTTGAGACACCAATAAAGCATGGATAAGCAGAAAAAGACATGCAGATGTGGTTAATATGTGGTATACAGTATCATTAGAGATTAGAGATGAGAAAAGGAAAAGAAGAGAGGATGCACACATAGGTACAGGTCTATTAGACATGCCACCACCTTATGTGGACCCGACAGCTCCATCACAGCAAGCAGACAATAGAGCAGATACACCACCACCACCCTTACAGAGTATGTAGTACCAAGGATGTATCCGCAATTAGAAACTCATTCAGTGACCCCAGTGAACGCAGGTAACACTCCATCAATCACGTTTCAAACCCCAAGTCAAATCCACCCTCAGTCTGCTAATAATGAAATAAATGATTTTCCTGAGAGACAGTGTTTGCAATGTGGAATCTAATGCACCTCCTTGTACAGATAATTCTTGCAGGAAAAAGGAAAATGTTTCCAAGATACCAATGATGGTAAGCCGGTTGAAGAATCAGAATATCAGTCC
Organism: Mixophyes fleayi; assembly: GCF_038048845.1. NCBI lineage: Eukaryota > Metazoa > Chordata > Amphibia > Anura > Limnodynastidae > Mixophyes > Mixophyes fleayi. The sequence goes on along the minus strand of NC_134405.1, from coordinate 278,884,051 downwards.
ATTAAGAGAAACAACAAATCCGAGGGTGAGAAGAATAACATTGAAAAAGCAGGTATTGCATGCTCACAATAATATGTATCCAGTCAGAATACAAAGGGTGTCTAACCCAAATTTTGATGCTAATACCGCCGAAGGTGCTAATAATAGGAGAGACGACTCAAATAATGGGGTAAACAGCAAGAGCACCAGAAAGTGATAGGGGGGCTATTACTCATCCTGCACCCCCTGTAGAAGAAACAAATACATGTAACAGTGGTCTTGAATTTCTAGCCAGAGTACAATGGTGGTGTCATGAACAAAAGTTAAAAGCACCAGCAACACCAGACATAACACAGAGAAATGATTCACTAAGGATGTATTTGGATAAATTAACTACCAGACAAAATGATGATGGTTTTCCTACAGAAACCCAAGATGGTCTAAGAATGTTAAAGACAAAGTTTTTGAATGGTTTAAAGAATGAGGTAAGAAGCCAACTCTTTTCAGTCAGACCTGAGGCATTGTCTATGAAAATGTCATCTTTGCTACAGGTACTTGAAGGACTGGAGGACCAGGAAGCAGAAAAAAGGGAAAAGAAGGCCCAAAAGACTCCTCAGGTAACTGTACACCTGGTACAGGGAAAAAGAACATGGCAAGTAAGGCAGCAGCCCAAAGGAACAGAAACAGTAAGTGCAAGACAAAGGAATCATGGTGAGGACATGACTGGCAGATGTTTTTGGTGTAAATTACCAGGTTACATGAAGAAGGACTGCAGGAAATACAAGAAATGGCAGCAATAGCAATGGGAAACCGTCCATCCCCAGGGCACCATAAGCAGCAATCAATGAAGATATGGCTCCCTGTTGTCAACACTTTGTCCAGTTCTTGTAAACACCTCTGAAGAAGGTAAGCTGCCTGAAACTACTGCAAATTACACTGCCCACTGGTTAACAATTGGACTGCCTAATTGACACGGGGACAAGCCAAAAACAGTATTGAGACACGATCAAGTACCACAAGAATTAGTGACCTTAGATTATGTAAGGGATCAGGGTTGACAGGACAGCCCATACACCTTAGGAAAAGTAAAAAAGTGAAGATACAAGTAAACAAAGACTGTACTCCTATCCCTATAGAGTTTCTCACTTCAAACACTTGTCCTGTAAATCTACTGGGTGCAGACATATTACAGTTAATGAGAGCATGCATTAAATACACCCCAGAAAGGATGCAATACACCAGTCAACATATCTAATCAGATAGAAGCAGCAGTACAGGTGTTTTTGACACAACCAAGTGAAAATACATCTCAAGATGAAGCACCACTTCCACAGTGGCTGAAGGATGTACCTGAGAAAATATGGTCAAAGGGAAAAACTGATGTGGGACTGTTTAAAGTTGCCCTGGCACAACTTATACTAAAACCTAACACACTACCAATATGTGTTAAACAATATCCTTTGACTTTGCTACATTTCTTTGACTTTGTTTGTTTCTTTTTGGCCCAGCAGGACTGCAGAGTGTCCAAATCCAAGCTACAAGCAGCACAGTAGGAGGTAATTTTCTTAGGACACTGCATTTCACATGGCACTAAAACATCTGACGCCACAAAGAGTACAAGCGATACAACAGGTAAATACACCTCAAACTGTAAAACAAAAAAGGGTCTTCTTGGGCATAATTGGCTACTGTAGAGGCTGGATTCCATTAGCCCTAATATACATGCAGACACTATATAACAGTACAAAAAAGGAGGGCCCATACTCAACCACACAAGAAATTGAAAACGCAGTACAATATCTTAAGCAGGCCATCATGAATTCTCCAGCCCTGACTATGACAAATCATTTAATCATTTTTGTCATGATCATCAGGGACATGCAGCAGGGGTCCTTACACAAGAACATGGACACAAGCAAAGACCTCTGGCGTACTATTCAGCAAATTTAGATCCTATAATTAAAGGCGCACCAACATGCATAAGGGCAGCAGCAGCTGCTGCAATCCTCAAAGACAAAAGCACAGATATTGTCCTTGATCACTCATTAACAATCCAAGTCCCATATGCTGTAGTAGAAATATTACAACAAGAAGCCAGACTCACTAAGTACGAGGTAGCATTGTTATGTGCTTCACATTTCACAATCAAACGGTGCACAGTATCAAATCCAGCAACATCGTTACCCCTAACGTATGAATCTCAAGATTCAAAAGGAGGGAATAATAGTGAAGAATAAGAGCCGTCAGAAGAAAGACATTGTGATAGTGAAGGTGATGACAATGAATTGGGTGAAAATATTAACTACAATTTTTCTTTTTCACATGATTTCCTCGCTTTTATGGATATGGAAGCACAGACTCTTCCAAATGTTACTGACCTTTGTCTAATGCTGTGTATGAACTTTTTGTAGATGGTTCCAGGTATTATGATAACGGAACACCATGTACAGGATACGCGGTGACTACAGAAATGAAGTACTTGACTCAGGACCACTAACATCGATACTGTCAACACAAGCTGCTGAACTGATAGCACTCACCAAGGCATTGGAATATGCAGATGGAACCACTGCCAATATCTACACGGATTCCAGGAGCAGATGCAGAAGCAAAAAAGGCAGCTAAGAGAAAGCCTGAAAGAGAAGTATACACAGTAGAGAAAGAAATGCCCGACTACACTGTTCTAAAAATTTTCAACAACAAACAGGACCATTGGAGAAAGAAAGATGGAAACGATTAGAAGCATAAGAAGATCGGACTGTTATGTGGAAACTGAATAAAAAACTTTTTCTTCCACAGGTTTTGATCCCTCCCATGTTACAGATAGCTCATGGACAGCCACACCTGGAACAGATGACTAGTGTGGTCCATCAGCATTGGATAGCTCCAGGATTCAATAAAGCTGTTACAGATTATGTTCAGGCCTGCTGGATCTATGGAACTTCAAATCCAGGAAAAAAGGGTAAAAACGTCACAAGGTACAACTCCAAAAGCCTTTTATCCTTTTCAAAGTCTATAGATAGACTATATGCAACTGCCTAAATCTGGAATATATGAATATGTTCTAGTCTATACAGATCTTTTCAGTAAATGGCCGGAGACTTGGCCAGTAGCCAAGGCAACAGCTAAAGCAACTGCGAAAAAACTGATTGGTGAGATTGTGTGCAGGTATGGTGTCCCTGAGGTAATTGAATCAGATAGAGGTACACACTTCACAGGAGAAATAATGCAACACATAATGACAGATCTAGGTATACAGCAAGCTTTTCATGTGCCGTACAGACCACAGGCTAGTGGGTGAGTAGAAAGGTTAAATGGAACATTGAAACTGAAGATTCAGAAAATCATGGCTAAAATAAAAAAAAACATCGCCAGAATGCCTGCCCATAGCCTTGTTCAGTGTAAGAACTGTGCCAAATAGGAATAGCAAGCTGTCTCCTTATGAAATACTTTTTGGAACACTACCAAAGACATGGGGGTAAATGTATGTACCTCCGGATTCTTCAACTCCAGCATGTTCAGCGTCTTCTGCGAAGTTTCCCTTTACAATGCAGCGCCGCTTTAAATTTAATCGCCGAAGACGCTGAACACGCCGGAGTTGAAGAATCCGGAGGTATATACATTTACCCCATGGTATTATTATTCACAGCAATTACAACATAAACATGGAGATTTGACTAGCTATATGAAAAGTCTAACTGACCATTTGAACTATTTGTATGTTCTAGCATTTTCTTCATTCCCAGAGCCTGATTCAGACCTACAGCTGCATAAGCTGAAACCTGGCGATTGGGTGTACTTAAAGAAACACGTGAGGAGAACTTTTGAACCAAGATTCGAGGATCCGTATCAGGTCTTGTTGACCATGCCCACATCAGTGAAACTCCAGAACCGAGACTCCTGGGTGCATGCATCACACTGCAAGAAGACGCTGGTCACACTGGACACATAATCTAGATCTCTGTGATAACACAGACATGGGATCTGTTTGCCCACAACAAACTGCAGTATTTTAACCATGTATGTTGCCGAAGGAATATGAGACAATAATAAAGGTAGCCCCTCAAATGGTCTGAATAATCACATATGATGAAAAAAATACTAACCTACGAGCTGATCTACCCATTTTCTGGGTGTCTCATGAATATAACACATTTACAATGGCAAGGCAAAGTGTTGATATTTTGTAAGGACCAAATGTCACAGGTAGACAAAATGTTCAAGTATAATTTAACAACCTAAGTCTGTCTCAGTTAACCTTAAATATAGAGTAAAAATTATAAATGAAACAAAAATGCTGAGTGAACATTTAAAGCAGGTAAACTATACTAACAATCATGCAAAAATGGTAACGGTTATAGAAGGTAATGAATTAAAAGCTTTAGCCACCAAACTGAAACATGATTTAGAGAAACATTGGTGGGGTGTATTTACCAGATCATATCCATCTATGACTGGTATATTTAACTTACTAGTACACCCGCTACTCATCTCTGTGGTATTGATGATATTGATATGATGGAACTGGTATATGTCATGTATGTTCAGAAAAGATATACAGAGATTACAGCAGAGGCATGAAGAAAAGATAATATTATAATAGAAAAAGATAAAAGATAATAATCAGGGGCAGAAATGATGATATCTCTACTCGGTCACAGGTGTGTATGTTTTTTTGATTGGACTTTGCTAATTGTATAGACTATAAAAAAAAGGAACATTTTGCTATCTTATACATTCCTTTTTGCTAAAGCCGGAACGACAAAACCCGTTAAGGACCTATTTGGAACCTTTAATCTCTTCAGCGTGGTGGGGAGTTTACTTTCGTAAAGCTTCACCCCTGGGTAATCTGCAGGAGACTGTGTTCCTTTCAGATAAACTGTTACTTCATTTGCTCTTTGTACAGGCATTTGTTTGTCAATATTTTTAAATTGTATTAAAATTATGTATATTTGATGTTGTGATGTTCCTGGTTATTTGATTTATATTCTAAAGTTGGGCATAAGCATATTACATTGTGGTATTCCTCTTGTTTGAGTTTTTAGCACTAAATTTGGATTGACCAACTGTTGATGAAAAATTGCTGAGGAAGTTTTCCACTTCTATAACAGATAAGCTACACATTTTTCACAATTTGGTACGCAGCCACTCTATTTTATCATTGTGTTCTGTTTAATTTTGCTATTAAGTCTCTTTTGTGCTTTGGAACCACATTAATCGCACCGGACAATATTATTAGCGACAATACGAACAATACAATTTGGGGGCTGTTCCAGTGACGCCACATTGCTCTAGGATTCACAAAACCTACAGATTTTGATTTGCCAACAAAGGGTGGGAGACGCGGCATAGACAGGTAGGAATGCAAATAGTTCTGTGCCTTTTATCATGCAGTGTTGCCAAACCGAATATCCGCTTTGTGTAATCTAAGGGGTACTGGCAAGTACTTAGGAACAAGAAAGAATTTTTTTCATGGAATTTTGTGATTTAAACATGGTTTGTTTGCATAGTATACATCTCCCTGTATTGTCACATGTTTAAACGGTTGTATTGATAGATATTGCTGTTTTATTTTAAAGTGAAAGGAATTGTTAAAACCTCTGATTAGTTATTACCAACATTTAGGAAAAGTATTTTTTTTCTGTACAGAAAACAAAGGAGTATGTGGATTGTGAATTGTGTGATTGTGAAAGTAGACAGAATGTTAAGCAAACAGAGTATAGGAAGAGACTGTTGAAAATAACAGGGTATATAGTTGACGTTAAGATTGTTATACAAGGTATACGTTCAAAACGAAGATTTTCATGAAAATCCCAATAGTAATCATAGAGCATACAGAATAATAGTACCTGTAAGCTGTGCGATCGGACCACACGGTTGCATACACAACTAGGATTGTGACTTGTGGATTTGTCGGAGCAATTTGATGAAAAGGCTGGTATTCTTCAATATTCAGTTCTCCCAGTTCTAAAGTACTCGATAGGAACTTTGCTGGAAAGGTGGGGTATTGTTTTGTGCTGCAAAGCACTGAGGAGTCTGCTTCCACACGGGCACTAAAATATCAATATTTCAGTGCTCCCTGATAGAGTGACTATATTAGTGTCTCTCACTGTGTACGTTTGGCATTGCATGAAGTGTTAAGTTGTACCCAGTTGAGAAGTGAGTGGACGCAGCTTACAGAATTCATCCACGGCCACCAAAAATTTCTAGCTGGAGTTTTGTACTGCAAAGTGTTGAGGATTCAACAAACAAGTGAGATGGTCGATGAAGTACGGGTTAAGCAAGGTATATTATGAGTGTGAAATATGGTGCGTACGCAACTACGTACTGTGATAAGTGGGTCAAGATGACCGATGAATGTGTGCAACCCTTTCCTAAGGTTGGTAGTTTTGATCCAGAGGTATTAAGTACTGTTAGAGATAAAACCTGTTTGATAAAGCCACTAAAACAGAGAATTAAGCACACTGATGGTTTTAAAACTGTGGCAACAAGAAGGGATTGTGTAGTATGAGAGCGCATGCACAGCGGAAGGTAGTGTTGCAAAGCGAAGAGAAGCGAGCGCCATATGCGGACGGGGGTAAAAGTACAACGGATACTAAAAATGATAAAAATAACATAAGTAACTTATATCTTACATTGAATGAAAGGTAATGTTTCTGAAGAAGATGACAAACCCACTGTTATTTCAGCTATTGCCCATGCAATTAATATACAAGAAGTGCCATGCAGGCAAGGGAAGGGAGCAGTGCCACCAGCAGGGGCAGTAGCTGAAATCAGTGAGATTAGTGTAGAAACCAATAGGCGTGGGAACAACCATTGTACTGAAACAGTGCTTCCGGCAATTGGTCCTGAATGTAGTGAGATAGTCTTACATCCTGTCCATACAATAGCAGTTACTAGTGGAAAAATGGACAAAAATGGTGTAGTCCCTATAAAACATGTAACAATGCATTGTCCATGGACCAGGTCTGAGCTACATTCAATTATGTCTGATATGCCAGACCCAAAGAAAGATTTAGCCAAATATCAGAAGTTTGTTAAAGATTTAGGTAATGCTCATGAGCCAACTAATAAAGATTGCTGAGTGGTGCCTGTGTTTCTCCCAATACCATTGTACAAAAGTTTATTAAGGATTGTATGTTGGAGGAAGATAAGTCCTTAACAGATGAAGATAACCAAACAAATATAAAACACATAGTCCTTCAATTGGGTATATATTTTCAGTAGTAGTGGAAATTTTTACTATCAAACAAAAGGATAGTGAAACTGCAGCAGTCTATTTTATTAGAGCCCTGACAGCAATGACAAAATACACTGGGTTATCAGACATGAAAGATGATGTGCACTACAGAGAAACAGCTGTCTCAGTTTTAATGGATGGTCTCAGGGAAAATCTAAAAGCCAGGGTATAAACCTCATTACTTAACTGGAGAGGGATTACAGTTGATGCCCTCAGGGAATCTGCTATAGAGCATGATAAGAACATAGGTAAAAGAAAGGTGGCAAAGAATGAAAGGTTGATAATGGTAAGTATCCAGACACTAGAAGGACTACATATACAACCACAGACCCACAACACATATTATAGTGAACGAAGATGGAAAAGGACAGTGAGGTGTTTTAAATGCTCTAAAGAGGGACACACAGCAAGGGGAGAATATGCGATTTGGTCTCCCTAGAAGAGACTCATACGGGTACCAACAAGAGAGAAATTCACCTATTTCTGAGGTCTCCCATCAGCTTCCCGCACACATTGTAGCAGCAAATGCTCTGCTGGAGAACAATAGCCAACAATAGGGGTTAGGTCATACTTGTATCCTACAACCAGTTAGTTTAACTGAAAATCTTAGGGAAGAACCCACAGTGACAGTTGCTGTATCTGGTTTAACACAAACTTTTCTTGTAGATACAAGGGTGGTCAGGTCAGTGATAATTCCCTTAAGTTTACAGGTTACTAACAAAACTGTTCCATCTATGGGAGTAACTAGAAGAGTGCTACATTACCCTTTCACTAAACCTGCAGAGGCTACTATAGGGTCTTTGCATACCAAGAATTAATTTCTCTTGGCTACAGCGGCTCCTACTAACCTACTGAGCAGGGATTTATTGTGCAAAATGGTGTGTGTTATTTACTGCACCTCTGATGGAGTATTTCTGGATATTCCAGGGAAGTTTGCACTTCCAGGTGCAGAACATACTAGACATTCCACAAATGTTAATGTTGTGCTCTGCTTTCCTATAACAATGTCCATCTCAGTTGGAGGAAATGTTATCACTAATACCGCGTTCCCTATGGACCAAAGATGGACAGGACACTGGATTGATGGCAAATGTAGCCCATGTAATTTTTCATCTAAAAAGTGGCAGGCAAGCTCCAAAAATCTCACAGTACCCATTAAAATCGGAGGTGGAATTTGGGTGTCTTGTAATTGAAAGGCTGCTGCAGCAAGAAATTTTAATTCTTACATCCAGCACAACTAACAGTCCAATTTTCCCAGTTAAGAAGAATGGGGGTAGGGGTAATAGATTAGTCCAAGACTTAAGGGGAATTAATAAATTAGTTGAGAGCCAATTCCCCATAGTTCCCAATCCAGCTGTCATCTTTATGCAGATTCCACCATCTGCCAGTCATTTTATAGTAATTGATCTTTGTTCTGCCTTTTTCTCTGTTCCTCTTTATCCTGACTGTCAGTATCTATTTCCCTTTCCCTATAAAGGTGTACAATACACAAGTACAAGATTCCCCCAGGGGTTCATTGACAGCCCCAGTATTTTCTCCCAGGCCTTACATGACTTTTTGCAATCCTTCCAACCAAGCAATGGGTCTGTCCTGATTCAACATGTTTATGATTTATTGCTGTGCTCTGATTCATTTCTGTCATCTGTGTCTGACACTAAACTGGTGTTGCTTCATCTCTCACAGACATGACACAAGGTTGCAATAGATAAATTACAGCCATGTCAGACTGTCACTCACCGGACTGTTAGTGCCTCTAGGTTGGGACATGGGTCTCTCTCGCTCCTGCCGACGCCTCTCCTGAGCCGCGGCCATCCGCCATCTTGACTAAGATTGCGCATGTGCAGAAACCCTGAACTGTTAATACTTTGCCTCTAGTCTCATTGGCTAATTAATCACCTCTCAGTACTTAAGGCACCTGTTGCTCTATTACCTTTGCCTGTTCTTGGTTCTCATTCCTTGAGACTCTGAGGTGTTTCCTGCTCGTGTTATTCGTTTGCTCTGGACAAGTCTCCTCTCCACATCGGTAGCAGAACTTACCTGCTGCAGACTACTCTCGCTACCTCAGTTACGTGCCTGCTCCTGGACAAGTCTCCTCTCCACATCGGTAGTAGAACTCACCCGCTGCAGACTACTCTCGCTACGTCCGTTACCTGCCTGCTCCTGGACAAGTCTCCTCTCCACATCGGTAGTAGAACTTACCCGCTGCAGACTACTCTCGCTACCTCCGTTACCTGCCTGCTTCTGGACAAGTCTCCTCTCCACATCGGTAGTAGAACTTACCCGCTGCAGACTACTCTCGCTACCTCCGTTACCTGCCTGCTCCTGGACAAGTCTCCTCTCCACATCGGTAGTAGAACTCACCCGCTGCAGACTACTCTCGCTACCTCCGTTACCTGCCTGCTTCTGGACAAGTCTCCTCTATACATCAGTGGTACAACTTGCCTATTGCAGACAACTCACGTTGCTCAGTTACATGCCTGCACCTGGACAAGTATTCCCTTCACATCAGTGGTACAACTTGCCTATTGCAGACCACTCACGTTACTCCGTTCCACGCCTGTACCTGGACAAGTCTTCCCTTCACATCAGTGGTACAACCTGCCTATTGCAGACCACTCACGTTACTCCGTTCCACGCCTGCACCTGGACAAGTCTTCTCTACACATCAGTGGTAAAACTTGCCTATTGCAGACCACTCACGTTACTCCGTTCCATGCCTGCGCCTGGACAAGTCTTCCCTTCAAATCAGTGTTACAACTTGCCAATTGCAGACCACTCATGCTATTCTGTTACACACCTGCGCTGGACAAGTCTTCTCTACATATCCGTGGTGAAACTTACCAGCTGTAGACCATTCATGTTTCCTTGTGATATAGCTACTACTCTGTATGGTACCTATTAGCTGGACTAAAGTCTACAAGTGCCTCTGTATTGTTGCTGCAAGTTGCTGACTCTTCTACTATATTGTTGATTGGTCTTTGCCTAACGTTATCCAGTTAATCAAGTACTGGCCTGCTATATGCTACCTGCGTGCTAAGGCACTTGGCCTCTTTCCTCATTTTATCCTGTTTACTAAACTGCTGTACCATCACAGTTCCACGGTGCCAAGACAAGCATTTATACTATTGACATTCCTTTCCTCTATTTTACTGTATGGTTCCAATGATTCACCACACTACCCAGAGGTCCGCACTTCTGGTAAGTGTAGCTACACCTAGTGAATTCTAGGTAAAACTCCTAGTGCCCGTGACACAGACCAAGGTTAAATAATTGGGACACTGTCTTACCCAGGGGTTAAGACACCTGACAACGGACAGAATTCAGGCCATACAGAACATGACCCTGCCACAGCACCAACAGCAGATACGTACCTTCTTAGGGATGTGTGGGTATTGTAGATCATGGATTACAGGTTTTTCTATTCTGGCCTTGCCATTACAGGACTTAGTCTCATCCTCGAAGCCTGAGCGTGCTACACACACAGAGGAGTCAGAACAACATTTAACCTGAAAGAGATCCCTCCCTACGTGTTTAAGAAGTGTAGCAGCAACTGTTCTTCTGGTAAGTAAGAGCGAGAACATAGTACTAGGACACAATTCAATTGTCTATACATCACATGCAATATCTGCTCTGTAAAATTCTGCTGAAACTAGGCATGTCTCCTCAGCAAGGTTCACAAAATGGGAATTAGCTCTGATGGTACTTGCAAATGTAACCATTAAATTGTGCAATACTTTAAATCCAGCTAAATATTTACCATAAGTGCCTCAAGATGCACAAAGGGTGGAAGAAGAGGAGACTCTAGCCGAGGGTGAATTTGGCAGGTATACTGATACGCATGATTGTATGAAATATCTGAACCAGACTTTTACTGTGAGACCTGACATAGGTGACATCACCTTAGAAAATGTAGATTTTACATTTTACATGGATCAGATTTGTCAGACAGACACAGGAGAACTATGTACCGGTTACAGCGTTGTAGATGACAAAGATGTTAAAAAAGCTGAATACCTTGGTCCGCCTCACTCAGCCCAAGTGGCCGAACTCGTGGCATTGAGAAGAACGAGTGAGTTGGCACAGGGTAAATCAGCAAATATATACCCTGACTCTTGGTACACTTTTGGGGTAGAGCATGAGTTTTGGGCCTTCTGGCGTCTTAGAAATTTTATGACAATGGCAGGCACACCAGTATCATACTCACAGGACATAAAAGGACTTTTGGCAGCAATACAATTACCAAAGGCGGTAGCCGTCATCAAGTGCAAAGCTCACATACATGAGGAAGACCCAGTATCAGTGGGTAATAGCAGGGCAGATGAAGCTGCCAAGTGGGCAAGTGGGCAGCAGGGTTATCTGTAGACATGTCAACTGACAAGATGATAGTTTTCAAACACACAAAAATTATTTGAAATACAAGATTTGTGTTCCCTACAGAAAAAGGCAGTCTGGAATGCGAAGAGATAAGGTCAAGAGTCCTCTGGACTCTGGAGAGTTGGACAAGGTAGGCCCATGGCTCCCAGAGCATATTTTCCAGGCCTAGCTGAGGCAGCTCATGGTCTGACTCATCTGGGTAAAGAAGGTATGTGTAAACTGGTCAGAGCATACTGGTGTGCACCATGCTTTTCTTCTCAAGCTGGTAAGAAGGCAATGTCTTAGCAATGGGACGCGGAACTATTGCGCATGCGCACACAGCGAAAACAGGAAGTACGTCCCATTGCTAAGGCAACAAGATGCTGCTCGGCATAGAGACAGGCGTCCGTCCCTGGCACGTATGAACAGTGCGGGGACGGCGCATGACACTCATATCCCTACTACAGTCGGACCTTTTTAAGTAATACAAAATTGATTTCTAACAATTACCACCTTGGCGGAATCTCCAGTATGTGTTAGTATGTACCGATGTATTTTCTAACTGGGTAGAGGCATTTCCAACTTTCACTAATACTGCTATTTTTACTGCTAAATAAATTGTTCAGGAATTTGTATTCAGATATGGTATCCCTAGATTTATAGAGAGTGACAGAGGTACTCATTTTACTGGTGCTATCTTTCAGATCATGGGTAAACTTAAGGGAATTGATAGAAAACGTCATACTCCTTACTCTCCATAAGCCAATGGTAAGGTGGAAAGGGTAAACAGTACCATTAAGAACACATTGAGTAAGGTAATGACTGCAACTGGATTGGCGTGGCCGGAAGCTTTGCCACTAGTCCTCCATAGCATCAGAACCACGCCCAGACCTCCTCTTAATTTGTCCCCCTTTTAGATACTTTTTGGCAGACAACCTCATTTGATTATAAGTTTACAGGATGATTTAAAATGCAAAAATGAAGTGACTGTTCAATACATCAAAAATGAGCAAGCAGCTAAGACAGCAGCAACAGAAACTCAAAATACTGTCAACTGGTATGCCAGACACTAACTGTCATGATGTTGAACCTGGGGAATATGTCATGATCCGAAATTTCTTATGTTCAGGTTGCGTCACAGATCGGTGGTAAGGACCCTACCAAGTGTTGATGACCAGCACCACATCTCTCAAAGTAGCAGAAAGAGACACATTTGCATCCATTGTACCCACTGCAGGAAAGTCAACAACCCGGAGAAGGTACAAGATAAAGCCGAGCCTGGAACCCCAGATTTGTCACTCTTGAATCTGTTCCGGGTGACCTAAAGACTGCAGTCACTAACACCTGAGCCAAGGACTTGCAAAGACTATTATCCCGGCATGGAGTGGTGGTTTTTCTATTCTTCTTTTTCCAGGGTTTTTCTAATTTTTATTCTTTCTATTCTTGCAATGGTGGTCAGATGATAGAGAATGAGTCCAGTAGTGATACTGATTAAGGTGGAGATGGAGGAGAATTCGCTAGAACAATCAGTGCAGCCTGTTGCCTTTTTCAATTATGGGGTAATGAAAAGGTCTGCTAACTCTGGAGCTCTAAAACAGTGCGAGGGACTATTGTCTAAAGGATATTGTATCTGTAAGTAGTGTGACCCCCCTAATTGAAAAGAAGTGCATCCAGCGGTGCCAGTCCAGAAGTAACTTAGATGTGGGCGAGCACCCCTTAGATGATTTTTATTCCTTAGTGGGTAAGGTCTTAAAAAAAACCGAATGCTGGGTGTGCTCTCATGTGCCTCAGGGAAAGAATAGTGTAGAATTAGTACCGTTCCTACTAAATATCTCTGAGGTCTTTGAATTACGGGGAGGGAGGCCCATAAAAGGGAAATATAATACCACTAGGTCCCCTAGTTTAAAGCTTTGCCAATAATCAGTAGATCGATCCTTGTTGTGCTTGAATTTTTCACATGCAAAGAAACTTGAGAATTGGGAAGCTGATCAGACAATAGCTCGCCACACCAGTATTGATGGGAGACTTGCTATAATACCGATAACCAGAAATACTGAAGGGCACCATAGACAAAGGCATATCAACAAACATAAGAGGGTATTGATTGTGAAAGTTATTTTGGATTAATGTCAAAATGTCATATATTCCGAAACCTGCCTTGAACAAATGGAAACATGGGGAGTTTTGTCAAGACTTTGTGTAATGTTATAACCAATTGTACTGTGCCTTATATCCTTCCAGATGATGTGTATTATATTTGTGAGAGAAGGGCATACACATGGTTAACTTCGAGTTCCAAAGATATATGTTTCCTAAGTAGACTGATTCCTGAGGTCATGACTAACACATGATGAAATGACTAATATCCATAGAGTGACATCACCTCCATACGTACACACACTATATGAACCTGTAGCTAAAAAGTTAATTGCTGAAACTACAGGATTTCAACATATGGTCGCATTAGACACTACCAAGACCTGGCTATATTGATTGACAATATTACCGAGATGTATGACTGCACTTTCAGGTATTCGGGTAAGGAGCTACAGGCTTACAAAAAGGGGTAAGTTCAACATAGGTTGGAGATAAATTACTTTCCATCTATTACTGGTGGATATTGTGTGAGATAGAGAAAAATCCCCCAGCACACTGCTATAGCCAGCAAAGGAGCTGCTATTACTACTTGTACATAAAAATACAAAAGTCTCAGTTGCACACATTTGCAAATGTATGTTAAGCCACCCGCCACTCCACGGCGCTTTTGCTAATAGGGTGGTCCTAACTCTAAACAGTGAGAGTCCCATATATTTGGCCCATGCATATATGTGTTTTTAAATTGAGAGCTAACTTACCAAGCGGTACCCCAGAAACCTCCAAATAGAAATACAGCGCCAGCACTCCCCCCTCAGCTACTGACACCAAAATGCCTCTCAAACAAACAATACAGAAGTGGAAGTTGCTCAATCAATTTATAGGCTCATAGTAGGTGCTTGAAAGGGTTGGGTTATCCTGAAAGGAACAAACACAGAGAAAAATCCCCCAGCACACTGCTAAAGCCAGCAAAGGAGCTGCCATTTCTACTTGTACATAAAAATGCAAAAGTCTCAGTTGCACACATTTGCAAATGTATGTTATCAGATCCGAGCCAAGTACTTTCACGTGCCCTCGGATCTCGCATGTTTTGGATTTTATAAGTACAGCCTCCCACGGAGATTCAGCGCCATTTCACAGAGGGACACAGAAAGGGTAGCACAGTTCTTAGCATTCTCTAGCGCAGTTGGACAGCGTCATAGGTAGAAAAGAAAGAGGAGGAGTAGCAGTGTTCTTCAAAGTCTCCAGTGACATTCAGGAGAGCTCCATTTCTCCATTGTGAATTGCCCTTGCTGAAATAGAAATAATAGGGCTGGCAGGCTTGGTCTAAATCTGCAATCACATTGTACGGTGTTGTCAAAATGGATTCACAGCAGTACAGAGAAGACCGCAGCTTTATTGAGACAGACACAAATATAGGAAAGGCTGCATAAATTAAGGCAGGACATTCAACAAAACTTCAAACAGTGATGGGGGAATGGGTTGGAGGTGGTAAGGGAGGGGGAGAAACAAGCCCAAGGTTTTATTGAATAAACAGACACATGGGGGAGAAGGAGAAGAGGGAGACAGAAAATGAATCATCTTCCTCAGGACTGTCAATGGTGTTATAGTCTCTTAGCAGGCTGTGGATCAGCCTGCGTCAGTCTTGGATTGTCATCTTCTCCCTTTTCAAGATGAGGTGATTCCTGGCAAGCCAAATAGCATCCTTAACGCAGTTCATAAGGCGCCACGCCTCCTGGATTGCCCCAATGGTGTGAGACCCAGGAAAAAATCCATAAAAAAACGAATAGTATGAAAGGCAAGTTCTGGGCCTTAAGTTCATGTTCCAAGGCATTCAACCGTGCCTGTGCAGTGGGACAGTCCCAAAAAATATGCTGTGCTGTTTCCCTTCTGGTGATGCAGAAGGGGCATTGGATATATCGGCACAGGTTCCGGGAGTGCATGAATGTCCTGAGAGGCAGACCTCCCAGGATAGCCATTCATGCAATGTCTTTGTGTCTATTAGTCAGGCTCTTAGAGGCCACATTCTCCCACATGTGTTTTGCTGTTGCAGCAGGGAGCCCTGGAACTAACTTCATAATGTCTTTAGCTCTGATGAGCTTGTGGACAGTTTTTGGCTTTCACAAGTCTATTTAAGTCCCTTCAGATGGTGCTTCCTCACAAATTGTCCAACATACAGGTAAAACCAAGGTGTAATCGAGTTGTAAGAGGCAGGAGGAAAAAGAGAGACATGGACTTCCCAGCAGAGCAAATGTTCTTTTCAATAAGAGTTCGGGTGGATGCAGTTGCAGACAAAGAAGGCTCGCAGCATGGTGGGGATATCCGGGATCCCTTTCTCACCTTTGTGGGTCTCCTTGTACATGACCGCTCACTTCACTCTGTCCATGTATTAGCTGTAGAATTACCACAATTATCCAAGGAACGAGTGGAGCGATCAAATGAACCATAACTGATTTCATGATTTATTCTCAGTTTCACTGTACCGGCCATGTGATCAGGGTGACGGCGATCTCCTCATCATCATCTTCCAAAGCTTAGTCTGCAGGTGCCAGTGACACACACATTTGTTTTCTCAGCTGTTATTTAAACTTTAAAATGTATCGTCCTGCCACAGGGCCTCCTCTGTATTATTCTTCTGAGCGCAGTGTGTCCCTCGTGTACAAGCTCTCTTAAATCCAGAAGTTCATCCGGTGGGTCAATTTTTAACTTAAGTACGGCCTCCTCAACCGCGTCTATATATTGGTGTAAATCTCTGCTCAATGCAGCGTATTCCAACGTGACAGATTCCATGCTGCCCACATGTTCCGTGTCACAGTCTGTCTGAAGCAGATCTATTGCCACTCCAGTTGTAATATCCATTCCTGCGTCTACATAAGTTTGGCAGTTCTTCAGGGATGACAGGGAGGTATCCACAGAGGAGATGGAGATTAAAGATGCAGCACGATCAGACATGGTTTAATAAAGTAGAGTTCATTGACAGCACTGTTAGGCTTAAGGCAGCTAAGCTATTGTTAGCTTGTTTTGTGGGGGCCCAAACAAACCAAGCACTTCAGCCACAAAAGTGATCCTGCTTGTCGGTAGAGTGCTTGATTTGTTAAACTGTACATGTCCTTTCAAATATCTTACATAAGGGTGTTTGGGAGGACCCAAGGACAATTCCATCTTGCACCTTTTCTCTTTTCTGCCACTTCTGTGTAGCAATGTTTCCTAAATGTGCTATGAACTGCCGTGTGTTTGTGCCATTGCTCTGCCGCTTAGCATCCAGCCAGGTCGCTGCAGTATTTGTCCGAAAGTGTATGAAAATAATATTGTGACCTGTGGGGTGGTCAAAATTTACTGCAAATGACTTGAAATTAGTAATTAGTGTTATTGAGGTTAATAATAATGTAGGGAAAAAAAATTGCAAAATTATGTGATTTTAGCAAAACAAATAGGGATTTTAGAAAAAAATAGGGATCCAAAATCAAAACCAAAACACACAAGGGCGATTTTGCCAAAACCAAAACCAAAAAACAAAGTTAATCCAGATCCTTTTGCTAATAGGGTGGTTCATACTCTAAACAGTGAGAGTCCCTATATTTGGGCCATACATATATGGGTTTTAAAATTGCGAGCTAATTTACCAAGAGGTACGCCAGAAATCTCCAAATGGCAATACAGCGCCAGCATTGCCCCTCCTTCCACATCTGTTAATGTTAGACGTTTATTTACAAATTTAAAATTGAATCATGATAATGACACCGAGGTAGTAATAGTGTATTTAGATGCTGGTTAAGATTTCAACTCTGTTGAATGGGAAATTTTTAGAAAAATTGGTATAGGTCCTAAATTTATCAGTTGGATTAATTTATTACATTATTCTCCAGCAAGGAGCATTTCTTTAAATTTGCATATTTCTGATACATTTAATTTAGGAAGGGGAACACATCAAGGTTGCCCGCTATCTCCAACTCTATTTGCTTTGACCATAGAGTATGTTTAATTAGGATTCCCCAATGCATCAGTAGTTTAAATAATTAGGATAAGATTGACAAAATGTATTTATATGCAGATGATATGTTGCTATTTTGCCCAATTTTTAAAAATCACTTGAATGCAGGTAGTGGAGATGTTCAGAATTTTTCTGATCTAAAAATTAACTGGACCAAATCAGTTTGTTTTCCAGTTTGCCCCCAGGATTTTACTCACTCCTTTTCCTTGCAAGTAAACAAATAAACAAATTTATATAATTAGGGATTTGGATACTAATATCCCAACAGATTATGTTCCTCTAAACATTAACCTCGTTTGAATACATTCAAATTAAAACTCATATGGGGAAAAAATTACACCACATGACAGGTTCTTTCCCATGCATGCAGGCTGCAAGAAAGGCAGACAGAAGAGTCTGCCTTTCCAACACAACATTGCTGAAAGAAGGTACGTGTGAAGGAAGAGGGGGTTGTCTTAATGTAATGAGGGAAGGGGGGTTTTGTCCGAATGCAATGAGGGAAGGGTTGGTTGTCTCAATGTAATGAGAATGAGAGAGGAAACCTATTAATTTAATGCTGTACTGTGGGTATGGGCTAATTATATAATGGTGGGTGCTATTAATTTATTTTTGGGATGATGGTGGAGTATTACATTAAATAGTGGGCCCTATTACTTTAAGGTGGGGTAATGGGGCTTTTAATTTAATACTGGGGTGTTTTCAGGGCTATTAATTGAATGTGAGATTTAGTTTCGGAAGAAGCAGTGCTATTTATTAAATGTGAATATGATTTATTTAATGTCTGCAATGGTTGGGGGAGATAAGTATATTATTAAATGTATATGCTATTCATTTATTATCAGAGATGTTTGGGGGGAGGGAAGTAGATTTATTTCTTAAATGGGAATGTGCTATTAAATTAACTTCAGGACTAACTGGAGGGAAATATGTTTATTTATTAAGTTTCAGTACAATTAAATTTATTTGATTTACTAGTTGGGACCGGTTGCAGGGAGTGAGGCCTAAGGATTAAATGTGGGTGTTATTAATTTAATGCTGAGGCTTGTTGGGTCTTTCTATATTTCATGTACCTTTCTTTTTTCCAAATAGGGCAACATTCCAGGTTCCAGTTAAGCAGCAACTGAGCTTCAGATACCAGCAGTGTAAGTGAAAACAGGACAGCCAGCAAAGAGGAGGTCAGAGTTATTTTAATTTTACAAAAGTCAAGCATGAGATGGGCTGTGAAGTGTGTATTGGGAGAGTAGGGGCAGCACCTAGGGCGCCGCAAAACATTGCACAAGCCCGCATAAGGGGTGCTCCACCCGGCTGCCAGCCCCTCCGTTCATTTAGTTTGATAGACAGGAAGAAGGAGCTGACACCTGGCTGCCCCTCAAGCATTCAGCCAACCCACCAGTTCTTTCTTTCGGGCTTACAGGACGAAGAAGGAGCTCAACAGCGCATAGAAGAAGCATAGAAGTGTTGAAGGAAACTAGTTAATCTACATCTTAGGGAACTTGCTGTAAAACATGCAGAATCCCCATCACAACACGGATAAGGATAAGATTAGTATACTTTGTCCTTTGCAGAGGGTTACATACTAATACAAGCAAAAGGGTATTTTTCTTTTTAAGTGGCCTAACAGTTGAATATGTAGTATTATGTCCTATATGTAGTCTTATGTCATTTTGACTTAAATCAAAAATAATATATTCCCCCTCATACACACAAAACACACATATCCTACTGCCCGAACTAGCTACTTATATATATAAAAAAAATATTGGAAAATATAAAACAGTTAATATATATTCCTGGAAAAGAATTTACTAGTGAGAGGGAAATATAGGAGCAGGGACAGATAGATAGGAACAGGGGTAAGGGACATAGTGATAGAAACAGGGGGTAAGAGGAGCAGGAGGTAAGGCACAGAGGAGATCAGGTGCGGAGGGGAGAGAGGGTTACCTTGCATGAAGATAGGGACACATGGGCAGAGTGAAAAGACAACAGATAAGGGAAAGTTTAAGGGTCATAAGGGAGACATAAGGGTGAGATGAAGAAACACAGGATTGGTGGGGAACACAGCGTGGATAGCCTTGCAATATTTAATATGTTTTACATTATACTATATACTGTAAAAATCTAAAATTAATTTCACACTTTCAAAATTTCCAAAAGCTTCTGGGGACCTATAGATCCCCTAGGCCCCCGGCCATCCATTTTAAATTTCCATACCAGCACTTCTAAATTCACACTTTGACCACAGTTCTAGATAATATATACTTAATTACATTAGTTGTTTTCCCAAAACTACTTAAAATTATTTTGAAAACTTCAAGAAGAATTTAATATCCTTAGGTCAGGCCTTCATAGATATCTAGAACTTAGGCATCTTATTGAGTCTCCACAATTTAGAATGTTTCTTTTAAAAAAAACCTTTAAGGCATGAGAACAAAAAAAACCAATATTACAATATATATACTCTTACTGGATGATTATAGTGCAGATTGCCTTATTTCTCTTCAAATGAAATGGAAGAATGATATATACGGTCTGCTAACTATCTATGATAGCTTGTTACTTTACATTATCTACCAAATTTCAGCAAATTCAGCTGCATATTTTACACAGGGTTTAAGTCCTATAAGACTAATGACATTTTGGAGAAGGTTGCAATAGTTGATTTTGCCCTAAGTGTGGTAAATCACTATGTTCTTTTTGGCATTTGCTTGAATAAATATGAATACATTTTGGCATGATGTGACTTATACCATTAAAAAGACAGGTGTTGTGGTTCTTTGTCCTAGGATTGCTATATTTGAGTAGTCTTTAAAGATTACTGTGGATACATGGACTTTGCAATATGTGATTAATGTGCTCTCTTTAACTAAAGTATGTATTACAAGGTCTTGGATGACTAAGGAAGGCCCTTGTTTTAATAAATGAACTGAGCTTGTTAATGAAGTCATATCTCATGAACGTCATTTATACTTCTCTAGAGTCTGCATATCTACTGTAAGTACAATCAAATTTGATCAAGGTGGATAAATTCAAACTACTGTATTAGACTGAAATGACTGCTTCTAAGTAGATTTTCTACACATTCAGTCTTTACTTGGTTATTATAAATGTTTTCCATATATTGTAATGTGCATATTATTAGATATATTTATTTAGACTTGCAGTATTTGAGATGGGTATGTTATCTTTTTATATGCTGTATTTATTTACTTAAATTACATGTTTATGTATTTTTACTAAGTATTTATGCAGAATGCTTAAATATATTATTTCAGTTTTTATCATTTTAATTGTTTAATTATATTCTTGTTTAAAAATCTCAATAAATATACTTGATTAAAAAAAATACACTACTCTAAAAATGTTATTTACTGTATTGTGATCTATACTACTCACTTTTAAAATTCACTTCAGCACACCATACAAATAATTGTTCTATATGTTTGGTTCCTCTTGCCAGGAATAACATGATAATTGCTATAAATATAAATAATATACACTGTACCTGTTAATAGCATGAATTGGAGGAGGGGGTGCTCCTGATAATCTAGCACAGGCATAATAATCACCCATGGATTCAATAATTCCAGCCAAAGTAGCACTGAACATTCCTAAAACACCAGCAATGGTTATTGTAGGTAATCCCCATTGACCTGTAAAAAAAATATTATCCTTTATATATAAAATGCTGTTATTTTACGTAGTGCAATTTGTACAATTTGTAAGAAGTACGCATACATTACACAGGAATACAAACTAAACACAAGGATGAAGCGGGCCCTGCTTATGTGATCTTGCAATCTAAAGGATTGTATCCATTATAATGTATCCATCACATTGAAGAATACATTGTGTTTACTGGGTATCGAGATTATGGCCTAAGCAAGAAGGCAGCTGACGTCACCGCCAATAGCGTTTTCAATTCCCTTGCTTCTATTTAAAGAAGACTTTGGCACCATTAGGGAGCCAGAGTATTAGGTCTCCTAGCTCCAGGCATTCATGTTCTGCATTGATCCTCGGCTCTGATTTTGGCTATTCCTGACACTCCTCTTGGATTCTCCATTTGGCTCTTCAACCCTGCTCCGGTATTTGACCTCTGCTTACCTGATTATTCTTTTGGAAAATTCTTGTGTACTGCATTGACCGCACGGCTAGACCTCAGCATTCCTGACCATCTGATTATCCTCACCTATCTTGCTGATTACTCTCCTGGAGAACCGCGACCTGCGCTTCTCTTGCAGCTAAATCCAAACCTCCAGATAGGGTAGTGCCAAAATCAGCAGATAGCCTCAGATGCTGACAGTTCCATTGACTAGCCCCAAAATGAAATCAATCGCATATTCAGAAACCTAAAAGACAGACCAGGGGGTAAATTTATCAAGCTGCGAGTTTCTGGCGGGTTTGAAAAGTGGAGATGTTGCCTATATCAAACAATCAGATTCTAGCTTTCATTTTGTAGATTGTACTAAATAAATAATAACTAGAATCTGATTGTTTGCTATAGGCAACATCTCCACTTTTCAAACCCACCGGAAACTCACAGCTTGATACATTTACCCCCAGGTTTTTTTTGTTGCGATCAACCCTTTGTCACAGACATCACACAGGCTCAGGTGAGTGCTATATTTGATGTTGTGTTACAGTTTTTACATTGAAAATAATCATCAAATCTATCAAATTTAAACATTCATTCTCAAAATATATAATAAATAGTTGCAGAGCACAGGGTCTATGTTTGGGCCCAAAACCTTATCATAAATGCTTACTTTATTCCCTTTTTTCTTAATATTTAACAAATTTAACGACTCAGCTGTGTGGTGATTTAGAGACAATTGCAGCTTGCTGTTCTTTTCATTTGCAACAAGTGACCAAGTAGAACTAGTGTATGAGGAGCTTTCAAGATAACATGCAGAATCCTCCCTCTCTTAGGGATCTATTTATTAAGCCATAAACCATGTGGAAACAGCTTATTCCACATAGTTTAGGCATATCTAGCAAAGCTAAGTGACATCACAAAAAGCTTTTATGATGTAAGTCAGTCACATGATCAGTTGCCAGTAGCAATGAATGTTCCATACAGTCAAACCTAGACACCAATCAAAGTGTTTCGGCCTGTTGTGTTTGGTTTTTGGAAATACATACATACACTCTGATAATATAAATATATATAGTGACACCAACACTGTTTGGATAGTGCACTTGCAACAACTTCTTGTTTGCACTTTGCTTTTATTGTCAAGATGGTAAAGTAGCTCATAACACAAAATTCCACACTTTATTGTTACCGTAATGCAAAATTAAAATAGACCAACTTCTTAGACACTGGCCAACTTGTTCAGCTTCAGTCACACTGCATAATGAACAACTCAGGCTTAAATACGTCACAACCAGCCCACGGCCCTAGCTTGATGGACAGGTGACACTCCCAACTTGTCTTTATAGATGAGTTATTTTCAGTTGCTCTAAACCACTTCAAAATATGTACGTTAAATCACACTGTAGACCGGCGGTTCCCAAACTGTGCGCCGCGGCTCCCAGGAGTGCCGTGGCGCTGTCTCAGGGGTGCCGCGGTCCAGCCGTAAAAAAATCAAACAGAGACACTTACCAATCCGAGCGACGCCGGGACCCAGCATCCTCCTCTCTCACGCAGCAGCTGTCATATCAGTGACAGCTGCTGCGTGAGAGAGGAGGATGCTGGGTCCCGGCGCCGCGCGGATTGGTAAGTGTTTCTGTTTGTTTTTTTTATAGCTGGCGCACGGCAGAGGGGTCAAAGTGAGAGAGTGCAGAGGAGTGACAGGAGGGGACAGAGCAGAGTGACAGCGTGACAGGAGGGGACAGAGCAGAGTGACAGCGTGACAGGAGGGGACAGAGGAGAGTGACAGCGTGACAGGAGGGGACAGAGCAGAGTGACAGCGTGACAGGAGGGGACAGAGGAGAGTGACAGCGTGACAGGAGGGGACAGAGCAGAGTGACAGCATGACAGGAGGGGACAGAGGAGAGTGACAGCATGACAAGAGGGGACAGAGCAGAGTGACAGCGTGACAGGAGGGGACAGAGGAGAGTGACAGCGTAACAGGAGGGGGACAAAGGAGAGTGACAGGAGGGGGACAGAGGAGAGGGACAGCATGGCAGAGGAGCTGTGACAGAGGGCAGAGGAGCTGGGACAGAGGGCAGAGGAGGGGGGCAGAGGGCAGAGGAGCTGGAACAGCGTGACAGAGGGCAGAGGAGGGGGACAACGTGAGAGGGCCGAGGAGGGTGACAGCGTGACAGGAGGGGGACAGAGGAGAGTGACAGGAGGGGGACAGAGGAGAGGGACAGCGTGACAGGAGGGGGACAGCGTGGCAGAGGAGCTGTGACAGAGGGCAGAGGAGCTGGGACAGAGGGCAGAGGAGCTGGGAGGGGCAGTGGAGGGGGACAGCATGACAGGAGGGAGACAGCGTGACAGAGGGCAGAGGAGGGGGACAGTGGGCAGAGGAGGAGGACAGCGTGAGAGGGGCAGTGGAGGGGGACATCGTGACAGGAGGGAGACAGCGTGACAGAGGGCAGAGGAGGGGGGACAGAGGGCAGAGGAGGGGGGACAGCGTGACAGAGGGCAGAGGAGGGGGGACAGCATGACAGAGGGCAGAGGGGGCAGCGTGAGAGAGGGCAGAGTGTCTGGATGCAGAGGGGGCATTTTTGCATACAACTAAATAAGCATTTCTGTACTGACCTAAATACTTATTACAATTTTCTGACCCAACTACTTCTAAAACAGGACTGCTCGGTAATTATTTTGGAGGGGTGCCTTAAAAAAATTATGGAGACTCTAAGGGTGCCGCGAACTGCAAAAGTTTGGAAACCACTGCTGTAGACTATTATTTTGGCACACATATGTCCTCCACCTGTATGTCTTTAAACTAGGTGCACTCTTGTACAAATGTGTCATTCTGTCTGCAGCCCTGCCCTGCAGACTGTCAGCTGAAGTTAACTCCTCTCTCAGAGGCCTGTGGAAAACCACTACCTTTGTCACTATCAATATATATATATATATATATATATATATATATATATATATATATATATTTATATATATATATATATATACACACACACACACACATATATATATATATATATATATATATATATATATACACATATATATACACACATACATATACACATATACACATATTCACTTCTGCCAGTGAACCTGGTGCTTTGAGCAAATATAATTCTGTTTTCTTAATCCAGTATGAACAAGCCGTATCACTAGGTGAAACTATAACACATCCTAAAGTGTGTGTATCACTGTAGCACTATGTGGATTGGCAATTCTGATAATCAGGGCTGCTATGGACAATTTGGTACAGCAAATTTTTGCTCCTCCCTTCACAGGAGAGCAGCAAGGGTGCTGTATGCCGCCATTGCATGATGATGCCACAAAAGGGGCGTGGTCATATAATGTTGCCGTGTGGTCGACATGGGCGTGGCTGCAATTCTTTAGTAATTGCTGGCGACACGTAGACATCGATCAGCGCACATTGCCAGCAATTACGGTGGAGATTCAATTGCTGGCGACACGTACAAATCGATCAGCGCACATTGCCAGCAATTCCGGTAGATATCTCCACTAATTTTTTTGGAGATTCAATTGCTGGCGACACATAGACATCAATCAGCGCACATTGCCAGCAATTACGGTGGAGATTCAATTGCTGGCGACAAACATGACATCGATCAGCGCACATTGCCAGCAATTACGGTAGATATCTCCACTAATTTTCCCTTGCACCCCATAGAGGATCAAGTAAAAATTTAATATTTCTGTCAAATCTCCGCCGCAAATTGTCTTGCGGACATTCTGGACACACTTTGTGGCTAATTGTATTCCTCATTATGTATTAAAATGGCGCTGCTCTCACCTACCTGTTATCCAGTACCAGGTAGCTGTCACAACCTGGTACTGGACTCTTGCATGAATCCTGGAATGTTGGGAGCTGTTTGAAAATGTAAATATGAAAAACCAAGCAATAGGTGAATACCGTACATAACACAGATCATACAGATCATACATAAAATGTAATAAAATATTACATTTATCACACCCTCCCCAGCCACATCACCCCCAGTTATATCACGCCACCCCCCCCAGACACACCATGCCACCCACAGCCACATCACGCCACCCACTGCCACATCACCCATCACATCACCCCCCAGACACACCACGTCACCCCCAGACATATCATGCAACCCCCGAAGTTATATTATCATGCCACCCCTTAAACACATTATGACCCCCCGGAAGATATATTACAACCACCTCTCGCAAGGTTATGAAATATTGTGGGATTTGGAGTTCCAGGCTTACCCTGTAGGCTGTTGGGCAGTGTGTGATGACACACAGTCATTACACACTGTTGGTGGACCAAACCCCCCACCCACCTTCTGGTGCGCACAAAAATGGTCTTTTTTAAAAAAAAACAAAAAAAAAACTACTTTTTTTACAATAGTGCAGGCCCACGCTCAGGTAATCTGTACCCCCCTCCCCCCCTGCTAGGTATAAGATTAATACTTTATTAATGGGTTACTTTAAACCAGTTTTTAGCAGTTCGCTGAGGCAAGTCATTTACACAGGTGTTGGAGTGAGTTGCCTCCACTTTTGGAGAAGCATCGTTTGAACTAGAGATGGGCGGGCTCGGTTCCCCGAGATCCGTACCGCCCGAACTTTGCCTATCCGAGTACCGAGCCGAGCAGGCTCGGTACTCTCACGCCCGTTCGGAATCGAAATCGAGGCCAAATGTCACTGTGACGTCGTCGGATCTCGGGGCTCGGTTCTCGCGATATTTGAAATGCATAAATACCCGCCTCCACAACAATCCATCTCCATTTGACAGAGGGAGAGAGCAGAGTTAGGTCACAGGCTGTATTAGAACAGGGACAGAGCAATAATTGTATACATTATTCTTTCAATTATTATTGTAATTCTGATATCAATTCTATTAACAATTGTTAGAGGAGGGACAGAGGAGGCTTTTTTTTCAATATTTTGCACTACAAGTGCTTTGGGGTGTCCCATATTCCCCAGTGTGACACACTAATTTTTCTGGCTGTCAAAAGTGATATTTAGCAGCAGTATCTAATACAATATTTTGCACTACAAGTGCTTTGGGGTATCCCATATTCCCCAGTGTGAAACACTAATTTTTCTGGCTGCCAAAAGTCATATTTAGCAGCAGTATCTATACAATATTTTGCACCACAAGTGCTTTGGGCTCATTAAAATAAGTTAGGGAAAAAAAACACAAAAAAAATGTAACCGTGTTGAAGAGAAAAAGAGCTGTAACTCATCAAAATTTAAATGGCGAGAAAAATAAAATTGCCAACATGCCATTCTACACACGCAGTGGCAAAGAAAGAATGATGCCTTCGCCTATCTCTATTACTACCAGATCTAAAAATGTTACTGAGCCTTCTTCTTGTAAGGTCACTCGTGAGCAAGCAAGACCAAGTAATTTGGAATCTAAAAGTAGTGCACAACTACTGTTACGCGTGAAAGGCGAGCTGCAAGAAAACAGTAAGGCATTAGATGATAATGTATGCTCAGAATCATAAATGACACCAATCCCTGTGGAGAGTCCATCCACCAGTGGTATGTGTAATGGTGAGCATTCTGTTAGTGTACCCATAAAGAAGGGCCCTTTCAGCAGTTCTGCTGATGTGTGCCTGAACAGCCCGAGTGTAGCCGGTGATACACCAATTGAGTATGCCACTTTGGAATTAGAAGAGGATGAGGGGGAGATTTGTGTAGGCGACGAGGGGGCTAATAATGATGTTGATGAGGATGATGCAGACAGATACCAAATTGCCTTTCTCAATTTCTATTAATATTCTACAGTCTATAATGGCTGAATAGATTTCTATTTGACTCCTAGTGGAGAGGGGGTCTAATGCAGACAGATCCAAACTGTTGTTGTCCATTTCTTTTTATATTCTAATTATACAGTCTATGCAGGCTGCTTTTTTTTCTATTTAACTACAAGTGGAGGGGGGGTATTGGCAGCCACCAATCTACCATGGTCCATTTATTTTTATATTGTTCAGTCTATGCAGGCTGCTTTTTTCTATTTAACTACAAGTGGAGGGGGGGGGGGGAGGCTATAGAGACTGACCCCAAACTGCCTTTGTCTATTTCTATTTATATTCTACAGTCTATAACGGCTGAATAGCTTTCTATTTTACTAGTAGCGGAGAGGGGGTCTGATGCAGACAGATACCAAACTGCCTTTGTCCATTTCTATTTAACGTACAGTCAATGCAGGCTGATTTTTTTCTATTTAACTACAAGTGGAGGGTGTAATATACACCCAAAGACGATGGCTACATTGCCAATAGTCAAAGAGGAGGGGGAAGACAACCAGGTTTGTCTGTATAATTTGCATGCAAGTGTTAGAATTAAGGACGCCCTACCAGGGATTAAACTGTTTTTTCATAATTTATTAGCTTTAGAATTACCTCACTTATCCAAGAAACTGGTGGAGCACCAAATTAGGCTATTTTAGACCAAAAAAATTGTATTTTTTTCAAAAATAGCAAAACAAAACCAAACAAAACCAAAACCAAAACACGCAAGGGCGGTTTTGCCAAAACCAAAACACGAAGGTAATCTAGATCCAAAACCAAAACCAAATCACGGGGGTCAGTAAGCATCTCTAGTTTGAACTGACCTATAACCTGCATTGTATTGGACTATGTTAAACCCTGAACTAATGAAGAACTATTTGGACTTTAAGCTAATGTACAAGAGAAAATTGGAGAGACTTATTCATGCTAGCATATTTTAATTCATTGGTAAAGGGTAATGATGGCCTGGTGGTTAGCACTTGCGCTTCGCAGCACTGGGGTCATGAGTTCGAGTCCCGACCATGGCCTTATCTGTGTGGAGTTTGTATGTTCTCCCTGTGTTTGCGTGGGTTTCCTCCGGGTGCTCCGGTTTCCTCCCACACTCCAAAAAAAACATACTGGTAGGTTAATTGGCTGCTATCAAAAATTGACCCTAGTCTCTAACTCTCTGTCTGTATGTATATGTCTATGTGTGTGAGTGTGTGTCTGCATTAGGGAATTTAGACTGTAAGCTCCAATGGGGCAGGGACTGATGTGAATGAGTTCTCTGTACAGCGCTGCGGAATTAGTGGCGCTATATAAATAAATGATGATGATGATGATGATTTATATTATATTTTGAATTTATCTTATCTCGCCTAACCTCCTGTTAGAAGACAATATTGAATGTAATAGGTGAACTCAAATGGATAGGAAATTTATTATAAATAGATATTTTTGTGCAACAATAGGCTGATTAGTTGTTTGAAATATTGTAATGATGTTTAAATGTTTCTCAACAATAAATATTTAATTTCCCCAATCATCAACAATAATCCCCAAATGTTCAAATTTGTGATCTCATGCATATAATTCGCAACTTAATCTCAATGAACTTTTAATCACAAAAAAAAATCAGTCTATAATGTGGTAATCCATCACTGCCCAGTAACAGCAGTTTCCAGCCTGAATCTGTGTAGCAATCAATTCCTCCTTATCTCCCCTCCCCTAGTCTGTCACCGAGATACATACAAGAGACAGAGATAGGGCCAATAGTGAAGTAACATTTTCACAATTTATTGGTAAAAGAAATTAAACTCAAACTCACATTTGGAAGAGAATAAAATATATTAGCTCATTTATATTTTTCTCCCAATAGCTCCTGTTCCACAAAAACCCTTGCAGCCTCAGTCTGACTCGGTGGTCCAGGGACTCCTGCCTTGCTTATCCAGCCGATACGTATCTCGGTGATGGACGGGAGAAGGGAAAATAAGGTGGAGTGATTGCTGGCATGCCACTGTATACTAGCACACTTCGACCTATATCTATATCTATACATGTACAATTGGCACACCTGGAAAAGATTTTTGCCGGTGCACTGATAGAAAAAGGTTGCTGACCCCTGTCCTATCCATTTGAATGCCATTCAATATTATCTTCTAACAGGAGCTTAGGTGAGATAAGATAAATTCAATATATGCTATAAATAAGGATCATTACCCTTTACACTTATCTATGTACCCACCCATTGTGCCCTTTCCCACGTTCTGGGAATATATGGTTTATTTATCTAAGAAGACGGAAGAAGAAGAAAAATAAAAAGCCCTCATATTTAAGTATATTTGTTGTTTGTTAATTTTCAACATTTATTTTTAGTTGTCATGATTTGATTGTTATTAGAGATCACAAAGTGCTTAGACATTCTTTAACCTGATTTAGTTGATTATGAACTTGGTGATGATGTTTCATTGTTTTATTGTTTAGCATACCTCCCAGCTGTTCTGACGTAGGCAGGACACTCATTTGAGGGAACAGGCCATTTGTCCTGACTGATGGGAATACTGAAAAGTACTTTATGCTCTAAACACCATGGCTGGGTCTAGTTTTTAAACTGCTAAGAACTGGCTGAATGGATTTCCTCTATTGGCTATATTGTTTTAAAGTTATTAGTATCTTAAAATAGGGAGGGTTATATAAAAAGAAGGGTTAATCCATAACTATGTAGATGGCTCCATGAGTATAATATGTTTGTTATGACTCTAATTGCTAATTTAAGGGAATGAATTTGCAAACTGAAAGATGTTCAAGATTAACAGTTTAAGAGATATTACTATAATGATATAATGAGCTATTTTACTCCAACAGTGGAAAAGTGTAGCAGATCATGAAAAACATATAATTTATATAAAAAAAATATGTAGAAAATTGGAAGCATAACACACACACACACATTTTATATATATATTTATATATAAATGATAATGATTATATCTATATATATTATATCTACAGTGAACATACCCAAATATTAAAATATGTTTCATTGCTTATTATTTTTACATATTTGAGAACAGGCAATACAGCATAGACTTAAATTATTCACAATAGGTGCAGAAAGAGACTATGTAAATATAGGGCCATAAAAGGTAGTTCAGTCTTCTGTATAGACAATAGTGTAAACTGTAACAAAGAACAATAAACATACATACATGGGTATGGAAAACGGAACCATGGAGAGCTGGACATTATTTCACCTCTTGCATCAGTTCTTGCATTATATCCATATACTTTTTTTTCTGAGGGAAACACACCAGTCTGTGTCAAAATATAGCACAGCAACCAGGCTAGCATAATAGCCATGATAATCTGAAAATATAAGTAATATGCCTGTGAGTTAGCTGCCAGACTGTCACATACGTCTTTTACATTTAATTTATAATCATAGATGCTTGGTTTACCTGATTGTCTGAGCTACTAGGCTTAGGGGGAGACTTTCTGGAATCCCGGGACTTTAACTGCATTATCAACCCACAGCAACCCAAGTAAACACCTAGGGCCTGAGTCATTAAGGAGAGCAAAGCAAAAAAAAAAGGAATAACTTTGCACCTTGTTGCATTGGAGGGGGATGTAAATTTAAAATGTGGGGACAGATTTATAATTGGGGTAGGGAATGTCATAGAACAACTTTAACTTTCAGTGTAAAAATGAAGCTATCGAGTACTTGTGTGCTACATGAAAAAGCGGCCAGTATTTTCCGTACATGCAAAATAATAAACTAATTTAAACCCCTTGAAAGGGTAACATGGTTTGTCCGGGAGAAAATATACTTCTTTTTTGCCTTACTCTCCTTAATGTCTCAGGCCTCTAGTGGCTGGGTCGTGACGATGCAGTCATGTTATGTCCACCCTGCCACTAGGTAAGGTGAGTGGTACTTCATAACAATTGCCACATCCAATTGTCACTTTAAACCAGGTCATCATGCTCCACCTACCTCATCTTTTCCTACCATGACCCCTGTTCTCCTGAAAAGTGGTCAACTGTGTTCAGAATGAAAACATATGATGAATTTCCCCATATTCATATTTTTCATAGAACAATCAAAACATAGAGAATGACAGTGTTACATATGATAATAGATATTCTATGTGGGGAATATAGGAATTTGCAATCCAATTTATATATTCTAATGTTGTAAATATCATTATTATATCTGTACATTTTCTATATATATATATATTGTTATATATGTACAAGATACATCCTGTAAGATTGGTGGAGATATATGTGTACACACCTATATATATTAAATTCCTCTATTTTAATCATTCTTAAATAACTTGGTCGTTAATTTAATTATACCCTTTTTATTGAAATTCTCTCATCTTTATTATTACTATTCCTTTTAGGGCACACCTCATCCATAGCAAAGAATGACAAAGATAATCTACTTCATATTTGGAGGTCATTTATGAACTGCACTCAATGCACACCACAAAACACTTTGGTTTTGCACAAATGCATTTAGGTGGTCTTTCCAGCAAACTTTGATACACACTGCCTCTCCACATTCGGGAGGTATCTCCACAATTTCGAAGTGTACATTGGTGTGCAGAAGAGCTTAACAAGATTCACAGAATTTCAATGAAATGATCTTTTCCATTTATCTCCTAATTATTATTCATAACAACTGCCACATCCAATTATCCTGCTACATGAAAAAAAAGTATTTAACTTATGTGCAAAACAGAAAACTCATTTGCACGCATTGCATTGTAACATGGTTTTGTCCAGGAGACTGAAATAAGAAACTTCTTAATTTAAGATCCTTAATGAATCTGGCCCCTAGTGATTGTTTTTGTTACAAAAAATGTATTGTTTTACTTTCTAACTGCATTTGCCTGCGTGACTATACAAATCCTAGAAGGTACTGTGTAGACTTCCCTGGCATAGGAAGGAACCCGTGGGTGGCCAGCCAAGGTGAAGCGGGTAGCATTGAGCCAGAAAACCTGGTATCTTCACATTTTTGGTGGCAAGCAGTGGGGTCACTCAGTCCTAGGTTCTCTCTGGTTAGATCTGCAGGGAAACTGTATTGTAATACATTCCAGGGCTCTGCAAAGCAGTTAGCACTAGAAACCAGTTACCACATTATGCTAAACTTACTCCTAAAGACTTTAAGGTAGAAAGTGACTCGAAAAGCGTTGTGGTGAGGGAAGATGCCACCTAAGTGCCGATTTGATAAGGGGTGGCGCACCCCGCCAGTGGAGAGCGGAAAATGGAACCATGTGATCCCTGGAAGTAAAATGGGTGTGAGCTCTGGGAAGAAGAGAGAAGATCACTGCCCAATGTTGAAAAAGTTCCCAAAGAAAGGGATGAAGCAGTCCAGTGCAACCAGGAGAATGGGTTTACTGGGATGAAGAACTGTGGCAGTGTCTGCAGGATGGGGATATGGATGTGTTGCACCACCCCACCACAATGCAGCACATTTGGGATTATTGGGATGAGGAGTGCCCAAAGAATATTATATGGAAAGGAGCCAGCCTACAGGAGAAATTGGAGAACCTAATGTTGAAAGAGAAAGCAAATGCCTGGAATTTTCTGGATGAACCAGAATGGGATGATTTTACAAATTAAGTTATTTATACTATGCAGAACCTGGCCAAGGGAAAATCCAGTTACAACATTAGTCAGCAGTACAAACAAGACGGAAATGGTCTGTTACAGCACAGGGACATGTCTGATGAATCGCCTGCAAATGTACTAATAAAATCTGTCCCATTAGCAGATTCTACAGATCCACTAGAGACAATGAGTATGGAGGAACTTATAGTGGAATGCCAGTTCTGGGGTGTATCATACCTGTACTGCATGCACAAGGATATCCTCAAACGTCTTTTAAAAGATCAGGAGAATCCCATCAACGACTTTAGTGTCTATAGGAAATGGATGCTCACTTTAGGTCCCCACATACCTCTCTGTGAACAAATGCAATGTCTGCAACAGAGTTTTGAAGAAGCAGAGGGTGACGTATGGTGACAAGGACTTACTGACACTGAAATGTGGCAGGATCAGTCTTATCGATTGAATTCTGAAAAATGTCAATTACAATATCTTTTGTCACACTCTAAAAAAATGGCTGCTTAGTCTGTTAATCAGGGGAAGGTGCATCCCAGTCGATTATACATATTTGCCTAAGCTGCTATCTTGGGGGAGACTGGAGAAGAACTGCTTGGTGAGGATGTACTACCTCTAACTACTCAGAAAGGATTAGGAGAAATCCTCCCATTTGGTGACTTGGATGGAAAAGAGCTACCATGTAAGTACCATGTAGTAGCATCTTCTGATAATTTGCCAGTATTATTGGCACCTGAGACTGTGTCTGAGTTAGAAAAGAATTACAAAAAAGGTCAGTTATCCACCCCTATTGCATCTGAAAATATTTTATCTAATGAATTAACGCAGGATATTGCATGTGTGCTCTCCAGTGTAAATTATGTACAATTGTACCCAATTTTTACAGAAGAGAAACATAAACTTGCTCAGCATATGATATCAGCAGAAATCATGATTACAGACTGTATGACAGAATTAATGGGAGAGGATAAAAGAATTGCCATGTCAGGGGCCACTACCATAGGGCCCTGGGAAAACTACTCCTACACCTTTCCCTATACAGAATTGGCAGATGAGGAGATGTTGACTGAGTGGGTGTCTGAGAAGGCACCAGCACAGCAAGATTCACCAGCCCCACAAGCTTGGAAGCATCACACTTCAGCTCCAAATCTGGGGACCCAGGACCCCATACCAGAGGCCTGCACAGGACCATCCACTCTGGTTTGCGGCCAGGAGGACAAGTCTGGGTCCAATGAGGATTCACACTACCCCGATGCGCCAGAGGTGAGGGAAGTAGTGCAACAGTTGGTTGCGGTAGTGGGGGAGGGGTGATGTTCTCCAACATACTTACAGGGACACCCACAAGTGGTTTGGGAGGGGGACAGAGGATTCCCCAACAGCAAAGAATTAATGGAGCCCCCACGTTTGCCTGCCACTGGGCAACTGTCCCTTGAGTGTTTGGGGGGGGGGGGGAGGATTGGATCTTTGGGAGCAAGAACAGGACAAAAACCACCAAAGTTTTCCTGCCGCTTGGCAGTTGTCCCTTGAGTATTTGGGGGAGGGGGGATTGGATCCTTTCCAGAAACAACCGAACAAGGAGCTCCAAAGTTTACCGACCCTTGGGCAGTTTTCACTTGAATATGTGGGGGAGGGGAGCAGGATCTCCAGAAACAGAGGACATACCAAGGTACTATTTGCAGTTGGGCATTTAAGGGTGGAAAAAGCACCCAAAGGATGTTGGACTACAACTCTCCTACCATGTGTGCACCGGAGTGGCCTAGCTTTATTGTTGTCTCATCTTATGACACAGGGCAGCATAAACCCCCACTCCAGCTGGGTAAGATGATATGCCCGCAGTCATGGGATCCTGTTGGGAGATTGAGAAACTGTGTACTGCTGTCAACCTTGCCATCAGACCTAGGAGAAACCACAGCAGGCCAGAGACAAGTGTGATAACACTGTAACCATCCTGTTTCTCGTTTCTCACATAATGTGGATTATAGCAAGTACTTTTTATAGCCCTTGCTTTTGTTCCCCAGCTCACCAGAGTACAACTGCATTGTCTAATTACATGTGACTAAGGGGACATTGTAGCTCAGTGTAAATATGTATATTGTGCATTGTATATTGATGATGTGGCAGTGAGGTTGTTATTCATTGTCCTAAAAGTGAAGACGGCTGGGTTATGGGTAAAGATCAGGTTGTGTCCAGGATACAGGAGAGGGGGCTGGAGCTGCATTCATTCTCCCCCTCCTACCTCTACAGGAAGCATGGAACAGCTGGGGATTCTGTGATATCACAAAATAGTGTAAGGGGTTAATTTTAGGAGGGGTTGAATGCTACCTTATCTTTGAAGGTGGGGGAAGCCCATAAGTATCCATTGTTCTCCATAGAACTAGTCCCAACGTTTTTTCTGCATCCCCTCCCCCCTCCAAACCCCTGATCCAGGACCTACCAATGTTTAAAGAGAGAGAGGACAAGGGGTTTGCTGGGGCAGGGTAAAGCACTGTGGAAATTTGACCCTAGATATAAGGAGACACTCCATGGGGGGAGGTGGTGTTCATTCTGGGATTTCATTCATGGAAGGTGCAAGGTCTGGTTTTTGAGTTGTCGTTCTCTACCAGAGCCTACATATGCAGCTGAGGTCGTCAAGTCTGGACAGCCAGGTGACTTTAACTCCTTAAGCTAGTGGGGTTATGGACAGATGATGTGCTAAACCTGCCTGGCATTTATTTACTGTGTGCACATAATAATCTACCGATTTATTTTTTGCAATAAATGTATTGTTTTACTTTCTAACTGCATTTCTAACTGCATTTACCTGCGTGACTATACGAATCCTAGAAGGTACTGGGTAGACTTCCCTGGCATAGGAAGGCACCCGTAGGTGGCCAGCCAGCATGAAGTGGGTAGCACTGGGCCAGAAAACACGGTATCTTCACAGAGGGCTTAGCCTCCTTGTCGGTTATAGCGTTCAGTTCGTTGCTGCTGACCTTCTCCTTTGTACTTTGCTGATTCTCTGACTGATTTTCTGTGCATGACCTTAGGCTCATTTTATGGACTGTGCTTTATTGCTGGTGGCCCTGACCTTTTGCTTGTGACTCGGATATCCTTGCTTTCTTCTGGCCCTGACCCTTGCCTGAAATTTACCTCGCTGCCTGCTTCTGCTCTTGGACCTCGGTCTGTTCCTGACTACAGTTATCTCCTGTCATCACCTCCTATACTGCGCTGTGGGAATTTTCATAAGCTTGCACTGCACTGAGTTTAAGACCTGGGGCATCTAAAGTACTTGTCAGCGCAACTAGCTCTACGGGAAAGGTGGCTGCTATAGGTGAAGACCTCTACATTCTGTTCTGCAAGCTTATGATAATCAGCGATTAGAGTAACACATTTCTGATTAATTTTTCTTTTCCATACACTTAGTAGTAGGGACCAGGATCAGGAATAGTACTAATTCCTTACTAGTGTGTGTTTCTATTTATATTATTATCTGATTATCCATTACCGACACATCCTGTTTATTGACCTTTCTTGTCTGATCTACCTTGTCTGACAATGACCCTGGACTGCCCACCATGACGCTAGCCTGTTTCCAATTTTGCTTGGATCTCATCCCTTGTTACCGATTCCTTCCTGGGTCTGTTGCTACCTAGCAGGGCAAGTCTGAGGACTAAGACCTGTGTGTGTTTTTCCATAAAGAAGCAGGATTTCAGGAACTCAGTATAGCACTAGGGTAGCGGTCTGTCAGGAACTCATATATGGTAGCACAATGTTCGGAACTTGGGATTGCACACTGGACCAAGATGCCATGAACTCAGGATGGCATGACAGGAACTCAGGATAGCACACTAATAACAGGTTACCATGATCTCAAGAATGCACACTGGGAACAGAGTAATAGGAACTCTGGATTGCACAGCATAAGCTTACCAATGATCTGGCCACAATTACAGGGCCCTAGGTCTTAAAGGCCAACCAGCAGATGCAGATCGTTAGGATTGATTAACTGTTGCATTTCTGAAACAGCAGAAATCTAAGAGTACAATACTACAAGTAGAAAGTCCAAAGTCAGCAGGGACCAGAGCTTCAAGCTCTGACAGTACACCCAACATTCCATGGTGAATTTCAGGCACTTTAATCTACAGTTCTGGGGTTTTAAATGGATATCAAAGTGTATTTGGATGTACTTACCATAGGTAAAGAGAGTCCTAGCAGCTAGAGATTGAAGAAAAATGTGACTGAGGAATAGTGTAAAGAGGAACAATTGAGCCATCAAAGTTGGTGGATATAACTTCTTGTGGGTATGGAACTGTGGAGATAATGTGAATCTGAACCCATAATTCACAAAACTTTAAGGCTCTTGTGGGTCAGGAATGGTTGTATCACTGGAGCATCCTAGGGAGACTCCAGTGCAGACAGAGATTCACAAAATTAGATCACAGTGAGGAGAGCAGGAACACTGAAAGAATTTGTGATGCAGAGGCAGGGATTGGCAAAGATCAGCAAAAAGATGACTTGGTAATTAGGCCCATAGGTGAGGCTATCTTCAGACCCAAAGTCCAAGGCAGCATATATATATATCATCTGGACCAGAGGCCAAGGCATCAGGTTTATCCACAGGCTCAGAGGCCAGGGCAGCATGTTTCTCCTGGGCACAAGCCAGCACTGCAGATTTTCCCCATTTACAGAGGTCATATTTGTCCATAATCTCAGATGGCAGGGCAGCAGGTATGTCTTCAGGTGCAAAGATCAGGGCAGCAGGTTTGTCCTCAGGCCTGGAGATCAAGGCAGCAGTTTTGTCCTCAGGCCTGAAGGCCAGGGCATCAGGCTTGTCCTCAGGCCTGGAGGCCATGGCACCAGCTCCAGCTTCAGCTGCTTCAGGCAATGCAGTTATCTTGGAGACCTTTGGCAAGGCAGTTGACTCAGAGTCATCTCAAACACCTGGAGCATGGCAGTCATCACAGGTACCTCAAGCAGGGAAGTTGAACATGAAGAACACTCACATTCTTCAACAGGGTGATGTAGCAGTTGTACACAAAAATAGTGGACACAGAGAGTAAGAAAGTTTATTAATTGCAGATTAGCTACTAAAAATTGTTTCATAGCTGAAATAGTCTGTTGCTCTGGATTCTGTGAACATTTTAAAAAGTTAGAAAGGAGCTCTTCAAAATATTCCAAGTTAGGCTAGATCAATCTGTCAGGAATTTCAGGAATTATGTCCCAATGGAGTTAGGGATCTTGTGAACGTGCAGAAATCTAAACTCCACTTGAAATCATTCAAGAATTACCAATTGTTTGGAAGTCCTTAGACTGGAGAGTTAGATCAGAATTGCACACTGGTAGCAGATTGCCACAAACTCAAGACAGAACATGCATACAGAGTATGAGGAACTCAGCATTGCACAAGGGTTACATAGTGTCAGAGACTCAGGATTGTACACATTAGGCAGTGTGTTAGAAACTCAGGATTGCATATGGATAGTATGTCAGGTACTCAGGATTTCACATGGATAGCAGAGGGTCAGGAATTCGGGACTGCACACTGGGCGCAACATGCCAGAAGCTTTGGATTGTGGTAACCTTGTGCCTTTCACCTTGTGCCTAGCTATCATCAGAGGCCGAGATGCCTTGAGTAACATTATAAAGAAAGTGCAATAAAAGAGACATGCTAGGAATTGTAATTCATATTTCAGACCGGCAGCTGGCTTGGGCCTAAAGCAACACAGCAAGGGTAAATCTGATGATGTCTTGATGCTGTTTAGAAGCTGGAGTTAATACATATTCTTTTAAGATTCAGGCAGTGCTAGGATCCCATGCCAGATGTTTGAGTCTCTCAGACTAGTGTCCAGCAATCCAATTATTTGTATCCTGATACTGCTCTGCACTGATTATTGCTGCCAGCTGTCTACTATTCTGACCATGCACTGTGTGAATATGACTTATTCACCTGTAGTCAGTGTGCACTTGTAAATATTGCTACTACACACTACTGTGTTGGTGTTGTACCTCTGTGTACTATTTAAGGCTGTAGTCTATATTTACTGACATATTACTGTGTTCTGCCAGATATAGCTTGTTCCTTCTGCTTCTTTCAAGCATGTATATATTGCTATGCTCCACTACTGCAATAGATATGTCTGTTTTCACATGCTGCTATTTAGCACTGAACTATTGCTGTGCTCAGTTCCTGCATTGAATATGTCTAGTTCCACATGCTGTTAACTAGCCCTGAAATATTGCTGTATGGTGTTCTTGCATTGTATATGTCTAGTTCCACTTGATGCAATATAGCACTGAACTATTGCTGTGCTCTGTTCTTGCACAGGCTATGCACTGTACTACTAGAGATGCTCACTGACCTCCGTGTTTTGGTTTTGGTTTTGGATCTGGATTACCTTCGTGTTTTGGTTTTGGTTCTGGCAAAACTGCCCTTGCGTGTTTTGGTTTTGGTTTTGTTTGGTTTTGTTTTGCTATTTTTGAAAAAAATACAATTTTTTTGGTCTAAAATAACCTAATTTAGTGCTCCACCAGTTTCTTGGATAAGTGAGGTAATTCTAAAGCTAATAAATTATGAAAAAACTGTTTAATTCCTGGTAGGCCATCCTTAATTCTAACACTTGTCTGCAAATTATACAGACAAACCTGGTTGTCTTCCCCCTCCATCTTTGACTATTGGCAATGTAGCCATCATCTTTGGGTGTATATTACACTCTCCACTTGTAGTTAAATAGAAAAAAATCAGCCTGCATTGTTAAATAGAAATGGACAAAGGAAGTTTGGTATCTGTCTGCATTAGACCCCCTCTCCGCTACCAGTAAAATAGAAAACTATTCAGCCGTTATAGACTGTAGAATAGAAATAGAAATGTACAAAGGCAGTTTTGTGTCAGTCTCTAGAGCCCCCCCCCTCCACTTTTAGTTAAATAGAAAAAAGCAGCCTGCAGAGACTGAACAATATAAAAAATAAATGGACCAAGGTAGTTTGGTGGCTGTCTATGACCCCCCCTCCTCCACTGGTAGTTAAATAGAAAAAAAGCAGCCTGCATAGACTGTAGAATTAGAATATAAAAATTAATGGACAAAGGCAATTTGGTATATGTCTGCATCAGACCCCCTCTTAACTAGGAGTAAAATAGAAAACTATTCAGCCGTTATAGACTGTAGAATATAAATAGAAATTGAGAAAGGCAATTTGGTATCTGTCTGCATCATCCTCATCAACATCATCATTAGCGCCCTCGTCGCCTACACAAATCTCCCCCTCATCCTCTTCTAATTCCAAAGTGGCATCCTCAATTGGTGTATCACCGGCTACACTCGGGCTGTTTAGGCACACATCAGCAGAACTGCTGAAAGGGCCCTTCTTTATGGATACACTAACAGAATGCTCACGATTACACATACCACTGGTGAATGGACTCTCCATAGGGATTGGTGTCATTTATGATTCTGAGCATACATTATCCTCTAATGCCTTACTGTTTTCTTGCAGCTCGCCTTTCACACGTAACAGTAGTTGTGCACCACTTTTAGATTCCAAATTACGTGGTCTTGCTTGGTCACGAGTGACCGTACAAGAAGAAGGCTCAATAACATTTCTTGATCTGCCACTAATAGAGAAAGGCAAAGGCCTCATTCTTTCTTTGTCACTGCATGTGTAGAATGGCATGTCCGCAATTTTTTTTTCCGGCAGTTAACTTTTCCTCAGTTACACTTCTTTTTTGCTTCAACATGGTAAAAAAAAATTTGGTGTGTGTTTTTTTCCCTGATTTAAAAAGACTATGTACCTTTACATAGGCTTTACCAGATGACGTACTGAAAACACTACCATCAGGACTGGTGCCAGCACTGCTTGCTGATCCTGCTCATATGTGGACTGCTTTGAATCCATTTTAATGAGGCCAAAGCACTTGTAGTGCAAAATATTGTATAGATAGATACTGCTGCTAAATATGACTTTTGGCAGCCAGAAAAATTAGTGTTTCACACTGGGGAATATAAGACACCCCAAAATACTTGTAGTGCAAAATATTGTATAGATAGATACTGCTGCTAAATATGACTTTTGGCAGCCAGAAAAATTAGTGTTTCACACTGGGGAATATGGGACACCCCAAAGCACTTGTGCAAAATATT
This sequence comes from Mixophyes fleayi, assembly GCF_038048845.1. Lineage (NCBI taxonomy): Eukaryota > Metazoa > Chordata > Amphibia > Anura > Limnodynastidae > Mixophyes > Mixophyes fleayi. The sequence goes on along the minus strand of NC_134405.1, from coordinate 278,842,788 downwards.
GTATTAGATAGATGCTGCTGCTAAATATGACCTTTGGCAGCCAGAAAAATTAGTGATTAATACTGGGGAATATAGGACACCCCAAAGCACTTGTAGTGCAAAATATTGAAAAAAAGCCTCCTCTAAGAATTGCTAATAGAATTTGTATCAGAATTGCAATAATAATTGAAAGAATAAAGTAAACAATTATTGCTCTATCCCTGCTCTAATACAGCCTGTGACCTAACCCTGCTCTCTCTCTCTGTCAAATGGCGATGGATTGTTGTGGAGGCAGGTATTTATACATTTCAAATATCGCGAGAACCGAGCCCGAGATCCGACGACGTCACAATGACGTTTTACCTCGATTCCGAATGGGCGGGAGAGTGCCAAGCTTGCTCGGCTCGGTACTCGGATAGGCAAAGTTCGGGTGGGTTTGGATCTCGGGGAACCGAGCCGCCCATCTCTATGTACTACTTAATTGTACTATGTTCATGTATCTGCTGTGTCTGGTTATCTACAGCTACTGAACCTTGGAAATTGACGGTATAAAAGAGAAACAAGTGCCTGAAATGCCTTCACTCCGTAGTCAAGACTGTGCACACTAAAACAGTGTCAGCATTGTACTACATTACAGCTCATCAGCTTCTTGAATTGTGATTGCCATCCCAGTTTCTTAAATCCAGCTCACTATGAGTGTCAATGCTAATCATTGCCAATGTCAATTCCTTGTCCACTTCATTGCCGATAACTACTGATCTGACTGTCAGTATATCTTTCAGCAAACAATGATGGAGTTTCATAGCAGCTGTGATTTCGATTTGGGTGACAGATATATTCTAATGCAAGTAATGCATGGTCAACCCTCAGGCAACATTTCAGCTTCCATCTGTATTGGGACTTAAGATTGCCATTCAGGATCTGTGAGTGAATTTATTTTGATTCATTATTAACATAAACTAATGTGTTGACCAATATGAACTTGTTTCCTATGAAATCAAAATATTGATGTCCTTTCAATTATTTGCTGCCTATCAAGAGAATTTACATCTATGTTAGGGATTACCAGCGTGAAAACCACAGACAATAATTGCGAATGCAAACAGAGTGTCAGGATTATCAGGTTCACTTGGAACCAGGGGCAGGAAAGACTGTTGTCCAGGTATACAGATAAAATGCAAGCACAAGAAGACACTGGATATCTGGGACAAATGGTGAATTGCACAGAGGGACTGCAGGCGATCCTATCCAGCCGCTTCTTGATAGGATCTGAATCCTCTGGATCCTCGTTACAAGTACCTGCTACATGAACGTGGGTACATACAAATTGTAAGTTGACTTCTTACTGTGGGGATCCAATATCCTGAAGCTATGAAGTGTTTATATTTTGTTATGGTACTGTGACAAACATAGAAAACGAGAACTTTATGTGCCACACTTATTACCTTACTTGTTTTATATATCTCTTTGTGAGATGGGGAACCAATAGCGCAGAAAGTGTCTTTCTAATTATTTTAGATCAGATTTATTATCCAACTTATGTTCGGTTGGTGAAAGTTACATTCTTGCTGCAATGAATGAAGCCCTGTATCTGATCTTTCCATTTTTGCTTAATTGTATTCTATATTATGAAAGGAGTATTGGAGATTACCTGATATTTAAATTGAAGACAGAACTTTTATAATTATAAACCTGTGTCATCTTAATAGTGTGCTATTTGGTGCCAGAGATAGAAGTTACCAGCAACTGGGGAAGCAGAGTATCAGAAACTGAGATTTGCACACCAATCACAGATTGTCAGTAAGTCAAGATTGCATTCGAATAGCAGAGGCTCAGGAACTCGGGATTGCACACTGGTGGAAGGGTGTTAGAAACTTGAGAATGCAAAATGGTAGCAGGAAATCAGAATAGCACATAGGTTGCAGAGTGTCGGGAACTCACAATTGCACACATTTTGCAGAGTGACAAGAATTTGAGATTGCACGCTGGTTGTCAAAAACTCAGGACTGCATATGGGTAGCAGAGTGTTCGGAACTCACGATGGTATACTGGTAGCTAAGTGTCAGGAACTTGAGAATGGACACTGGTAGCATAATATCAGGAACTCAGGATAGCACATGGGTCATTGAGTATCAGCAATAATCCATGTTTGCAAACTGACAGGAATTTGGGATTGCACACTGGTAACATGATGCCAGGAACTCAGGATAGCACACTGGTAATATGAAGTTAAGAACTCAGAATTACACAATACAGACCGGGTGCTAAGATCTCAGAGTATTGCACACAAAGAACTGGGTGTCAGGAACTTAGGATAGCAGAAACAGGATCCAGACCAAATCACAGGAACTGTAACAATAGCTGTGTGGCAGCACAAGCTCACCAATAATATGGCCATGATTGTAAGGAGAGGCCAAGCACCTCATTAACTGCTGGGGAATGCTGTATGATTAATTAACTGCTTTATTATTCAGCAGTAATCTTAAATACAGCAACACCTCTTAGAACAGTATTACCAGAGAGTATGAAGTCCATTCTAACAAGTCAAAATTAGTAAAAATACAAAAGCTAGAAAAGCAATAAACACAAATACAAAATAAACAAAATGGCTTTCAACCAAAGAATCAACACAGCCAAACCGAGACCAACTAACAGTCTCAAACAATATGGGATATCTGTAGTTGAAATAATAGTAATACTTTTCGTTCTCATAAAATGAGTTAACATACTCAGTGAAACAGGAAAATTTATGAGTGCTAAACATATTAAGAGCTAGTAAAGTAATACTTTGTAACCATAGGTAGTTTTGTAGAACTTTCGAGACAGGTGAAAAACATATTTTCATCCTAGACCCAGGTGCAGGCTGGGCTGGGGGGCAGGGGGGCATCTACCCCCCAGGCCGGTACCATAGAGGGCTATCTTGGGCTGGGTAAATGGGCCACCAGCATTTTTTATCCTTTAAAATAAGCTGCTGAATTGAGTCTTGCCTCCCGGGCTGAACATTGCCAGCCCTCCCCTGCCTAGACCTATATGTTCTTTCAATCACACAGGTCTGCTTAGCTATTCAGACCAAAAAAGTGTATAATTGAAAACCTTTAATAATCCACTCTAATATTTTAGAGAGACAGTACATTTTATGACCCTGAGAGGAAACAGTGATATTTTAAACTTAATCGAAAAGCTCTTTTCACTGCTAGCAGTAATTAGGTTAACTGAGGATTCAAAAACAGTATGACAGTATTAAAAATAAACAATTAGTATAACAGAATGGTAAAATAGTATGTGGCTCATGTACAAAATTAAATAATAATTGGAAAATATAGCACTCATACATCCCCAAGACAAATATAGTTTTGAACAGACCAAGGCATATACAGCATAATCATTAAAGTGTGAATCTCAAAAGTACAAATATTTAGCATAATTCTAGACAATAATATAATCTGAGACTGATCATAAATGGCTGGTCATTTATCAGCCCCTAAAAGATAGTGAAATGTTCTGGAATAGAAAACTCTTGAATTTGGAGAAAGAGGTACTGCCAGAAAGACTATATTGTTATTGGCTGCTTTGAATCTGGAGTGTTCCTTAGCCAACCACACTGACGGGAAGTAGACATGTTTTCTGCAATTTAAATTTAATTTCATATTTTGGGTTCAAGATGACTTTTTGCTCATCATTTCTTGTTAAAATAATTTTAGCTGGGAATCCCCATTTGTAAAGCTTTCTGAGATTACAGAAAACCTTTGTGATTTTAGTGAATGTCTTTTTCTTACCAATGTAGCTATGGATAAATCTGAAAAATATGTTTTGTAATTTTGGCCGAAACTTAGGACTGTTTTTGTGTTCATATGTTTAATTTCACTGTAAATAAGTAAATCTGGTCCATTTTGGGTTTGTAGTCCTATTAGGTATGGCATAGGAGGTAGATTTATTATCCTTTTTGGTATACCACTTGGGCCTGAGTCATTAAGGACAGCAAGGCAAAAAAAAGAGTAAATTTGATCCTGGACGAACCAAGTTACAATGCAAGGGTTACAAATTAGGGGCCTAATTCATCAAGGTACGCAAACGCATACGCATCTGTGTTTCATACTTTGAGTGACGCAAACCGTTATATTTGCGCTGGAATTTGAGATTGAGTTGACTTTGAGTGCCGTATCTGCTCCGTTTGCACTGCGTATGTGGTGTTTTACGTAGCTCAAGTCCCGTTTAGCAGATGCGTATGCGTTTGCGTACCTTGATGAATCAGGCCCTAGTTTATTATTTTGCCTGTAAGGTAAATACTGGCTGTTTTTTTTTCAAAAAAAAACTATGTTCCATGTGGGTTACTCACTTTTATCAAAAGCCTGTAACAACATTAGTTAACATAATTAATTATATAGGTTTTTTTTTTCACTTACCGGAAACATTTTGAAGACTTGCAATTTATAAGTTCTTATCCCTGTTCCAAATTTGTAGTAAGGCAAAACAACAGTTATGTTTCGCAAATACTGCGCAAATAATATAATCAGTGTCAGTACCCTGTGAAAGAGACACAATTGCTTCATTACAATGGTATGATAGTACATGATTTCTTTATTTTAAATACTCAATTAATTTCACCTGTAGTTGTGCCTTTAAAACATTAAATAAAGATTAAGGAAATTTTGTAATTATATCTTCATTCCCCAAAAAAATGGATATTGTGCTCTGACAATGTATATCACATTAGCTGTGTAAGTGAACCAATATATCCAAAAGCAGAAAATCAAATCGATAGATAAAAAAAAAAAAAAAAAGAAATGCCATGTTTAAATTCAAAATACAAAAAATGGAAACGGAATTTATAACATTTTAGCACTCCTCTTCACTGCTTATCTCAGGGCTGGTTTACTAAACAAACTGAGAGCAAGAGCAAGTTTAGACTGGGTGAAATCTAGTTATGCAGTTTGCATAGTTATGCAAATAGTTATGTAAACTGCACAAAACTTAGCCTCTTACCAAGTATACTGCCCAACTGCTGAAGCAGGACAACAGTGTGAACAAAACTAAAGAATTAAAATGATACACTTAAAAATATGAATTAGACTCAACGCAGTGCTGGAAGTTCTAATTCTGAGCCACTTTGCTGCAGTTATAGCAGCATGAATTAAATGATCAAACTCCTGACCAGGGTGGACGTTTGTACGCCATAGACCAAGATGGGAATCCTTTTCAATTAACCAGGCTTTTATGAAGTTTAGAAGTTTATTTATTTGATATATTTATTTTATGTAGACTATCCTTTGAGCTCTGATAGTTATTTTTCACTTTTTTTGGTAATTGCATACATTGGAACTACAACAGATGAAGTAATTATGTGTTTTATTCAATCAATCTGAAGTGTAGGTATTCCATGATAAAGAATGTATCTGATTTATTATTATTTGAATTAACAAAATGGCTAACAAAATGGAGTCTGAATTACAAAATGGAGTCTAGCAGCCATGGTTGTATTTCTTTTTTTACAGCTGTAATGAAATTAAGTTTTGCAAGAAATGAAAATGTTTATGACTTTCATGCTGCATGGAATGTGCGCTTTGCAAGGCCGCACTGTTTTGTCTTGGTGCTTATTTTGAAAAACAATGATAAGAGAATTAGTGTTTCCAAACCTCCAAGGCAAGGCAACACATTGTGGTTAAGGAGGTACATACATTGAGTAGAGGTGCTTTTAATTAATAGTTATCCAATCAGTGCAAATGCCCCTCTAAGTAAGGATGCCAAGACAATTGCTTAAAACATATGGACAGATGTATTATTGTTACCATTCTTATCAGCTTAGTCAGATGGTCCAAGATCATGTAAGTTAATAAAATTGACTCTATTATTATTATTATCAATGTAGATTTGTAAGGCGTCACTGTGAGCCGCAGCGCTGTACAATAGGGAAAGCAGTACATACATATAAAACAGGGACATTCAAGGTAGACAAAATAAATGCAGACATGAAAACAAATGGTATGAAGGACCATGTTCATTAGAGAGCTTACATTTTAAATGGAAGAGTAAAGCTGAAACAAGAGGACAAAATTTGTCTCACAGTGGAGATTGGGACAGGTGCATTAGAGTAAACATTGTTAAGGATAAGGTCACCTCTAAAAAAAGAGATGGGTTTCCAAAGAGCATCTATAGATTTGAAGACTGTGTGAAAGTCTGATTGAGCATGGTAGGGAATTCCATAAGTGGGGAGCAGCATGGGAGAAGTTTTGTAGGCGGGAGTGAGAGGTGGTTACCAGAGACAAGACAAGGCCTTCCTGCCCTCTAAGAGGGCGGGAAGGAGAATATTTTAATATGAGATTTGATATGTATGCAGAGTGCTTTATAGGTAAGGGTGAGTAATTTGAATTTGATTCTGAAGGACAAAGGGAGCCAGTGTAGGGATTTGCAAAGTGGTGCAGCAGATGTGAAGCGGTGAGAGAGGAAGAACAATCTTGCAGCAGCATTTAGGATGGATTGAAGTGTGGATATATGGGTGACAGGAATGCCAGATAGCAGGAGGTTGTAATATTCAAGACAGGAGATGATGAGAGAATGGATAAGAGTTTTGGTAGCACGCTGAGGGAGAAAAGTGCGTATTCTGGCAATGTTTTTAAGATGGAGTCGACAGGACTGGGAGAAAGTCTGGATATAAGGAATAAAGAAGAGGGTGGAGTCAAGTGTTACACCAAGGCAGCAGGCTTGGAAGACTATTTAAAATAAAAATATCTTCTGGCTATTTTATTTTAATGGCTCGACTTATCTGTGTGTTTTTTTGTTTTGTTTTTTACAATTTTGTTAGAGCATGTTAGAGCATGTAAACAAGGCACTGTGACAAATAATCTAGGTTTTGTTATACCAATGTCAAGGTATGCAAATTTCAAAAATGGTCGTAATGAAATGTGAAAACAGATTCAGGTTATAGATGGCAAACATTGTAGCAGAAGTGGGAGTGATTTAAATAACAGTATTTGTGAAGGGTATTACTAAGTTTTCACAGTGCAACTTGTATTTTCCAATTAATGGATCCTATTTTGCAACTTCTTTGTTTCCAGTGTGACTAAAAAAGATAATGGATAAAGCAGACATCTGAGTACTCCACAATGAGTTCAGATCAGGATTTGTGAAAAAGCCACATATGGCCAGATCTAGGGCAGCAGTGGTGCAGTTGGTACTACTCTGCTCACTTTACACATTATTGTTTCCATGTTTTATATTTTGTATATATATATTTTTTCTAACATTCAAAACACAGTTTGGTCTGAACTATTTCCACAAAATTATTTTAAAGACATTAGATGCACTGGGGATTTGCCCTTGACTACTTTCCTACTATGCCTAGGATAAGAGGACAATATTTCTGGCTCATCATTGATAGCTTTCACTGGATTCTTTTCAAATATCACATAATGTTGCAAATGTATGCTATAATTGCTGAATGCTGTAATTGTGCTGAGGAAATTACTTGTCTTCAAATACAGATAAAAGCTGCATGCCCTCGCTGTGTGGCACATGCCAACTTACTGCCAACGCAGCACACTAATAAACACATATTCCTAATCCTAACAGATCATTTTGACCAGTTATTGTAGTAGCACAGATAGGCCTTACAAATCCACAAATGAAAATACAATACTCAATATGTAATATAAATATAACATGTTATATTTAATAGAATACTTACAGTATTGATATACCCCAGTGAGACCCTGCTCTTTGTCCTGCAGCTTCAAACACAGATAATCCAATCAAGGAAATTGTTGGTGCTACAGTAAGAGGTCCAATGTAGTTGAGCAGTGCCCCTGGTAGACCAACAAGCCCAATAATTATTTCAACTAAACTTGACATTATAATTGCTCCTTGTATCTGGAAGGTAAGAAAAATAAATATTATATCCCTTCTACCAAAGCATATGAGGCTATTTTTGAAAACATGTTTCTCTCAAACCACTTTCACAAGTCTGTTTCAGAACGTCCTTCCTTCTTCCCCAGAAAGTACATACCTCCTTGTGCATCATTCCCTTTTCCTATTAAAGTGACACATTCTTCCTCTAAATCTTTGCAACTGCTGTTAGCGGCCCTATATAACCCTCTTTGCACACCTTGGTCATCCCTTGTAAAAAACAAAATGCCCACAATCTCCCACAACCCAAAAAACAGAGTGGAAAGTTAATTGGTTTCTGACAAAAATGGACCCTAGTGTGCATGTGTGTATGGTAGGGAATTTAAAATGTAAGGTCCAATGGGGACTGATATGAAAAATTAGAGATGCTGTCCCGTACATAGCTGATCCGAGTACAGAGCCGAGCTGGCTCTGTACTTTTGCGCGCCCTCTGAAGTGAAAATAAGGCTACACGTCATCGCTGTGTCATCAGATCTCATAAGTTTTGGATTCTATAAGTACCGCCCTCCACAGAGATCAGCGCCATTTCAAATAGAGACACAGAAGGGGTTGCAGGGTTTTTGGCAGTCTCCAGTGCAGTTGGGCAGCGTAATTAATTAAAGAGAAAGAGGAGGGGTGGTAGTGCTCTTGACAGTTTCCAGTGACATTGTACTGTGACATAGCTCACACAGAAACAGAAGAGGTGGCGGTTTTCAGTGCTGAAAGACACATTATAGGGCTGGCAGTGTTCTTCAAATGCTCCAGTGACATTCTACTGTGCCGTAGCTCACCCAGAAACAGGAGAAGTGGCAGTTTTCAATGCTCAAAGACACATTATAGGGCTGGCAGTGTAATTAAAAGTCTCCAGTGACATTGTACTGTGCCATAGCTCACCCAGAAACAAGAGAGTTGGCAGTTTTCAGTGCTGAAACCTAAATTATAATAATAGGGCTAGCAGTGTTATTAAAAGTCTACAGTCACATTTGTACTGTGTCATCAAAATTGATTCACATCAGTCCACAGAAGACCAGGAGCACCAAGCAGCTGCTGATTTTTTATTTAGAAAAACTTGCAACAAAGTACATATCTTACAATAACGAAACCCCTTCCATATCCCAATAAAAATGTCCATGCTCATAATAAATAAAGTCCATAAAAATAGGAAAGTCCATAGGCCTTCATGGCTAACGTAAACTGGTTATATGCACCATAATAAATCACAACTTTAATGTTAAAGCAAACTTTAACTGTACCAAAACTAAAAACAAGCATAGTGGAACTAAATAGGATGAATAGACATATGCAAGCACTTACTAAAAAAAAGGAACCAATCAAAATCTACTGGGAGGTGAAGAAATAGAAAGCCAACAGATGGAGAGGCCCCAGATTTCCGCCACTCACTAAGGGGGTTTCAAGCCACGCTAAAGCTTGGCCCAGCTCGCAACATCCATCCGTTGCCTCTACATATCCCTTATCTTCCAAACCTCGTGAAGAATATCTCCTGCCACCTCTTTGCAAGGGAGGATTTTCTTGCGGATTGTCACTAAACACCATGCATTCCACGTGTAATACCTAACCACTAATGTAACTAAAAACAGAATGACCAAATCAAAAGCCCTAAATCTCTTGAGCGCCCCATTAACCCACTCAGGGTAACTAAGCACCGAAAGACTAGGGGTGCCCAAGACACACCAGACCCTATCATAGCCTCTATGTTAAAAGGACACCTCAACAAGAAATGATCCATTGTCTCCTCCTCCCCTGGACACTCCTCTTATGGGCAGCCAAGATCATCGGCAATCCTTACCTTGAGGTTTCCTCTAACATAGAGTCTCCCATGGAAGGAGAACCAGGCAATGTCCCTGAGCTTCAGTGGTATCCTCTGATCAGTGATCAGAGCTATGCCACCTGAGCTGACACTGCCCGGGCAGTCCCTCAGTAACAGAGGCTCTCAGAAGTGAGACCGCAAGACTCTCCTCTCCAACTCCCTTCTAGAGAAGATGTTGACCTCTCCCACCTACAGTTGCCATTTCCTTGTCACCTTCAAGCACAGTTTCACGTAGGCCGGGAGGTAAACATGTGGCTCTTTACCGCTCCTCTATCTACCCAAGAATTGAGGAAGGGATGCACCCAGGCACGAAAACCCTCTACCCATCAAGGGGGAGTCTCCAAGATGAGACTGTGCAGATGTAATTTAAGAAAGGTGAGCATAAAGAAGAGCACTGGGTTTATCATACCCAGGCCCCCTCCCCCCTCGATCTGTAGGTCACGCTACACTTAACAAGGCTCGGCCTGTTCCCCCAAAGCATCTGAAAGAACACTGCATTCACCCTGTCCCATTAAGATTCTGGCAAAAGGCATACATAGCTGACATACAAAAAGACTGGAATCAGGTAAGTCTTGATCAAGTCCACCCTTTACCTAAGAGACAAATGTCATCCTTTCCAGTGTACCACTTTAACGGATGCTACTCCCAGCCTAATCTCCCAATTTCGCTTGGCATAATCACCAGGGCCAAATCGGATACCAAGAATTTTAATCTCCTTGCTCGCCTGGGGAAGGCTGTCTGGAAGGTCGAAATGCAGACCCTCCTCCCCATCCAGAAAGCTTCACACTTATCCTGATTGATTCTGGACCCTGAGGCCTCAGAATATGTACAGATATCAACCGTCACATCTTTCGCTTCATTCACATCAGAAATCATGATCATGACATCATCTGCGTAAGCCACCACTTTCAATGGCTTCCCCGGGCTCAGTTGCACCCCTCTCACTGTGTGGCCTTCCACCCTCCAGATGAAGGGATTGAGGGGGCTCAGGGGACATCCCTGTCTGACTCCCAAACTCACCGAGAAAGTAAGACTACCCAACCATTCACAAGCGGGAAACTCTCGGCTTGCCTGTAGATCACTCTAATCCAATTGACCACCCGCTCTGGGAGCCCATACCTGTCAAGTAGACACCAGAGGTACTCATAATTGACTTGATCAAAAGCCTTCGACTGATCCAGTGTCAGAAAACACTTTCCCCACTTCTCAGCATGACACCGCTCAATGGCCTCCCGGACACCAAGGACAGCACTAAAGGTGGTACGAACCTTCACGGTGCAATGCTGAGAAGTAGAAAGTATCAGGTCTGTAATCTGAATCAACCTGTTAAACCACACTTATGCCAGAATCTTGTGATCTACATAAAGAAGGGCGATGGGGCACCAGTTCTCAATCTTGTATTGGTCCGACCTCTTGGACAATACTATAAGGGCAGATGTCCTCATGGAAGGATGGAGTAAACCCTTGCCCAGGCACTCATTAAACACTTCCATAAGGGGAGGGGCCAAGATGTCAACAAAGGTCTTATAAAACTTGGATGTCAGGCCATCCAATCCTAGGGACTTCTTCATAGACAAACTGTCTATGGCAGCCTTGACCTCATCTACCGTTATATCACCATCCAGGAAGTCAAGCGCAGCATGCAGGTTATTCACGCCAGGAGTTTTCTTCAGAAATTGCTCCATCTTCCCTCTGACAAGTGATTTCTCAGAGAGGAGGACAGAGTAGAAAGAGCCAATGATGTCAAGAATGCCCTCCCGAGACTCTTGAAAGACACCCCGCTCATCACACAGCCCTCTCACCTCTTTAGAATTGATTGAGTTCCTACAGCTCTGGTACGGGTCTGGCGAGTGGTATTGACCATAATCCCTCTCCAGAACTAAGGAAGCATACCGATCATACTGACACTCCTTTAACCGAGCCTTCACCCAGGAGATCTCCCCACCATCTCTCTCTTCAGAGATCAGGAAAGCAAGTTTCCGCCTCAAAGCTGAGTAGGTATTAATTTTCACAAGTTTCTGTGACATACAAGGTGGCAAACCTCCCACCACTCTGACTTACTCCAACCTGCCTCCAAAAGCGATTCCTGGGCTTCAAAGAAGTCCCTAAAGGACTGTCTAATCTCATCCTCCTTTAGGAGCTCAGGGCTCAGGCGCCACAGGCCCCTGCCTTTCTGAGGGGTTTCTGAGGCTAAAACACAGACAAACATGATAGGAGAACTCCACAGGCCTTAGCACAGGTGCCGAAGTTGCAGAGCCCTCCTTAACAAAAAACCTGTCTATCCTAGACCTACCCCTACCTCTAAAAAAGGTGAAACCCGTGAGGTCTGGGGAATGGTGAACGTGCACATCCACCAGACCTGCCTGTCTAACCATGCTAACTAGAAAAAGGAAATCGTAGAATTGGATCCTCCCCTGTCTTTCGGCCTATTAATAGTGTTGAAATCACCTCCAAAAACTACCTGCTGGGCTGTAAAAAGGTAAGGCTTTATCTCTCTGAAAAGGCACTTCCTGTCCCACTTAAATTGCGGACTGGCATAGATGTTAATTAAACTTCAGAGTGACATCCAGAATCATACATCTACCTACTTCAAGTTCTATAACCCACTGAATGGTTACCATGATGGTAAAAAGTACCGCCACCCCACTGTGCGGCTAGGCCACAAGAGACCAATAGGAGGGACCCCGCCTCCACTCACGCTTGGCTTTGTGGAGGTCCAACAGTCGACCTACCCTAGTCTCTTGCAAAAATAAAAACTCGACCTCAAGCGTATCGAAAAAACTATAGGCCATGTAGCGAGCTCGTTCGGACATTATGGATGCCACATTAATGGTGGCAAATCTAATAGTTTGGGGAGCCATCATTCTAGGTTATAGAAGTAGGCCCACTTAGTTCTACTTTACTTATTTTGGCTGTGTCCCACAGAGGAGACCAGCTCTTTCCTCGACTCCTTTGAAGGAGGCATTGAAATCTGAGTCCTGCCTCCAACACTCTTTTTGGAAATGTCAACCACACCTGGCCCACCATCACACTGTTCCTTATCTGGAGGAATGGCTTTAGCTATGACTACCTCTTCAGCAGAGCCCTTAAGGGATTTAGGAACAGAATTGTACCCAAGTAAATGCCTGAATGAGTACTAACCTCTGGAGTCTCTACATGGGTGGGTGCTTCCCATTGCATTATAGTGTTAAGGGTCAAGGGAACTGGAGCAACTCCAAGAACAGGATCCATCCTAGATGTCGAAGGGACCACTGAGTAATTTGGTTGCCTCTTCCTCCTACATTTCCCCTTGCCTCCTCCTACCACTAACCCAACCCCTACACCAACAGGGAGTTCCTCCACCTGTAACTGAGGGGGGTTCCTAGGTAACCGATTTACAACCACAATGTTCCCTGATTTGCTGGACACCTGCTTCCTCCTTTTATTTTGCCCACTAGGGTCCATTCCTCTTTCTCCATCTCCATTACGAACTCCTCCTTTACACGCTCCAGAGTTCCCTCCATGCTTTGTTGCAAGACTATTCCATCTTCAACCACAGGACTCACTACTGACGGGGTCACAGTGGGAACTACAACTGAAGAAACTTTATTATGCTCCGCCAGTGGGCATCTACTATATGGGTGGCCATCTTCACCACAAAGGTTGCACTTAATTGCAGTACAATCCCTTACAAGCCCTAGCCCCTGATACAGAGAACACTTCAATTCCGTACAATTATTGCTAAGGTGCCGAAGAGACCCACACCAGTGGCATAAACGAGGCTGCCCGGGGTAGAATCATTGGATCCTATCCCGACCTATGTAGACTGCAAATGGAATATGCAGAGTACACCCCTCACTCTGCTGCAACTGTAAAGCCGTGGACAAGGCCCCACCCCAGACATGGTGTTCTGGATATGGCACCTTACTTAACAGTGAAAATAGGGCTGCATAGCGTTTAACTCAAAAGGACAGATCTGCCACTGACAAAGACTCGTTACGGACTAGTATTATAATCCTAACCTGCTCTTGTCTAGTAACTGTGTAGGCCCTATATCTTAGCCAGGGACTCTGCAATTTAACAGAACCCCATATATTCCAGAATGCCTGAAGACCCCCATAGGTGGAAAAACTAATGTCATACTCAGGGGAGCCTACAGGGTGTATGCAAGCAAACAGATCACTAGCTACAAAGCCCAGTGTAAAAAATTGATTAAGAAAATCAGGCCTAGAGAGAGGGGGGGTCTCTTTACTTATCCATTTTAATTGAACAACATTTCACAGTTTTGGTGGAACTCCTCTTAACACAGGCTGTGGAGTCATCACCCGCTTCCCTGTTAATACCCGAGCATATGACACAAGGGCTGGCCTACCCACAGCACCTGAAGTCCCAGGTTGAGGCTCTAAAGAAGTAACTGGAGGATCAGGGATCTCCCCACCCCTAGGCATAGCAGCAGCTACAGACATAGCAGGAGCCAAAACAAATTCAACCACACTAATTGCAATAACTTTTACACACTGAGCTCCACTGGGTAGTTTTTCAATACTAACAGGCCCAAGACTGGTTGCACAGACACAGTACCAGCACTAGGTGAACTAGCAAATGCAGGTCTCTCACCACTTATCTCAGTGTCCAAAGCACTTGGTGCCTCAGTCTCTGAACTCTGTTTATTTATACCTGTGGTAACGCTGGCTGCTGCAGACTTTAGTTCTCCAAGAGACTCACTCATTGCAAGATCAACCTGAGCCTCCTCCTGCTGCACAACACAGTCAGCTGCTGACAAAGATGCGACAGAATCCCCTACAGACTGTAATCCCCTGCAAAGCTGCCATCTTAGGTTTTGAATTTTACCATCGGACCACCAGGGAGAGGAATGACCCCTGACTGAGGTACAACAGGGTCAACTACAGACCCAACAGTGCTCCCAGCTGCCACTGACAAACCACCATCTTGGACTTGAGGTGACTCTTTTACTTTAGACACTATAAGGCCCACTACAGACCTTACTGCACTCACGACCACACTCTGTGATGTCACGCTTTCTTCCAATGCCCTTATGGATGAATAAAGTGCATTTTCTCCTTCCATATTTTCCATCTCTTCCACAGGGATATTAGCAGGCAGGGACTGAGGCAGATTGTGAGGTTGTATTTACAGAGACAGGATCCACACATTTTACAGCTTCACATGCAGGACTCACAGTCAGCTGTATCATACCTTGGGACGGATCAGTAGTAAAAGAAACAGCAGATTTTAATAGCTGACTACTCTCCCTCGGATTGCTGGCATGTTGCTGGTAATATGCCATTCTCTTATGCAACTCCTCCAGGTGAGATTCTTTATACTTTAGGTTATCCACAAATTCATCAATAGCCCTTTGCATTTCCACTCTGTCACATGTAAACAACTTATTTTTCTTTAGCTGCTTTTTAGCAATTCTCTGTTGCAATCTAGCAACTGAGGTCTCTGCCCTTTGCACTTCTTCCTGCAGATCCTCTATTTCCACTCTGTCTCCCCAGGATAGATACTCTCTGGAGTCAGGCACTGACCGGGCATCCCCCAAGGCTTCAGCCTCCTGACCACACTGACTGGATGAAACACGCGCTTCCACCCCAGGATCCAGCCCACCCCCTGCACCATTCTCTCCCTCTAATGTGGTAAGTTGTAAACAGGGGGTTAACTTTGCTGCAGGTTTCTTTTCTTCCACAGGTTGCACCGAGCCAGGAGCTTTAACTTAAGTTTTATCCTGATCACAGACTGTTGTTTTGTCACCTGGAGATGTTGAAGTCGGGGCCTTTCCTGCATTTTCACCAGCAGTAGCACCATTCATCCTGGGAAGCTGATTATCAGGGATCCTGGATGAATTATTGGCCTAGGCCCGGACAAGGCCCGGTAGGCAGGGGACGCTCCTGGAATGCTGCCCCAGGAGGCTCCATCAATGATGGGTTAGGCAAAAAACTCTACCCTGCAGGCTTCTTGAAGTCATAACTGGAAAAAACACCTCCTCTTTCCACAGCTGCTGGCACCAGTTATGATGATAGGAATCCTTCTACGTCATCTGCTAAAGCATATGTTAAAGTGCATAGTGTTTTTAAGTCAGGGAAACAAAAATGTAAAAAAGCACCTTTTACCTTGGTAAAGAAAAAAAACCTGTAATCCAGGTAAAGTTAATTGAAAAAAATTATATTGCCAACATGCCATTCTACACACAAAGTGGCAAGGAAAGAATCAGGCCTTTGCCTTTTTCTATGAGTGCTTTTTCTGCAACTGTCAGTGAGCCATCTTCTTGTAAGGTCAGTCATAACGATACAAGTCCTTGTCATTCTGACTCAAAAAGTGGTGCCCAAATACTTTCACATGTAAAAGCCGAGCTGGAAGAAAACAGTAAGGCATTAGAAGAAACTGTATGTTCAGATTCAGAAATGACACAAATCCCTGAGGAGAGTCTATCCAAGACTGCTAGGTGTAAGCCTGACCTTTCTGATACTATACTCATAAAGATGCCTCCTTTCAGCATTTCTGCAGATGTGTGGTTGTGCAGCCCAAGTGTAGCCGGTGATACACAAATTGAGGATGTCACTTTGGAACTGCAACAGGATGAGGGGGATATTTGTGTAGCTGACGACGGCGCTAATGAGGATGATGTTGTTTGTGTAAGTTCTGTGCCAATGGAATCAGTTCTTGAACGTGATAAGAAGAAGGCCATTGTCATGCCTGGGCATAAGACCAAAAAATCCACCTCTTATGTGTGAAATTATTTTTACCCAAATCCTGACAACAGTTGTTTAGTCTTTATAAAGCCACAGTCAGTACAGGTAGTGACCTTAACCATCTAGGAAACTCATCCATGTTACGCCATTTGAAGCGAGTTCATGGCAAGCTGTTGGGAAAATCTCAAACTTATGCTAAAAAAAAAAAAGCCGTCCAGCATCAGCTAGCTCCCATCTCTCACCTAGATCCCAGCACCTGCAATCTACACCCACAACACAGTCCTCATCAATATTCTCCGTAGCGATCAGAGTTAGTCCTGCATCTAAGTTCCTAAGGCTAGATAACTCCTCCACTATCTATGATTCCTCTGAAGAATTATTGAGCGTTAGTCCCACTGTTCCTGCTGCTACTGCTGGGGGTGGATCTTCAACCCAGAAGCAGACCAAGAAGAAGACTACTAGTAGATTACAATAACTGACTGTTAAACAATCCTTTGCAAGAGGAAGCAAGTATGAAAGCTGTTACCCAGTCGCAAACCGGATCACAGACGCCATGGCGACTTTGCTAGCATTAGATCTGTGTCCAATATCCACTATTAATGCAGCTGGTTTTAGACAGTTAATTGAGGTCTCGTGTCCCCATTACCAAATTCATTCACAACACCATTTTACAAGAAAATGTATTCCTCACCTGTACAAGAAGGTTCCCAATAATGTAATTATTGGGGTACAAAATGCCATTCTACCCACTATACACTTAACCACAGATATGTGGACAAGCAGAACTGGGCAAACTAAACATTATATGACTGTGACAGCCCACTGGATTGGTGATTTGCCTTCACCAGCAGGAACAGCAGCAGCATGTACCCAAGTACGTCACATTTGTCAAAGGCAGGCTACTCTGTGTATCACTGGCTTCACTTGTCATACACCTGACAATCTTTTACACAAACTAAGGGATGTCATTGGAACATGGCTTATCCCACTTGGACTCTCCTCAGGATATGTAATTTCTGATAATGCAACCAATATTGTGAGAACAATACAGCTGGGTGAATTCCATCACATTTCCTGTTTTGCTCACACAAACAACTTGGTTGTGCAGAGCTTTTTGAAAAATGACAGGGACATTCAGGAGATGGCCCGTAAAATATCTGAACATTTCCTCTATTCTGCAACAGCATGTAGGAAATTGCAGCAGCTACAAGAACAATTTAATTTGCCCTGCCACCAACTGAAGCAAGAGGTGGTAACAAGGTGGAATTATGAGTATGGAGGAACAGCAAAAAGCCATCCACGCTTACTCCACAAGCCATGACATTGGGAAAGGAGAGGGAATGTATTTTTTTCAAGCACAGTGGAGAATACCTTCCGTGTTGTGCAAGGTGCTGAAACCATTCGAAGTTACCACCTGTAAAGTGAGTTCAGACACTGCTTGCTTGAGTCAAGAGATTACCTTGGACTTTTGGAAAAGCAGCTTGAGAAACTGAAGGAGAAGATGAAACAAAGCTATTCCGCTAAGTATGTCGGACTTGTAGATCAAGTACTTTATACGCTTAATCAGGATCCAAGAGTTATCAAAATCTTGAAATTAGATCACTACATTTTGGCGACTGTGCTTGACCCTAGGTTTAAGAGCTATGTCTTCTCTTTGTTTCCACTTAACCCAGATCTGAAGAGCTGCAAGGAGCTCCTGGTGAGCAAGATGACAGCTCAAGTGTTACATGACAGGGCGGCGTCTCCTCCTTCAGTTTCTCAGTCAACTGCTACTAGGAAAAAACTTAGCTTTCCCAAGAGATCCAGGGAGGATGCAAATGACTCAGCACAACATTTTGACATCTGGTGTCGTCTAAAAGAATTAGCTAAAAACCGTGACACCTCTGCCGTAACTCCACCTGATCCTACTATCAACATCCAAAGGATGGTGGAGGATTATTTTCACGACAGCATAAAAATAAACACATCAGACAGTCCACTTACATACTGGGAGGAAAAAAATGGAATTTGGAGCCCCATGTACCAACTCGCTTTGGAATACCTAAGCTGCCCAGCCTCCAGTGTGTACTAGGAAAAAGTTTCCAGCATAGCCAGGAACCTTGCCAGCAATCGGCGTAGGAGGCTACTTCCTAAAAATGTGGAAAAGATGATGTTCATCAAAATGAGCTACAATTTCCACGAGGAAGGCCTTTACAGCCAATTACATCAATGTACAGAGACTTCTGTAATGGTGGATTCCAGTGGTGATGAATTAATATTGTGTGAGGATGATGTATAATGAGGGTGAGGATGAGGCTGAGGATGATGACCACAACATCTTGCCACTGTAGAGTTCATTAACAGCACAGTTAGCTTAAGTGCTTTAAGCTCATTGTTGGCTTGTTTTGTGGGGGCCCAAACAAACCAAGCACTTCAGCCTCAAAAGTGGCATTCCTTGTGGCTGAAGTGCTTGGTTTGTTAAAGTGTGCATGTCCTATTTAAGATCCAACATATCTGTGGGTAGGAGGGCCCCAAGGACAATTCCATCTTGCACTGCTTGACATTTTGGGCTTGATCTATCAGCTTGTGTAACAGTCGACAACTCAGGTTTTAACAGTGTCATTAGGTTGCCAATTCACATGGTGCACAGTATGATTAGGAAAACTATTCAAATGTGGACAGTGGCCTAGGGATATGGTTAAGGACAGGTCTAGGGAGCGAGATTGGGATAGGGATAGGGATAGGACATGGATAGGGATAGGGATAGGGAACGGGATATCGATAGGGACAGGTCTAAGGATAGGGATAGGGACAGGATTAGAGTTAGGGATAATACTGTCTACATTTGAATTGTCAACCTAATAAATACTGTCTACATTGCAATTGATGCCCCAATAATACTGTTGATGTCATTATATTGTCTACTTTATAACCTCGTCTACTCTGCTGCCCATCAATCATATTATGTCAATCCAATATAAGGGTGGGTGGGAGTTCCGAAGGAGAATTGCATCTTGCACCACTTTTCTTTTCTGCCACTTCTGAGTTACAATGTTTTCTAAATGTTGTATGAACTGTCAAGTGTTTGTGCCATGACTAATCAACAGAGCAACCAAGCTGCCCGCTGCAGTCTTAGAGTTCATTGACAGCACTGTTAGTTTAGCTGCCTTAAGACCATTGTTAGCTTGATTTGTGGGGGCTCAAACAAACCAAGCACTTCAGCCACAAAATTGGCACTCCTTGTGGCTGAAGTGCTTGGTTTGTTAAAGTGTGCACGTCCATCTTGCACCACTTCTCCTTTCAGCTACCGCTGTGTGCCAATGTTGCCTAGATGTGCTATAAACTGTCATGTGCTATGCAAAACTTAGCATTCCCAAGACACCCATTGATGATGCAGATGACTCAGCACAACATTTTGACATCTGGTCTGGTCTACTATAAAAGAATTGACCAAAATTTGTGACACCGCTGCCCGTAAATCCACCTTATCCTACTATCAACATCCAAAGAATGGTGGAGGATTATTTTTTTTATTTTTTTAACGGCATAAAGGCAACAGTTTATTAACAAAGAACAACGTTGCTTGCAGAAGTAATGTAAGCAGAATGGATGTCTAAATAGACGTGTATATGTATTACCCAAACCCTCCACTTTGCTGCTGTTTCATCAGTATTGCACAAAGTGTTTGTAATCTGCACTTTACGTCAAAGGTTCCTAGCTATATTTTAATTTTTTGGGGATTGGGGCCATTTCGAAGCTCAGTGATGACCTTGCTTTTTGCTGTGAATGTCAATAATTGGCTCTTTTTAGTGCATTGTCTTGAACAAGATCCGATATACTCATGTCAGATT
The DNA here is from genome assembly GCF_038048845.1 of Mixophyes fleayi. NCBI lineage: Eukaryota > Metazoa > Chordata > Amphibia > Anura > Limnodynastidae > Mixophyes > Mixophyes fleayi. Next base: position 278,822,584 of record NC_134405.1, on the reverse strand, counting down.
GATCCTGGCCAATTTTTGGACACCTGTCGGATTTACCCTTCTGAAGTTAGTTTTCAGTCATCCGCTCAATTGCTTCTCTGTCGTATGTGTGACCACATACTTTGTTTTTCACTGGGTTCACCATCCCCAACTGTGTTATAGGAGTGCTCTGGGTGACTGCGATCTCCTCATCTTCATCTTCCAAAGCTAAGTCTGCAGGGGCCGGTGACACATCCATTTGTTTTCTCAGGTCTCTTAGCTGTTCTTTAAATTGGACATATTTATTGTCCTGCCTCAGGACCTCCTCTGTATTATTCTTCTGAAGCGCAGTGTATCTCTCATGCACAAGCTCTCTTGAAACTGTGATCTCATCCGATGGGTCACTTTTTATCTTAAGTACAGTCTCCTCAACTGCATCTATATATTGGTTTAAATCTCTGTTCAATGCAGCGTATTTCAACATGACGGATTCCATGCTGCCCACATGTTCAGTGTCACAGTCTGTCTGAAGCAGATGTAATGCTGCTACAGTTCTAATTAGAGATGGGCGGGCTCGGTTCCCCGAGATCCGAACCCACCCGAACTTCGCCTCTCCGAGTACCGAGCCGAGGCTCGGTACTCTTCCAGCCGTTCGGAATCGAAATCGAGGCAAAACATCATCATGACGTAGTCGGATCTCGGAGCTCGGTTCTTGCGATATATGAAAAGCATAAATACCCGCCCCCACAGCAATCCATCCCCATTTGACAGAGGAAGAGAGCAGGGTTAGTTCACAGGCTGTATTAGAGCAGGGACAGAGCAATAATTGTACACCTTATTCTTTGTATTATTATTTCATTTCTAATCTATTCAATTATATTATTAATTCCAATTCTATTAGGAAGAGAGGAGGATAGAGGAGGCATTTTCTTTTTATTTTTTGCACTACAAGTGCTTTGGGGTGTCCCATATTCCCCAGTGTGAAGCGCTATTTTTTTCTGGCTGTCAAAAGTTATATTTGTCAGCAGTATCTAATACAATATTTTGCACCACAAGTGCTTTGGGGTGTCCCATATTCTCCAGTGTGAAACACTAATTTTTCTGGCTGTCAAAAGTCATATTTGTCAGCAGTATTTCTACAATTTTTTGCACTAAAAGTGCTTTGGGCTCATTCAAATGGATTCAAAGCAGTCCACGTATGAGCTGGATCAGCAAGCAGATGCTGGCACCAGTCCTGGTAGTGTTCCCAGTACATCATCTGGTAAATCAATGTAAAAGTACATAGTGTTTTTAAATCAGGGGAAGAAAATACACACCAAAAAATTTTTACCGTTTTGAAGCGAAAAAGAAGTGTATCTGAGGAAAAGCTAACTGTCGATAAAAAAAATATTGCCAACATGCCACACTACACACGCAGTGGCAAAGAAAGAATGAGGCCTTCACCTTTCTCTATTAATGGCAGATCAAAAAATGTTACTGAGCCTTCTTCTTGAACGGTGACTCGTGACCAAGCAAGACCAAGTAATTTGGAGTCTAAAAGTGGAGCACAACTGTTACGCGTGAAAGGCGAGCTGCAAGAAAACAGTAAGGCATTAGAGGATAATGTATGCTCTGAATCAGAAATGACACCGATCCCTGTGGAAAGTCCATCCACCAGTGGTATGTCTGATCGTGAGCATTCTGTTACTGTACCCATAAAGAAGGGCCCTTTCAGCAGTTCTGCTGATGTGTGCCTGAACAGCCTGAGTGTAGCCGGTGATACACAAATTGAGGATGCCACTTTGGAATTAGAAGAGGATGAGGGGGAGATTTGTGTAGGCGACAAGGGCGCTAATGAGGATGTTGATGTGGATGAGGTTGTTTGTGTAAGTCCTGCACCAGTGGCAGCAGTTCTGGCACGTGACAGGAAAAAGGCCATTGTCATGCCTGGGCATAAAACAAAAAAAATCCACTTTTTCACCATCTTGGAAACTCGTCTATGTTACGCCATTTGATGAGAGTTCATGGCAAAGTGTTGGGAAAAGCTGAAAGTTCTTCCCAAAAAATTACAAGCACTCCTTAATCAGCTAGGAACCTCCGGTCACCGACATCCCGATGGCTACAAAATACACCCACAACACCATCCTCAGTAGCGCTTGGAGTTAGCCCTGCCACTTAGTAAGGCTGGATGACTCCTTTACTATAATTGATTCCTCTGAAGAAAGCGTTAGTCCCACTGCTGCTGCTGTTGCTGCTGCTGGGGGTGAATAGTCAGCTCAGAGGAAGGCCAAGAAAAATAGCAGTCCTACATTTCAACAATTAACTGTGAAACAGTCATTTGCTAGGGGAAGCAAATATGACAGCAGTCATCCAGTCGCCAAGCGAATCACAGACACCATGGCTGCCATGTTAGTGTTAGATCTGTGTCCAATATCCACAATAAACGCAGCTGGTTTTTCACAGTTAATTGAGGTTTTGTGTCCGCGTTACAGAATTCCATCGCGACACCATTTTTCCCGTAAAGCTATTCCACAACTATACCAAAAAGTGTGTACAAATGTAGAGATTGCGCTGAAAAATGCCATTCTGCCCACTGTCCACTTAACCACAGATATGTGGACAAGTGGAAGTGGTCAAACCAAAGACTATATGACTGTGACAGCCCACTGGGTTGGTCATTCGCCTTCACTAGCAGGAACAGCAGCAGCATGTACACCACCACGTAACTTTTGTCACAGGCAGGCCACTCTTTGTATGACTGGCTTCACTAACAGGCATACAGCTGACAATTTGTTATGCAAACTAAGAGATGTGATTGATACATGGCTTATACCACTTGGACTCTCCCCAGGATATGTCATTTCTGATAACGCCAACAATATAGTGCGAGCATTACAGCTGGGTAAATTCCATCACATTCCCTGTTTTGCTCATACGATCAGCTTGGTGGTGCAGAGCTTCCTAAGAAATAACCGTGAGGTGCAGGAGATGCTTTCGGTGGCCTGTAAAATTTCAGGACATTTCAGGCATTCGGCCACAGCATGTAGGAGATTGCAGCAGCTCCAAGAACAGTTTAACTTGCCCTGCCACCAACTTAAGCAAGAGGTGTTAACTAGGTGGAATTCCACCTGCTTCAGAAGATGGAGGAACAGCGCAAAGCCATCCAAGCGTATTGCACAAGCCATGACATTTGGAACGGAGGGGGGGATGTATTTCACTCTTGCACAGTGGGGAATCCTTTCAGTGCTCTGCAAGTTGTGACGTGTGAAGTGAGTGCAGACTCTGCTAGCTTGAGCCAAGTCATTCCTTTAATTAGACTATTGGAAAAGCAGCTTAAGAAACTGAAGGAGGAGATGAAATCAAGCAATTCCGCAAAGTATGTTGGCCTTGTAGATCAAGTACTTAATTCGCTTCACAATGATCCTCGAGCTATTTAAATCTTGAACTCGGATCACTACGTTTTGGCCACTGTGCTTGATCCAAGGCTTAAAACCTACATTGAGTCTTTGCTTCAAAATGACCGAGATGTGAAATTTTGCAAGGAGCTATTGCTCGGCAAGTTGTCCGCTGAACTGGGCCTTGGCTTGACAACGTGTCCTCCTTCCGTTTCTCAAGCAACTGCTGCTCGTAAAAAATTACATTTTCCAACGCAAGGCAGGGAAGAGGCAAGGGGCAGACCAGAACAGTTTAACATCTGGGCTGGTTTGAAGTATTTTTCAAAAAAATGTGTGTCCTTGCCCATAACTCCTTCCAATACGAGTATTAACATGCAAAGGATGGTGGAGGATTATTTTCAAGAGGTAATTGATATGGAAATGTCAGACAGTCCCTTTCCTTACTGGGAAGAAAAGCAGGCCATTTGAAAACCCATGTACAAACTTGCTTTGCAATACCTAAGCTGCCCACCCTCCAGTGTGTACTCTGAACAAGTATTTAGCACTTAGTCAGTGATCGCCGTAGAAGGTTACTTCCAAATAATGTGGAGAAAATGATGTTTATAAAAATTAACTACATTTTCCATGAGGAAGGCCTTTACCATCAAAGACATCCAAGCACTGACTGTTCTCTAATGGCGGATTCAAGCGGCGATGAATTGATAGTCTGTGATGATGATGCACACACTGATGAGGGTGAGGATGAAGCTGAAGATGGTGATGATAACATCTTTTTAAAACTTTCTATTTAAGTGTAGGGTGCAATCTACCCCCAAAGAGGAAAGAGACTTGGGGCATTTCTATATCACATACCGTCTTGAAAGGCTGCTGTTTTGGCAATTTCTCAATAAGGGTAGGGTGTCATACACAGACTGACCCCAAACTGGCTTTATCCATTTCAATTAATATTGTACAGTCTATAACAGCTGAATTTTTTACTATTTTCTACAAGTGGAGGGGGGCCTAGAGAGACAGAAACCAAACTGCCTTTGTCCATTTCTTTGGATATTTAACTATAAGTGTAGGGTGTAATATTCACCCGAAGACGATGGCTGCATTGCCAATATGCATAGATGGAGAGGAAGACAATCTGGTTTGTGTGTAGAATTAATGAAGGCCTACCAGAATTAAACTGTTTTTTTGATAATTTATTAGCTTTACAATTACATTACTAATCCAAGTAACAGGTGGAGCACTAAATTTGGCTATGTTATGCCCAAAAACATAGATTTTTAAACAAAACCAAACAAAAACAAAAACAAAACATGCAAGGGTGGTTTGGCAAAACCAAAACCAAAACACGACGGTAATCCAGATCCAAAACCAAAACCAAAACACGGGGGTCAGTGAGCATCTCTAGTTCTAATATCCACTCCTGTGTCTACATAAGTTTGGCAGTTCTTCAGGGATCAGGGAGGTATCCACAGAGGAGAAGGAGATTAAAGATGCTGCACAAGCAGACATGGTTTAACAATATAGAGTTCATTGACAGCACTGTTGGGCTTAAGGCAGCTAAGCTATTGATAGCTTGTTTTGTGGGGGCCCAAACAAACTAAGCACTTCAGTCACAAAAGTGGCACTCCTTGTCGCTGGAGTGATTGGTTTGTTAAACTGTACATGTCCTTTTCAATATCTTACATAAGGGTGAGTGGGTGGGCCCAGGACAGGACCACTGTTGTGTAGCAATGTTTCCTAGATGTGCTATGAACTGCAGTGTGTTTGTGTCGTTACTCTGTCGATTAGCATCCAGCCAGCTCGCTGCAGTCTTTGCCCAAAAGTGCATGAAAATAATATTGTGGACTGTGAGGTGGTCAAAATTGACTGGAAATGGCTGTTATTGAGGTTAATAATAATGTAGGAACAAAAAAAGAGCAAAATTCTGTGATTTTAGCATATTTTAGCAATTTTTCCCAAAAAATTCAAGTCCAAAACCACAACCAAAACACGCGAGGGCGGTTATGCCAAAACCAAAACACGAAGCTAATCCAGATGCAAAACCAAAAGCAAAACACGCGGGTCAGTGAGCATCTCTAATGTCTGTACAGAGCTGCATACTATGAGTGCTATATAAATGATAATAAATAGATTGTAAGCTTGTGAGAGCACAGTCCTCTTACCTCTCTGTCTGTTTGTATTATCCAGTATTGTTTTATTACTGTTTGTTCCCAATTTTAAAGCGCTACGGAATTTGCTGGCATTATATAAATAAATGATGATAAATGTAAAAACCTACGCAAAACTATTATTTCATTATTTTTAACCACAATGTCCACTAGCGGGACTCAAACAGCCCCAAATATATTCCAGTCAGGAACCCCTAATCAAAACACCACACTGTAGGATAGCCAAGGTATTTCATTGTAAAACCAGAGACTCCGTTCGTGGGACCCTGTGTGTTCTTCATATAATAGAGTGGTAGTAGCTGAATATACCCACATATGGCATAGTTGCCAGAAATCCATTTTAACCCTGGCATAGAGTTATGAATTTGCATATGAAGTATCCAAGGTAAATTTATTAAGAGAACATCCTTAAATTATTCTAGCAGATGAAGCATGAGTTTAAAATTCACAATCAATTCCTGTTTCACTACCTCCAGCATTGTCATGTACATCGGGATCAATATTACACACTAATTCTGGTGTTGGTCTGCATGCTTTTAAGCATTGAGTTTCTGTTACACGATAGGCTGATTACATATTTGCATTAACTCCTACTTGCCAACTTCTTCTAGCTGGCGTCCGGGAGCTGCCGGGGTGAGGTGGGCATGCGGGGGGCGGGGATCCTAAAATCGCTTCATTTTGGACCTGCCCCCGTGACGTAATGATGCAAATGCATAATTTTACAGTGGGGGGCGGGACCAAATGCCACGAATTCCAGGAAAATCGCTGCATTTTGGACATAATTCTGCCCACTTCGCTAGGAAGTGGGCAGATGCGGGAGACTGCCATACACTCCCGGGAGTCCGGGAGACCAACCCGGAATCCGGGAGTCTCCCAGACATTCCGGGAGAGTTGGCAAGTATGCATTAACTTGCAAATGTACTGGTGTACCTAATAAAAAGGCCACTAAGTGTGTATTTGTATTAAAATCAGAAAATATTAGTTCAATATTCTATCCATGTATAAAGTAATTTTAATTGTGTTAAAATTCTGAATTCATGTTTAGTGTATGATCTGGCATAAAAGTGAAGACATGAACACGAACTGACCTGCTTCATTATTGCAATATATTGAACATTTATTACCTCTTTTTTAGTGCATTGTAAAGTAGCTATATAGCATTAAAATGTCCTAGTGTTCTTTAACAAATTGCTGAAAATGAGTAAAGAGGTTTAATTCCTTCTTGCTTGTAACATGCGATCCCATCCTTACTGCATCTCAGTTTTCATTTAATGGTTGTGGTGAGCAGACTATATGCTTTGTTTCTTTATGTTATCATTAATAAATGATTACTTAATAAATGAGTACTGTGAACTTGCATTAAACCTATTTTCTCCAGTGCAAACTACAAACACACAGAGATACAAGGTATTCAGATACATGTCAGTTCCTGAACAACATTGACAAACCTCTATTTCTAGACATCCCTGTTGTGCTGACAGAATACATTACATGCATGGTTATTACAGCCCAACACATGATTGTTGATATTGATTATGATGCAAATACTATTTGTAAAAAAATAACAAAGATCATAATGTTCTACATTATTAATTTATCAATAATAGATGCTACTATACTATGATTGCTTCCATAATAATTTACAGTAGACATTGTGATATTGAAATATTTAACATAACTAGTATTACCTCTCTTATTCTTGGTTGCCAGATGTGTGATGTGTTGAATGGCAGAGTGCCATTTCCATAAATCTCCACTAATAAAAAGAGAGTTGGAATATTATATTCTAAACATGTTTAGAACAGCAATTTTTTAATTAAAAAAAGGAAAGACAAACAGTAAAAAAAATGGAAACACCCGTGAATTACATCAATTCACACAGAAAGATTTTCCTAAGTGGAAAGCAGAAGAATTCAATAACGCCTGATATACTGATAACATATTCAATAATTGAATATATGTTTAAACCCAATAACTATCAATGAAAACAAATTTTAATGAATCACAGTCAGCTGTTCTGAACAATCATCTAAGCTGGTGGCGAAATATAGAATGTATGTCATTCCGTTTTGTTGATGAAGAGTTTCACAAAGAAAAAGATTTTTCACGTGATAATAGAAAGTAATACTAAAGGGTGAGTATGAAGGAACTGGAGTGAATTATAAAACAATTTAACCCTTTGGAAGTTTTCAAAATGTATCTATATTACAATTAATATTTACATATCTTGTTTCAATAATTACAATTATATATAGATTTATTAAAAACGTAATTGCTCAAACATATAAAATGGTTTGTCAGCAGTAATAAAAAAAGCCAAAAATTGCCTTAGTGTGGGTAAACTGACCAAATCTATTGTTTTCTGCTTGTGCACCTGTAGACTGACAGTCACATTTTACAGGACAAAGGTGAAAAACTAATGAATATCATAGATAATTGAAAGGGTATAAAAATATCACAATGTTTGGAAGTGAGTGAGCATTTGAATTCAATATCTAAGAAGTTAAAGCTCTCACAACACCCAGTAAAACAATGCCTAGAAAAGACTACACTTCAAAAATCAGTATCTGAACAATACTTATGGGAGAAGGTAATGAAAGTCCTAGAGATTCCCATGGCTGAGAGAGGAATAAAGGTGATCTAGTGAACTATATTAAGAGCTATCATAAAACATATACCCACCTCAAAGCGCATGTGGAGTTCCCATGCAGAATAGGAGTGATCCAGTGACTCCAGTTAAGTTTTGAGAAACAAAAAGGTTTTGCGGTCAAATGAGACAAATAAGACAGAGAAAGAACTTTATGGTCAAGACTAAAATTATCACAGGCTTAAAGCTGTTATTATAACAAAAGTTAGCACTACCAAATAGTACTAGATAAGGTCTGAATATTTATTATAAGTAGCACATTTCATTTTTGGCTTTCTTTAAAACATCAGATAGATAATTCCTTTTGTCTTCTACTGATGAATTGTCCATCCCCAAATCCAGCCTCAACAGGGCAGGTAGGTCACAAGTGAAATAATTAGGACTACTAAAATGTGTCAGTCAGTAAACAATACGCCTGTGCTCCAGCAAGGAGATCTGAAAAACATGTACTTTTAAGTAGTTGCCTACTCTCCTGCAATGTCTGGGAGACTATTGAATTTGTTGGCGTTCTCCTGGACTCCCAGGAAATCATTGTTACCTCCCACATCTGTCCAATTCTCTTGTGAAGTTGGCGGGGGTGGGGCCTAATGATTCAATTCAGAGCAAAGGTCTTCCTCCTAGCCCCACTCCCAGCTGTATTCCCCCAGCATATGAGCAGCAGGGGAGCCTAATGATGCAATCCACTTGCCCATATCCCCAGACCTCGGCAATAGGATCCCTGAGGAGAGATCCCAGAGCTCAATTGTGCTCAATTTTTGCTAGACAATTTTCATACGAAAGTGACAGGTCTGCAGAGGTGCAGCAGTTATCACATTCTGATGGAAGGAGCTGGACAATTGGGCTGTTAAAAATATAATGCAGTTGGTCACACTTGTATGACTCATGTTACATCCACAACACAAACAGGAAATTTTATTTGCAGGAAGAAGATTATATTTAACAGGTGGAATAGGTGTATTTACAAGGGTGTTGCCTGTGTGCGAGTGGTCATAGCTCACCATTCCTGGTGCATGCATGGAGAGGAAGGTTGTTGGGGGGTGGGTCTAGGGCTTTCCCCCTCTATGGTTTGTTTATTCATTCACTGGCCACTTAGTTGGACTATTTCCCAGGGCTTAAATTGCTTCCATCCAGTCCGGGTTTGGTACATTTTAACGATTACGAAAAAGCCGGCAGGCAGGAGCCCTTCAAAAAAAATCTGATGTGACAAAAAAACAAATGGAATATAAACAGACACAACATGGTGACGGGAATTCATTCAGAATACACAGGTCTCCAGCAGTTCAGTTTGACATCAGTGTGACCTAGATAAAAGTTAATTTAAAGCCGCAATGTCTGGACCCCGCAGGTTAAAACACTGAAGGTTTAAACACTTAACCTGCGGGGTCCAGACATTGCCACTTTAAATTAACTTTTAGCTAGGTCGAACTAACTTCAAATTGTACTGCCAGAGAGCTGTGTATGCGTAATGAGTTCCTGTCAGCATGCTGTGACATCGGAAGGTTCGTTTTTTAGGTAAGTCTGTTTATATTCCATTCATTTTTTTCTCAAATCAGATTTTTTAGCAGGGCTCCTGTCGGCTTTCTCGTAATCGTTAAAATGATTACCACCGTCCAGTCCCTCCATGCAGCAGAGTAATAAGGCTTCCATCACTGATTGATGGATAGCACTTATTATTCATCAGTCATAGAATAGGAATTATCTACCAATCATAGTATTGTATGCATTATAGTGGAAATCAGCCACTTTGACTGGTTTCAACATTGGTCTAGTGGGGAGCTAGAACTCTGATTGGTGAATGGTTAGCACTATACAGCAGTCAGAGTGCCTGGAGAGTTACTGACTGTGGATCTAGGTCTCCAACCCGAAGGGACCCAACTGTAAAGCAGTCCTGCTTATATATGGCCAATGAGATACAGCTATGTTTCTGTCAATCAAGAATATTTATGCTTTAAGGACATATGTGTTATGACTCTGCCTATGTTTTGTATGTGGCAGCAGTACCTATAATCCACCAGATGTGCTGCTGTTCTGCTCCTGAGCTTGCACCATGCCTGAAGGGGTTAACCTCCGTGCCTAATTAGAACTGCACCTGGCTCACAGCTTCTAATACCTGCCTCAACCTGTGCTCAGTGCAGTTCATCCGTTTATTCCTGGCTGTTGCTGCCCTGTTCCTGTGTTTGCTCCATTTCTGCTTGATCTTCTGTTGTGACCCTCGGCTTGATTCCAGGAACGTGCTCATTTACCTGTTGCCCTGACCTTTGGCTAGACTTCTGGACTTTGCTTATACTTGTGTTGCTCAGGCCTCTGCCTGGTCACTGGTCTCTTCTCCTCTGTTTGCTTCTGTGGACAGAATCTTTCATCCTGGCATTAGGGTAACTCACCATTCTTATCCCTGCATTTTAACTGTATTTGCATTCACTGGAACTTGTTATTTCTGTGGACGTTTTCTGCCATTAATCACCTGTTCATAACTGTGTTTGGAGTATACCTGTTAATCCTGAATTCCGAAATCTGCATATTCTCAGAACAGAATCCTTGTCCTATATTTTGCCTGAATAAAGACATTTGGTTTCATACTTCTGTTGCTTCCGCGTGAATGCACTAGGAATCCTAACATGATGGACTGCCATACAATCTGGGCCTGCTGATTGCACGCCCTCTGCTTAGTCCTGGGATTCCTTGTGTTTTTGTATTGAACTCTGTGTTTGGTTGTTGAGACCATGTCAGTTAATCCACAACTACAAATGCTGCAGATGGACTGTCACGGGCACTAGGAGTTTTACCCAGAATTCACCAGGTGTAGCTACACTTACCAGAAGTGCGGACCTCTGGGTAGTGTGGTGAATCAGTGGAACCATACAGTAGAATAGAGGAAAGGAATGTCAATAGTATAAATGCTGAGTCTTGGCACCATGGAACTGTGATGGTACAGCAGTTTAGTAAACAGGATAAAATGAGGAAAAAGTCCAAGTGCCTTAGCACGCAGGTAGCATATAGCAGGTCAGTACTTGATAACTGGATAACGTTAGGCAAAGACGAATCAACAATATAGTCGAAGAGTCAGTGACTTGCAGCTACAATACAGAGGCACTTGTAGACTTTAGTCCAGCTAATAGGTACCATACAGAGTAGTAGCTATATCACAAGGAAACATGAATGGTCTACAGCTGGTAAGTTTCACCACGGATATGTAGAGAAGACTCGTCCAGCGCAGGTGTGTAACAGAATAGCGTGAGTGGTCTGCAATTGGCAAGTTGTACCACTGATGTGAAGGGAAGATTTGTCCAGGCGCAGGCATGGAACGGAGTAACGTGAGTGGTCTGCAATAGGCATGTTTTACCACTGATGTGTAGAGAAAACTTGTCAAGGTGCAGGCGTGGAATGGAGTAACGTGAGTGGTCTGCAATAGGCAAGTTGTACCACTGATGGGAAGGGAAGACTTGTCCAGGTGCAGGCATGGAACGGAGTAACGTGAGTGGTCTGCAATAGGCAAGTTTTACCACTTATGTGTAGAGAAGACTTGTCCAGGTGCAGGTGTGGAACAAAGTAACGTGAGTGGTCTGCAATAGGCAAGTTTTACCACTGATGTGTAGAGAAGACTTGTCCAGGTGCAGGCGTGGAACGGAGTAACGTGAGTGGTCTGCAATAGGCAAGTTGTACCACTGATGTGTAGAGGAGACTTGTCCAGAAGCAGGCAGGTAACGGAGGTATCGAGAGTAGTCTGCAGCGGGTAAGTTCTACTACCGATGTGGAGAGGAGACTTGTCCAGGAGCAGGCAGGTAACGGAGGTAGCGAGAGTAGTCTGCAGCGGGTAAGTTCTACTACCAATGTGGAGAGGAGACTTGTCCAGAAGCAGGCAGGTAACGGAGGTAGCGAGAGTAGTCTGCAGCGGGTAAGTTCTACTACCGATGTGGAGAGGAGACTTGTCCAGGAGCAGGCAGGTAACGGAGGTAGCGAGAGTAGTCTGCAGCGGGTAAGTTCTACTACCGATGTGGAGAGGAGACTTGTCCAGAGCAAACGGATAACACGAGCAGAAACAGGAAACACCTCAGAGTCTCAAGGAATGAGAACCAAGAACAGGCAACGGTAATAGGGCAACAGGTGCCTTAAGTACTGAGAGGTGATTAATTAACCAATGAGACTAGAGGCGAGGTATTAACAGTTCAGGGTTTCTGCACATGCGCAATCTTAGTCAAGATGGCGGATGGCCGCGGCTCAGGAGAGGCGCCAGCAGGAGCGAGAGAGACCCATGTCCCAACCTAGAGGCACTAACAGTCCGTAATCCGTAATCTATACACGGTCTCAAAGACCCGCCCTTCTTCTTAACAAAAAAGAAACCCGCTCCAGCGGGAGAAATGGACGGTCGAATAAACCCACGATGGAGATTTTCCTTGACATAGTCAGACATCGCCTGGGTCTCTGGTAACGCAAGGGGGTAAACACGACCCCTAGGAGGATTTTTGCCAGCTTGTAAATCTATTGGACAATCCCAAGCCCGATGAGGTGGAAGACATTCTGACTGGGCTTTATCAAATACATCAGCAAAGGAGTTGTACTGTGGAGGAAGACCAGGTGGACAAGGTGTTATAGATGATTTATTTATTTTCACTGGAACCACTTAAGTCAAACATCTGTGATGACAATCCGAACCCCAGGAAATAACTTGCGGAACATTCCAGTCAATCTGTGGAGAATGGAGTTGAAGCCACGAAAGCCAAGTACAATAGGACTAGTAGTAACCGGAAGAACTGAAAACGAAATTTGCTCTTGATGTAAAGCCCCGATTTGAAGGTTTACAGGAATGGTACGTTGAGTAATAGTTCCATTGATAATTTGTGAACCATCTATGGCCGTAACAGCAATAGCTGTTTTTAAAGGAGTCACAGGTAAAGACCACCGACACACTAAGGAACTTGAAATAAAACTCCCAGCAGCTCCAGAGTCCAGAAGTGCTTGCGATGTAAAAGACTTAATAGAAATGGAAACAGTAACAGCAAACGAACAAACTTTAGAATTCAAAAGGTGTGGAGAGGATTCCAGGGACCCCAACCTTACCTCTCCAGAACAGGTTAGGGCTTCGCGTTTCCCGACTTTCTAGGGCATGAGTTCAGCAAGTGATTAGGATCAGCACAATAAATACAGAGCTTATTCTTCAAACGGATAACACAAGCAGAAACAGGAAACACCTCAGAGTCTCAAGGAATGAGAACCAAGAACAGGCAAAGGTAATAGGGCAACAGGTGCCTTAAGTACTGAGAGGTGATTAATTAACCAATGAGACTAGAGGCGAGGTATTAACAGTTCAGGGTTTCTGCACATGCGCAATCTTAGTCAAGATGGCGGACGGCCGCGGCTCAGGAGAGGCGCCGGCAGGAGCAAGAGAGACCCATGTCCCAACCTAGAGGCACTAACAGTCCGGTGAGTGACATGGACATTATTCAACTCCGCTACCAAATCATACAGGTATCTTCTTTACTCCAAGAACTGCTTAAAACCCTTCCTGCTTCTGTGTTAAGTAGTTTCAACACTAATTCTGATTCTAAAGCAATCAGAAAATCCTCCCAGTTCTCTTTCTGACATTGGTGCTGCATCTATGGTAGTTCCAGCGGTCCCTAACATTAGGGATTCTAAATGACCAAGCTACCTGCGTCCCCATCTCACTGAGGAGGAACGATGGTGCAAAAGAATTGGTTAACTATGCCTCTACTGCGCCAGTGCGAACATTTCTTACAACGCTGTCCATTCCGCAGACCACAACATCCTATGGAGCAGCCATCTGTATGCTCCTCTCCAGACCCTCAATTGTTCTGCATGTCACCTCCTGTTGCTTTACTTCAACCTAATCCGTTCCCTGGGATGGGGTCTAATCTGCCAGTTTCATTTGCCGCCTGTCCTGCGGTGCCAGTTCCAGTTGCCGCCTGTCCTGCGGTGCCAGTTCCAGGTGCCGCATGTCCTGCGGTGCCAGTTCCAGCTACTGCCAGCACTGAGTCTCCTATTGCCTCCAGGTCCAAAGTGACAGCTTCTGTCTCCTGTTCCGAGGTGCCATCCTCTGCCTTCAGCTCTGAGTCTCCTGCCACTGTGTCCAATCCTGAGTCCGCTGCCTCTACCCCCGAGTCTTCAGCCGCTGCCTCTACTCCCGAGTCTTCAGCTTTTGCCTCTACTACCGAGTCTTCAGCCGCTGCCTCTACTCCCGAGTCTTCAGCCGCTGCCTCTACTCCCGAGTCTTCAGCCGCTGCCTCTACTCCCGAGTCTTCAACCGCTGCCTCTACTCCCAAGTCTTCAGCAGCTGCCTCTACTCTCGAGTCTTCAGCTGCTGCCTCTACTCCCGAGTCTTCAGCCGCTGCCTCTACTCCCGATTCTTCAGCTCCAGTGGGGGCGCTGCCCTTACAGTCCACTCCAGAGGGGGCGCTGCCCTTACAGTCCACTCCAGAGGGGGCGTTGCCCTTACAGTCCACTCCAGAGGGGGAGTTTTTGGAGATGACATGCTATTCAAATATAGAACTGAACTTTTATGATTTAAACTTTGTCGTCTTGGTATTGTGCCAGAGGTAAAGGTTAACAGCAACTGGGGTCAAATCCCATCTATTAGGAAGAGAAGTATTTCTCTGCTATGATAACTCTTTAAATGTCACACACCTTGTAATGTGGGACGGACATGTTATTGCTGCAGAGACATGGTGAATGCTGTACTGTGACCCTAGTGTTTAAAAGTGTGTGATTCAAGACCAGGGGCAGGCTGGGCATGGGGGTAGGGGGCATCTTCCCCCAGGCCGGTTCCATAGTGGGTTACTTTGGATTGGGTCACTGGGCCACCTGCATTTATTTTCCTTTAAAATTTTCCTAATAGGCTGCTGTGTCGAATCTTGTGCCTTGGGCTAAAATTTAACAGCCCTCCTCTGTTCAAGCTCCCCCGAAGTTGAGTCTAGTGCTCCCGAGTTGTGAGAAACATACTCTGGATCAGAGAAGAAGAGGCCAGTAAAGAAGTGAGACAGAGATCTGGAGGAGATGAGCAGAAGTGTGAGCTGAATGGTATTAATCTGACCTTCATGTGAGGCAAGTTATTTGCTCAGAAATTCTTCCAGAATGTAAACTCTGAGCTACATTTATGCAAGAAAATAGCAATGGTAAAACACAGCGAGAATCTGGCTCAAGCTCCCCCTGTGTTAAGACTCTAATCTACAACTGAGTCAAACATAACACAATCAATATAAATATTAAACATAGCTATAGCGCTAGTGACCAAATAGTTCAAGTCTCAAAGCAATGCAAAGGTTTCTCAATAAATAATAATACACATAAAAACGAGTCAGATGAAAAAAAAAACCTCTTCCACGGAAAAATCCCAAGTCCTGTGTCCTTCCGTTTATGCAATGAATATTCAAAGTCTATGCAATAATCTATTTAATCAGAAAGAGAACCTCTTCTTTTGTTGTCTCATGATGTAACATTAAAAAAACTGATCATAGTGCAGACTTGTAAATATTCTAAGAATAACACATATATTTTTTCAGATACATAAATAAGCACACTTTCCAAAAAAGGTAAATGATTCCCTTCGCAGTCAGCCCCTAAAGAAGTGCACTTGCAAGAATTTTATTGCTAGTAGGCATGTCATCTCCTATGTAGATTCTCCTTTGTTTTCCTTTCAAACGTTAATTCCAACCTGTAAACTCCAGAGCATACCCAAAAAGGGTAGAAAAAAAGTGCTGATAGTGCATTACCTCTTATGATAAAAAGGACATTATGGGATTTGGGGATGTATCTGATGCTTTTGTGTTATATATTTTTGCCCATTCGTTTTTTGATTTTAGCCCGGGCTTATAAATATGAGTATGGTGTATAAGAAAGAGGCTGTACAAATCTTGATTAACAAAGAAAGTTTCCAATAAACTGAGGGGTGATACGACCAGCTATACGAATTATAATGAGTTAATTGGCTAACGATAGTTTTGCATGTTATGTAGAATCATTGGGGCTTCGTGGGACCTGAAAAGTGGAGTAAGATCACCTTTATTCTAATCGTAACCCCATTGTGATAAGAAAAGAATAATTTTAGTGCATCATATAGAGAAGAATTTATAGAGATGAGCGCACTCGGATTTTTGAAATCCGAGCCCACCCGAACGTTGCCGATCCTAATCGGATCCGAGACAGATCCGGGTATTGGCGCCAAATTCAAATCTGAAACTGAGGCTCTGACTCATAATCCCGTTGTCGGATCTCGCGATACTCGGATCCTATAAATTCCCCGCTAGTCGCCGCCATCTTCACTCGGGCATTGATCAGGGTAGAGGGAGGGTGTGTTAGGTGGTCCTCTGTCCTGCTATATCTCGTGCTGTTCAGTGCTGTGCTGTGCTGTGCTCAGTCCAGTGGTGCTGTGTCCTGTGCTCTGTCCTTCTGAGGTCAGTGGTGCTGCTGGGTCCTGTGCTGTGTCCTGTTCAGTCCAGTGGTGCTGTGTCCTGTGCTCTGTGCTTCTAAGGGCATAGTTATTTCCCCAATATTCCCCTGTGTTTAAAAAAATAAAAAAAAGTTATTTAAAAAAAATACCAAAAACCAATTAAATTTTTTTTTAATTACCACAAAATTTGCACAACCAATCCTGCAGTATAAGCCCATTGGTACTGCAATATTACCAAGTTCACACTTTCTGCAGTATCAGTCCAGTGGTGCTGTGTCCTGTGCTCTGTCCTGCTGAGTTCAGTAGTGCTGCTGGGTCCTGTGCTGTGTCCTGTTCAGTCCAGTGGTGCTGTGTCCTGTGCTCTGTGCTTCTAAGGGCATAGTTATTTCCCCAATATTCCCCTGTGTTTAAAAAAATAAAAAAAAGTTATTTAAAAAAATACCAAAAACTAATTAAAATTTTTTTTAATTACCACAAAATTTGCACAACCAATCCTGCAGTATAAGCCCATTGGTACTGCAATATTACCAAGTTCACACATTCAGCAGTAAAAGTCCAGTGGTACTGCAATATTACAAAGTTCACACATTCTGCAGTATCAGTCCAGTGGTGCTGTGTCCTGTGCTCTGTCCTGCTGAGTTCCGTAGTGCTGCTGGGTCCTGTGCTGTGTCCTGTTCAGTCCAGTGGTGCTGTGTCCTGTGCTCTGTGCTTCTAAGGGCATAGTTATTTCCCCATTATTCCCAAGTTTTTAAAAAATAAAAAAAAAGTTATAAAAAATATTAAAATATTTTTTTTTTTTTAAAAAAAAGTAATTATAACCAAATTTGCAAAAGCAATCCAGCAGTATAAGTCCATTGGTACTGCAATATTACCAAGTTCACACATTCTGCAGTATCTTGTGCTACATATAATGGAGACCAAAAATTTGGAGGATAAAGTAGGGAAAGATCAAGACCCACTTCCTCCTAATGCTGAAGCTGCTGCCACTAGTCATGACATAGACGATGAAATGCCATCAACGTCGTCTTCCAAGCCCGATGCCCAATCTCGTAGTACCGGGCATGTAAAATCCAAAAAGCCCAAGTTAAGAAAAAGTAGCAAAAAGAGAAACTTAAAATCATCTGAGGAGAAACGTAAAGTTGCCAATATGCCATTTACGACACGGAGTGGCAAGGAACAGCTTAGGCCCTGGCCCGTGTTCATGACTAGTGGTTCAGCTTCACCCACGGATCTTAGCCCTCCTCCTCCTCCCCCCCTACAAAAAATTGAAGAGAGTTATGCTGTCAGCAACAAAACAGCAAACAACTCTGCCTTCTAAAGAGAAATTATCACAAATCCCCAAGGCGAGTCTAAGGATGTTGGTGGTTGTCAAGCCTGACCTTCCCATCACTGTACGGGAAGAGGTGGCTCGGGAGGAGCCTATTGATGATGTAGCTGGCGCTGTGGAGGAACTTGATGATGAGGATGGTGATGTGGTTATTGTAAATGAGGCACCAGGGGGGGAAACAGCTGATGTCCATGGGATGAAAAAGCCCATCGTCATGCCTGGTCAGAAGACCAAAAAATGCACCTCTTCGGTCTGGAGTTATTTTTATCCAAATCCAGACAACCAATGTATGGCCATATGTAGCTTATGTAAAGCTCAAATAAGCAGGGGTAAGGATCTTGCCCACCTAGGAACATCCTCCCTTATACGTCACCTGAATAACCTTCATAGTTCAGTGGTTAGTTCAGGAACTGGGGCTAGGACCCTCATCGGTACAGGGACACCTAAATCCCGTGGTCCAGTTGGATACACACCAGCAACACCCTCCTCGTCAACTTCCTCCACAATCTCCATCAGATTCAGTCCTGCAGCCCAAGTCAGCAGCCAGACTGAGTCCTCCTCAATACGGGATTCATCCGAGGAATCCTGCAGCGGTACGCCTACTACTGCCACTGCTGCTGTTGCTGCTGTTAGTCGGTCATTTTCCCAGAGGGGAAGTCGTAAGACCGCTAAGTCTCTCACAAAACAATTGACCGTCCAACAGTCGTATGCCATGACCACAAAATACGATAGTAGTCACCCTATTGCAAAGCGTATAACTGCGGCTGTAACTGCAATGTTGGTGTTAGATGTGCGCCCGGTGTCCGCCATCAGTGGAGTGGGATTTAGAGGGTTGATGGAGGTATTGTGTCCCCGGTACCAAATCCCGTCGAGATTCCACTTCACTAGGCAGGCGATACCAAAAATGTACAGAGAAGTACGATCAAGTGTCCTCAGTGCTCTAAAAAATGCGGTTGTACCCACTGTCCACTTAACCACGGACATGTGGACAAGTGGTTCTGGGCAAACGAAGGACTATATGACTGTGACAGCCCACTGGGTAGATGCATCCCCTTCCGCAGCAACAGCAACAGCTGCATCAGTAGCAGCAACTACAAAATGGCTGCTCGTGCAAAGGCAGGCAACATTGTGTATTACAGGCTTTAATAAGAGGCACAACGCTGACAACATATTAGAGAAACTGAGGGAAATTATCTCCCAGTGGCTTACCCCACTTAGACTCTCATGGGGATTTGTGGTGTCAGACAATGCCAGTAACATTGTGCGGGCATTAAATATGGGCAATTTCCAGCACGTCCCATGTTTTGCCCACACCATTAATTTGGTGGTGCAGCATTACCTCAAGAGTGACAGGGGTGTGCAGGAGATGCTTGCGGTGGCGCGCAAAATTGCTGGACACTTTCGGCATTCAGCCAGTGCCTACCGCAGACTAGAGGCACATCAAAAAAGCATGAACCTGCCCTGCCATCACCTCAAACAAGAGGTTGTGACGCGCTGGAACTCCACCCTCTATATGCTGCAGAGCATGGAGGAGCAGCAAAAGGCCATTCAGGCCTACACAGCCACCTACGACATAGGCAAAGGAGTGGGGATGCGCCTCAGTCAAGCGCAGTGGAGACTGATTTCCGTGTTATGCAAGGTTCTGCAGCCATTTGAACTTGCCACACGAGAAGTCAGTTCCGACACTGCCAGCTTGAGTCAGGTCATTCCCCTGATCAGGCTGTTGCAGAAGCAGCTGGAGAAAGTGAGGGAGGAGCTGGTAAGCCATTGCGATTACACCAAGCATGTAGCTCTTGTGGATGTAGCCCTTCGTACGCTTTGCCAGGATCCGTGGGTGGTCACTCTTTTAAAGTCAGAGGAATACATTCTGGCCACCGTGCTCGATCCTCGGTTTAAAGCGTATGTTGTGTCTCTGTTTCCGGCGGACACAAGTCTACAGCGGTGCAAAGACCTGCTGGTCAGGAGATTGTCCTCTGAAGAGGACCGTGACATGCCAACAGCTCCACCCTCATTTTCTTCCACATCTATGGCTGCGAGGAAAAAGTTCAGTTTTCCCAAAAGAGGCGCTGGCGGGGATGCTTATAACATCTGGTCCGGACTGAAGGACCTGCCAACCATTGCAGACATGTCTACTCTCGCTGCATTGGATGCTGTCACAATAGAAAAAATTGTGGAGGATTACTTTGCTGACACCATCCAAGTAGACATGTCAGACAGTCCATATTGTTACTGGCAGGAAAAAAAGGCAGTTTGGAAGCCCCTGTACAAACTGGCTCTATTTTACCTGAGTTGTCCCCCCTCCAGTGTGTACTCGGAAAGAGTTTTTAGTGCAGCGGGGAACCTGGTCAGTGAGCGGCGAAGGAGGTTGCTTCCTCATAACGTTGAAAAAATGATGTTTATAAAAATGAATAATCAATTCCTCAATGAAGTACAGCACTGCCCTCCAGATACTACAGAGGGACCTGTGGTTGTGGAGTCCAGCGGGGACGAATTGATAATGTGTGATGAGGAGGAAGTACACACTGTAGGGGGAGAGGAATCAGAGGTTGAGGATGAGGACGACATCTTGCCTCAGTAGAGCCTGTTTAGTCTGTACAGGGAGAGATGAATAGCTTTTTTGGTGTGGGGGCCCAAACAAACCAATCATTTCAGCCAAAGTTGTTTGGTAGGCCCTGCCGCTGAAATGATTGGTTTGTTAAAGTGTGCATGTCCTATTTCAACAACATAAGGGTGGGTGTGAGGGCCCAAGGACAATTCCATCTTGGAACTTTTTTTTTTGCATTATATGACCAATCAACAGTCGTTTGCCATGTTCAAAAAGTAAAACCAAATTTAAACAAATTCAAGAAATTAAACCAAAAGTAAAATGCCCTGTCATAATTTAAAACAAGAGGTATTGACGTGCTCTAAAACTACTGTATTGTTGTTTATATTTTATAAACACTACACTTGAAAGCTTGAGTCTTTCAATAAAAAAGTAACTGTCCATTGCACGAATATTTGCAACAGGGACAATTTTAGGGTTAAGAAAGTCAACTAATAACACTTCGACGCTGTCTGTCTTTATAAACACTACACTTGGAAGTTGGAGGAGGTATTGTGGCCCCGGCACCAAATTTACTACCGGGGCCACTCCACTGTGCAGTCCATATTTAGGTGTATCAGATATTAAACAACGGTGACAGTTGATGCCCAATTTTTTAATTATATTGTGGCCTCGGTACCAAATTGTGTACCGGGGCCACCACACTACGCAGTCCATACTCTTTTTTGGTGGAATTCTGACCCGTGGAGGGTTTTTTAATTATATTGTGGCCTCGGTACCAAATTGTGTACCGGGGCCACCACACTACGCAGTCCATACCCTTTTTTGGTGGAATTCTGACCCGTGGAGGGTTTTTTAATTATATTGTGGCCTCGGTACCAAATTGTGTACCGGGGCCACCACACTACGCAGTCAAGATAGATAGATAGATGCGTATCATAGATAAAGTACATTCAGTGGTGTGGGGCAAATTGAAAAATATTCAAAATGCACTGACATTATCAAAAACAAGAGGTTGTCACACGCTGAAACTCCAACATGTATATGATGGAGAGGATGGAGGAGCAGCCGTATGTGCAGTGTAATGCAGACCTGTTGAAGGTTTTTTATATATTTTATTGTGGTGCCCAGTGCCCACTACTCTACGCAGTCCAGATACTATTTTTGGGTGTAATTCTGGCCTGTTGAAGGTTTTCTATATATTATATTGTGGTGGCCAGTGGCCAGTCCTCTATGCAGTCCAGATACTATTTTTGGGTGTAATTCTGACCTGTTGAAGGTTTTCTATATATTTTTTATTGTGGTGCCCAGTGCCCACTACTCTACGCAGTCCAGGTACATTTATTGGTGCGAATCATACAAGTTCAGGGTTTTTAATATATATTGTGGTGACCCACTCCTCTACGCAGTCCAGGTACATTTATTGCTGCGAATCATACAAGTTCAGGGTTTTTAATATATATTGTGGTGACCCACTCCTCTACGCAGTCCAGGTACATTTATTGGTGCGAATCATACAAGTTCAGGGTTTTTAATATATATTGGGGTGACCCACTCCTCTACGCAGTCCAGGTACATTTATTGGTGCGAATCATACAAGTTGATGGTTTTCTTATTATATATATTGTGGTGACCCACTCCTCTACGCAGTCCAGAAAGATACCTCGTTGCAACGTTTTGGACTAATAACTATATTGTGAGGTGTTCAGAATACACTGTAAATTAGTGGAAATGCTTGTTATTGAATGTTATTGAGGTTAATAATAGCGTAGGAGTGAAAATAAGCCCAAAAACTTGATTTTTAAACTTTTTATGTTTTTTTCAAAAAAAATCCGAATCCAAAACCTTAAATCCGAACCGAGACCTTTCGTCAAGTGTTTTGCGAGACAAATCCGAACCCCAAAAATAATGAAAATCCGGATCCAAAACACAAAACACGAGACCTCAAAAGTCGCCGGTGCACATCCCTAAGAATTTATGATGCCGATTTGTTCAGCCCTAAGTAATGTTGGTTCCATGTGGATCTGGAACAAATATGATGTTCATTTGGATTTAGGTAGTATATTCATCCACCCATCCATGTTTCGTTTATTAGTTTGTAGTTTGGAATAACCAGTGGCTATGAGTATGGCACAGTTATAATAAATTGCACAATCTGTTGTTAATGAATGGGAATACCGGCAAGCTGAAAGATGACTGAGAGACCAGCTATTCTTATCAGAATGGATTAATTGGTTAATGATAGTTCTGCGTGTTAAACACAGTAAACGGGGTCCCACGAGACTGAAAAGTGCAGTGCAACTATTATTGTTTTAATTATTACCTCAATGATTACATATAGTGATGAGGAAAGAAAGAATTTCAGTTTATAGAGAGAGATTCGTTATGCCGGTCCAAGCAGTCCCAGGTGATTGGAGAACACCTGAATGATGATTCACACAGGCAATGTATAAGAAGGAGGAAATTAAGAGGATCCCGTATGCCTTGACAAAGACTGCTATGATCGAAACGCATCGACTGGGGGTGGATTTCTCTGAAGGATAACTCTTTCCAGAATATATGTATTTTGCATTGCTGGCGATTCAAGTACATATTTATGTGAATATCAATCACTATTTTGGGGTAAGAGTCCATCTGAAATGAGATACCATAAGGAATATTTTGTTTTTGCTATCATTTTATATTTTTTTTTTATATGGTGAAGTATTAAAAGAAAAATTATTTTTATCATTAAAGGTAATGCACTATCAGCACTTTTTTTTTCTCCCCTTTTTGGATATGCTCTGGAGTTTACTGGTCGGAACTAACGTTTAAAAGGAAAACAAAGGAGAATCTACATTGGAGATGACATGCCTACTAGCAATAAAAGTCTTGTAAGTGCACTTAATTTTCCTTCATTCAAACTATTGGTTGCTTGCCAGATAGCTTCCTCTATAAAAAAAAAGCACCTCCTACTTTCTCTAAGTGCCAGATCTTCAGGTCTCCCTACCTGTTAGGGTGTTTCTACCCCTGGCTCCTGTTTGTTTTCCTTTGTTACTGTGGTGTCTCCCTTCAGACTGTTCCACCTCCTACTAAGATCCTGCTCCAGAGCTTCCAACTCTTCAGGACCTCAGCACTACAAATCTCTGCAGACCATGGTACTCCTATGTACTCCTAACTCCTCGCACCTGTTAGTCTGCAGGGCAATCCTGGATCGCCAAGTGTTATGGCTACTGCAAGATCCTGCTCCAGGGCCTCCCAGCTCATCAGAACCTCAGTGCTACATCACTTTGCAGAACCCAGCACTTCTGTGCACACCTCTACCACTTACCTGGATCTAAGTATACGCCTGCAGACCTTTACACCTCTCTCAGATCCTGCTCCCGGGCTTCTCAGCTCTTCAAGGCCACAGTGCTACGCCTCTCTGCGGACCACCGCACCACTGTGCATCCCAAATTTCCTATACTACTTACCTGGTCATCCTCACTCCTCTCTCCTGCTTCATATCACTGCTGATAACTGTACCTTATCTTCGGCCTTAGCTCCAGGGCTCTTCATCTGGTCTTAGCTCCAGGGCTCTTCACCTGGCTCTTCACTGCCCTCTAGTGACCTGGGGTCTGGGAGCTGCGAAGTCCATGTTCCCTTGTGGGGATTCCTGGTGAAAACCTCCCTCTCGGTTAGACTCCTTGTTTCTATATGGGTAGTGCCTAGCCAAGCAGACCTTGAGGTACCACCTAACACTGACATTGTTACATAACCATTATCACCACCCCCCAAACAGGGTTTACATGTACATAAGGTTTTTGAAATTGTTGGCATGGAATAATGGAAAAATAAATGTTTGGCCTTTAAAATATCACATTTAGATGTTAGCAACAGAAACATAACATATAATCAATATAAAGTAACCTTACCACTATGTTCAATTTTCTAAATTATACTAGGAAAATAACCGTTATAAGTTCATTGGTTACCACCTTTTTCTGTGCGCACTTTTAATAAATGCCACCCATAGTTTTTTGGAAAACAGAGCCCACCCGAACATCGCCAATCCGAGTACCGAGCCGAGCTGGCTCAGTACTTTCGAGCGCCCTAGGAACTGAAAACGAGGCAAAATGTCATTGTCGCTTTGTCGGATCTCGCAAGCTTTGAATTCTATAAGTACCGTCCTATACAGAGATTCGGCGCTATTTCAAAGACACAGAAGGGTTATCAGGGTTCTTTGCAGTCTCCAGTGCAGTTGGGCAGCATGATTAATGAAAGAGAAAGAGGAGGACTGGCAGTGTTCTTGAAAGTCTCCTGTTACAATTTTACTGCGTCATAGCTCACCCAGAACAGGAGAGTTGCCCATGTTCAGTGCTGAAACAGAAATAATAGGACTGGCGGTGTTCTTAAAGGTCTCCAGTAACATTCTACTGTGCTATAGCTCATGTAGAAACAGAAGAGGTGCCCATTGTTCAGTGCTGAAACAGAAATAATAGGGCTGGCAGTGTTCTTAAAAGTCTCCAGTCACATTGTACTGTGTTATTAAAACTCACACAGAAACAGGAGAGATGCTAGTGTTCCCACCAGTCTACAGTCTATGTGCCATTGCTCATTGTCAGTGCTGAAACAGAAATAATAGTGCTGTCAGTGTTCTACAAAGTCTCCAGTGACATTCTACTGTGCCACAACTCACACATAAAGAGTAAAGGTAGCAGGGCTCAGTGCTGAAACATAAATAATAGGGCTGGCAGTATTGTTTAAAGTCTCCAGTGACATTCTACTGTGCCATAACTCATACAGAAATAGGAGTAGTGGCAGTGTCCTTGACACTCTAAGGGCTGGATTAATCCGAGGTCTAACTGGGCTAGAGCCAAGGGGCTTTGGGCATCTGGGGGCCCGCCGGCATTCATCGGGTCGGGGGCATCCCCGCCCCCAGCTCCGGCTGTCAGCTGGAGAAAGGCAGGCAGCTAACAGCAAATGTTATGCTGTTAGCTTACTGCTGTCACTGTAGTGCTTCCACGGCACGCAGTAATCTCCTTACTGAGGAGATCTCGTGAGAGTGAGACTATAACTCATAGTCTGCTCATACAGAAAGAGGTGAGGTGGCTGTGTTTTTGTCACTCTCCAGTCTCAGGGCCGTTGGTCACACAGAAACAGCGGTAGCAGTGTTCCTGTCATTCTCCAGTTTCATTGCTCTGTGCCATCAATATGGATTCACATCAGTCCATAGAAGACCAGGAGCACCAAGCAGTTGCTGGCATCAGTCATGATGATAATAATCCCTTTATGTCATGTGCTAAAGCCTATGCTCAAGGGCATACTAGTTTTACGTCAGGGAAACAAAAATGTAAACAAAAAACAAAAAAAACTTGTACCTTTTTAAAGAAAAAAAACACCTCTCTAATAAAGGTGAAAGTTTACTGAGAAAAAATAAAATTGCAAACATGCCATTCTACTCAAAATATTAACAAGCATACCAGCATCAGCTAGCTCACTTCTCTCAGCTAGAGAGGAAGCAAGTATGAAAGCTGTCACCCAGTTGCCAACAGGATCACAGACTCCATGGCAACTATGATAATATTAGATCTGTGTCCAATATCCACAATTAATGCAGTTGTTTTAGAGCAGGGGTGTCCAACCTTTTAGCTTCCCTGGGCCACATTGGAAGACGACGAGTTGGTTTGGGCCGCACATAAGATACACTAACAATAACGATAGCTGATCATCCAAAAAACCATAGAAAACATAGTTAACATACATATATATGAAAAAAAAGTGATATATATATATATATATATATATATATATATATATATATCACTTTTTTTTTTAAACCCCCCTATACTTACCTTTCAATCGCCCTGTTCAAAAAATCCTCTATAGTTATTATACTATAATCACTTTTTGTATTGTTTCGATGCAATATCAATAAAGTGCATTTAAGCCAGGCATTGTATATCAGGGTGCCCTGACCAGGCCTGCGGTACCTGACATAAACATCACTGTGACCCCAAATTGTGACCTGTTTTGCTAATTACACCACTATGTTAGTTAAGGGATAACAACTTATAATGGGCCAAAGAGAATAATATATAATGCCCCATTAGTAATACAAGTAGAAGTATGTAGCAGGGAGATAAGGTCCATGATGCTCCAGGACCAGCTGACTTTTATTCTCTGGTCAGCGCCCCTTGAAATAATAAAAAAATCCCCCTTAACTTACCTTTTAATCGGCTTCTTCCCCTGTCCTCTTCTCTTCGTTTCTCCAATTCTCTGCTGCTGATTGTTCTTCTCGCGCGGGTGACTCCTCTGTGCTGCGCTCCGCAATGGATGTTGGGCGTGATGACATCACACCCGGCATTCACTGCGAGCACCGCACGGAGGAGGAGACAAGGGAGGGAACCGGAGTACCAGCTGACGTGACCGCGTGACCGCAATGTAAGTAGTTTCCTTTCTTTTTTTTGCAGGATTTTTTTTTTCCATTAACAGTGCTGCCCCCTTGCCACAACCAAAACTCCTTTTGGGCCACATTTACAGGTTGGAAAATCATGTTTTAGAGAGTTAATTGAGGTTTTGTGTGCCTGTTATCAAATTCGATCATAACACCATTTTACTAGACAAGCTATTCCTCACCTCTACCTGAAGGTTCCATAAACTGTAATTATTATGCTAAAAAATGTCATTCTTCCCACAGATATGTGTTCAAGCGGAAGTGGGCAAACTAAAGATTATATGACTGTGACAGCCCACTGGGTTGGTGAATTGCCTTCAGCAGCAGGAACAGCAGCAGCATGTATCCAACAACGCCAGATTTTTCAGAGGCAGGCTTGTCTATGTATCATGGGCTTCACTAAGAGGCATACCGATGACAACATGGCTTATCATGTTTGGACCTTCCTGAGGATATTTCATTTCTGATAAAGCCACTAATATTGTGAGAGCATTAAAGCTGGGTGAAATCCAACACATTCCCTGTTTGCACAATCAACTTGATCATACAGAGCTTTTTGAAAAACGACAGGGATGTGCAGGAGATGCCGTCTGTGGCCCGAAAAAGTTTGGGATATTTTCAGCATTCTGCAACAGCATGTAAAAAATTGCAGCAGCTGCAAGAACAATTTATTTTGCCCTGCCACCAACTGAAGAAAGAGGTGGTAACAAGGTGGAATTCCACACTTTATTAGCTTGTGAGGATGGAAGAGCAGCGAAAAGCCATCCACGCTTATTCCACAAGCCATGACAGTGGGAAAAGAGGGGGAATGTGTTTTAGTCCAGTGCAGTGGAGAATACTTTCCATGTTGTGCAAGGTGCTGAAACCATTCGATGTAGTCACCTGTGAAGTGCATTCAGACACTGCTAGTTCAAGCAACGTGATTCCCTTAATTAGATTAATTATTGAAAAGCAGCTTGAGAAATTGAAGGGGGACATAAAGCAAAGCAATTTCGCTAAGTACGACGGACTTGTAGATGAAGTACTTTAATTGCGTCGCCAGGATTGTAGAGTTATCAACATCTTGAAATCGGATCACTATATTTTGGCGACAAAGCTTGATCCTAGGTTTAAGAGCTATGTCTTCTCTTTATTTCCAACTGTCCCAGATCACAAGAGATGCAATGAGCTCCTGGTGAGTAAGCTGACAACTGAAATGGTATGTGCACAACGGCAACCCCTCCTTCAGTTTGTCAGGCTACTGATGGTAGGAAAAAACTTCAGGTCTCTTCTTCCATTCAAATGTCTTGTTCCCTGGCTCCTGACTGCTACCTGTTCTCTGAGACTCCAGTGACTTAATCCACAGATCGTCACAGCCTCTGTGTCTACTCCACTATCCTTGTGGTAAACGCTCTGCAGTTTATCTTCACCTGTTCTCTGAGTCTCCAGCGCATCAATCCGCAGATCATCACAGCCTGTGTCTACCCCAGCTTTCTTTGCCTTCAAACTTTGATTGCCCGTGTGGATAACTTGCAAGGCACTCCTCCCGCTCCACCACGAGCTGCGGCTCCCATTTCTGACGCCCAACTGCCGACAGTAGCGGCTTCTTCCTTGAGATTGCCAACTCCTCAAAAGTTTGATGGAGTACCGAAGTATTGTCAATAATAAGTGCTCAATTCACTTTGAGTTACTTCCGCAGAACTTTCCCTCGGACCGTACTAAAGTGGCCTATATTATTTTCCTACTGTCTGGACCGGCTCTGACGTGGGCGTCCCCTCTTTGGGAAAAAGATGACCCCATTCTCAAGGATAGCAAAACCATTATTTTGGCCTTCCGGAAAATCTTTGATGAACCAGGCCAGGTGTCATCAGCAGCTTCAAATATCCTCAGACTTCGCCAGGGTTTTCAGTCTGTTTCTCAATACGTAATATCATCATCATCATCATCCTCACCATTTATTTATATAGCGCCACTAATTCCGCAGCACTGTACAGAGAACTCATTCACATCAGTCCCTGCCCCATTGGAGCTTACAGTCTAAATTCCCTAATACAGACACACACTCACACACAGACATAGACAGACAGACAGACTAGGGTCAATTTTGATAGCAGCCAATTAACCTACTGGTATGTTTTTGGAGTGTGGGAGGAAACCGGAGCACCCGGAGGAAACCCACACAAACACAGGGAGAACATACAAACTCCACACAGATAAGGCCATGGTCGGGAATCAATCTCATGACCCCAGTGCTGCAAGGCAGAAGTGCTAACTACTAGGCCACTGTGCTGCAATTCCATACTCTTTCATCAAAACTCCAATGGAATAACGAAGCCTTGGCCGCTGCTTTCTGGCAAGGTCTCTCAGACCGTATAAAGGATGTCCTCGCTTCCCAGGAATTACCTACCTTCCTTGATATTCTGATTTCTCTCTTCCATCGAGTGGACACTTACTTCCCAGGAAAGATCCTTGGAGACAGACTCTACCCGACGGTCCGCAATCAAACTGGTTCCCCATTTCCGGCCGCCCAGCCCTCCCAAGGACCCTATGCAACTAGGCCGCTCCAGACTTTCTCCTGAAGAGAGGCAGAGAAGAATTTTCAATAATCCCTGCATCTACTGTGGCAAGTCCGGTCTTCGCATAGTCTCATGTCCTAAATGTCAGGGAAATACCTGCTCTGGGGAGGTAAGGCTGGGGACATCAAAATCCTTTCCAAATTTCCAAAAAGCTTCAGTGTGTTTTATTCCTGTGACCATTCCTGGATTCTCTGTGCCGTTCAATTGCCATGCTCTTTTGGATTTAGAGGCTGCAAGGAATTTCATTTCCTCCGCTATAGTCAAGAATTTATCAATACCTACTGAACTTCTGCCTCAGCCCATTACCATAACTGCTATTGATGCCAATCGTATTGATAATGGAACCATTCTCCGTCAGACCAAGCCAATCACTCTTCAAGTAGGAGCTTTACATTTTGAGACCATCTCCTTCCTTGTTCTCTCCCAGGTCATCAGTTCAATTATTCTGGGCCTTCCCTGGCTCCAACGGCATTCTTCTCATATTGACTGGTCTGCCTCTCAGATCTTCGCATGAGGAGCTTGTTGCCGTTTCCGCTGCCTGATCCAGGTCAAACCCCTACTGTCTTCTTCAACTCAGTCTGGCAATCCTGGGACGCTCCTGCCTCCTCATCTCAAACCCTTCTCCGATCGCTTTGATAAAGTCCTTTCCGAGATCCTGCCTCCTCATCATGCTTGGGATTGTCCTATTGACCTCCAACTGGGTAAAACACCTCCCAGAGGTCGGGTGTACCCGTTATTCATACCCGAGACACAAGCTATAGCTGAATATGTGACCTTCAACCTCCCCAGCAGGCACAGGGTTTTTCTTTGTGAAGAAGGACGGGACTTTACGTCCTTGCAATGATTATAGGGGTTTAAATGCTATCATAGTCAAGAATCAGTACCCTATTCCACTTGTGACCGAACTTTTTGACCACATAAAAGGAGCACAGATTTTCACCAGGCTAGATCTCCGAGGAGCCTACAATTTAATCTGCATTTTTAAGGGGGACGAATGGAAGACTGCTTTTAATACAAGGGATGGTCACTATGAGTACCTAGTAATGCCCTTTGGGCTGTGCAATGCCCCAGCAGTATTTCAGACCTTCGTGAACCAGATCTTTAGGGATTTACTTTACTCCTGTGCAATGGTGTACCTAGACAATATTTTGATCTTCTCCTGAGATCTAGCTAGTCATCGACTCCAAATAGCTGCGAAGAAATAATCTATTCTGCAAGCTCGAGAAATGCTCTTTTGAGACCTCCTAGATGACCTTACTGGGATACATCGTCTCGGGCTATGGCTTACAGATGGACCCAGATAAAGTTCGGCCTGTCCTGGAGTGGCCCCTTCCAATTGGACTTAAAGCTATACAGCATTTTCTAGGGTTTTCCAACTATTATCGTCAATTTATTCCACTCTTGTAGCCCCAATCGGGGGACTCACTCGGAAGGGAGCTGAAACAAAAACTTGGCCTCCAGATGCTATTGAAGCATTCAACATCCTTAAAAAGGCTTTCTCAACAGCTCCTATTTTCAGACAGCCTAACCCCTCTCTGCCCTTCCTTGTTGAGGTTGATGCCTCTATGGTCGGAGTAGGTGCTGTGCTCTCACAGTATTTCCCACCAGAGAAAAAGTCAGATCCTTGTGCCTTCTTTTCTCTGAAATTTTTACTAGCAGAGAAGAACTATGCTATTGGTGATAAGGAGAGCTTAGCTATGAAACTAGCTCTATTTGAATGGAGGTACCTTTTAGTGGGTGCACAGTTTCCAGTTAATATCATTACCGATCACAAGAATATGCTCTATCTCCAAACAGCTCAGTGCCTAAATCCTTGTGGGGCCCGCTTCAACCTGCACATCAACTTTAAACAGGGCTCTTAAAATAAGAAGGCCGATGCTCTTTCTTGAGCCTTTTCCCATGAACCCGAACCAGCAGAACTTTTGTCTCGTCCTATTCTAGATCCTAACTGTCTGTTGGCCACATCAGTATCCTCTTCACCTACGCCAACACCTGGAAAAACTTTTGTTCCTCAGACTCTCCAGAAGAAATTAATCCAATGGTATCATGCCTCAAGCTTCGTTGGTCATGCTGGAATCTGGAGAACAACTGAACTAATTTCCAGAAATTACTGGTGGCCTACCCTTCGTACCGATACAAACAGTTTGTAACTGCCTGTAATCTCTGTGCACAACAGACTCCTCGTGTAAGCCCGGCTGGTTCTCTAGTCCCTTTGCCTCTACCAGGTCTCGACTATACATCTCCCTGGAATTTATTACAGATATCCCCTCAAGTAAAGGGTTCAACACCATCTGGGTGGTCATAAAATGCTTTTCTAAAATGGCTCACTTTGCATCTCTTGTTGGCCTACCCTCGGCTGCTCAGCTGGCCTGGTTATTTGTGAAGGAAATTGTTTGGCTACAAGGGTTTCCCTTGGAGATTGTATCTGACCGAGAAGTTCAATTTACATCTAGATTCTGGAGAGCTCTGTGAAAACTTCTTAATATCAAACTCAACTTCTCTTCATCCTATCACCAGCAATCTAACGGACAAACTGAAAGAGTAAACCAGGAATTGGAGATGTTTATTCAAATCTATTCTTCAGCCTCTCAAGACAACTGGTCTGATCTCCTGCCATGTTCAGAATTTGCACACAATAACCTTTACCAAGAATATACTTCTTCTACTCCATTTTTATTACTCAAGTGACAGACCCGGGCCTTATATTGGGAATATTGTGCCAACCCGGTCTGTCCTCAGTGGGCCAACTGAACAACCGTGGCCCACTCTGTTATTAATTGCCGCCTGGTGGCCAGATCTGTTATTGCTGTGGTGTCCGGAGAGGGAGGGGGGAGGCAGTTCACAGGAAGTGTGAAACAGCTGTGGACCCTGTGACATCAAAAACGAGTGGAAGGGGTTAAAAAGAGGAGGGTCATTGCTTTATCTAAAATCAGGAGGGGGTCTCTCCCTGTTTGCTAACTATTGTTCTAGCAACTCTTCAATACAGTCTGAATGGCATCATCACCGCAGGTGGGAGATCACTGATCATGCTCTTCTTCCACCCCTGTTACCACCCAAACTCTTCACACCACCAATCACAAGAGGACAATGAGCAGAGGGTTGACCCAGGGAGGGGGCCAGGATCGGGTGTCTTGTGAGAAGGGACAAAAAGGAGCTGGCTGGGGGAGGGGGGTGGTTGTTGGAGAATCTTGAGAGAACAAGGACTTGGATTGATTGAGAGTAACTGTATTCTCCCATGACCAGAAAGGAATGCCTGAAGCAGGCTCTTCTTGACACAGATCGGACAGTGTACCTCTGGCACTGATTCTGTTACCACTCCATCGAGAGACACTTGCAGATTCTGGGAAATTGTTGAGCCTACATGGGTAGGGAGACTAATACCCAGGGTCCCACCAAGCTGGTGGAGAGTTGGCCGAGCGGCTGGGATCAGAAAGATACACCGACCCACCTTAAGGATCAGAAACCCTGGCCCACTTGGATTGTCAGCTGTGGATTGTATTACCAGGAATTTGGGCCTGATAGGACTCTGTGCTTGGAGGTGACCTGCTGGGGACTTTGTTGGAGAGTTGATACTTGCACTGGTGATTTTCTGACACTTGATATATTTGGTGGGGGAACAAGTGTATCCTTGGGGAGCACTGTTGTATTTTACTAAGTGTGTGCACTTTGTTTAATAAAAGGGATTATTATTTATTTACTGTCTCCTTATCTGTGTGCCCTGTGAACCTAGAAGACCGGGTATCGATTGAGCTTTGGTTCCAATCATGGTGTCCTCACAAAGGGCACCATCCGAACCTTCCTAGGTTTGCTTCCCTCCCACCCACCCACATGCCTGCGGTTGATAAGGCGCATCAGAGTTTTGTCTCCATCTGGACTCAACCCCTTAAATTTCTCAAGAAATCTTTCTCCCTGTACAAACATTTTGCCAATAAGAAACATTAAGCATTCCTCCTTTAAAAATTGGTGAAAAGGTGTGGATGTCCACTAGGACCATCCGACTTAGAGTGCCATGCATGAAGTTTCCGCCCCGATTTATTGGTCCATTCCACATACTCCAAGTCATCAATCCTGCTTCGGTACAACGAAGTTGCCGGCTGCTCTACGGATTTCCAAAACCTTTCACATGTCCTTACTCAAACCTTTCATCATTAATAGGCTCTCTCCCGTTAGGGCATCTCCGGCACCTCTTCCCATAGTGAGGAATTTGAGATAAGTCAGATTCTGGACAGTAAGATTTCTCATGGCAAAATTAAGTATCATGTGGATTGGAAGGGCATTGGTCTTGAAGAACGCACGTGGATTGATTCTTCTGACGTTCATGCTCCTGTTATGGTGAAGAGATTGCATTACAGAAATCCTAACAAACCCATGCTTAGGTGTCCAGTGTCCACATTTAAAATGGGTGGTACTGTCACACTTCAGACCTGCTGATCGACGAACTACCCGCTATTACTCACTTTCTTTCTAGCAGTTGTACTCCTCCGGGATGGACGCAGCTGATCTGAGCATGCGCAAACCTTCAATCTCCCCATTCATTCTTTCCAGCCAATCGGATGCAAGACTTAACTGTTTAAGCACACCTCTTACCTATGTTAGTTTGCAGATCTTCAGGTCTCTCCTCCTGTTTAGACGTCCTGTTCCCTGGCTCCTGACTGCTACCTGTTCTCTGAGTCTCCAGCGCATCAATCCGCAAATTGTCACATCCTCTGTGTCTACTCCACTATCCTTGTGGTAAACGCTCTTCAGATTATCACCACCTGTTCTCTGAGTCTACAGCGCATCAATCCGCAAATCATCACAGCCTCTGTGTCTACTCCCCTATCCTTGTGGCAATCGCTATGCTGACCATCGCTACCTGCCTCCTGTGTAACCAGCCTACTGCTCTCCTGATCCTGGCTCCCAGTATATCAGCCCTACTGTTTCCCTGTTTTCCTAGTCTCTCAACAATTCAGATACTTCTCATCAATGGCATCCTCAGCTATAATCTCGGTTCTGATTACAGTTTCGCTCTTCTCCTCCTAGGAGTACCGTGACCTATGTTCTGGGAGCTGCGAAGCCCAAACCCTCTTGCGGGAGCCTCTGGTGAAAACCTCCCTCTCCGTTAGACTCCACGCCTTCTAAGAGGTAGTACCAATGTGAGCAGACTGTACGGGCACTCCTCTGACCCTACTGGTTGTTAAACTGTACATGTTATTTTGAATATCTTACATAAGGGTGGGTGGGAGGGCCCATGGACAATTCCATATTGCACCACTATTCTTTTCTGTCACTGCTGTGGGGAAATGTTTCCTAGATGTGCTCTGAACTGCCATGTGTTTGTGTCATTGCTCTGTTGCTTAGCATCCAGCCAGCTCACTGCAGTCTTTGAAAATAACTGTGAGGTGGTCAGAACTGACTGTAAATGATTGGAAATTAGTGTTATTGAGGTTAATAATAATGTAGGAGCAAAATTATGTGATTTTAGCATATTTTAGCAATTTTTCTTAAAAATACAGATCCAAAACCAAAACACACGAGGGTGGTTTTGCCAAAACCAAAATACAAGCTTAATCCAGATTCAAAAACAAAACATTAATGTCAGTGAACATCTCTAGTTATAATGAATGGAATATTTGATGGATGCCCTTAATAAGAATAGTAATTTTAACCTTTGGAATAGGTCACCTTTAGGTTTGTCTGACTGTTACTGTATAATTTAGAGTTGTAGGCATTTTCTTAGACATCAAATTCCCTACTTTTGGATATATCAATTCCTTAAACTTTTGGTAATTCATTAAAAATATAAATAATGAATCAAGTAACAAAACTTCCATTATGAATAAAATCAGATCTACGTAGGACATATATTTGCAGCACAGCTAACCTGAATAAATACAAAGAATCATTTAACTATACAAATGCTGAAAATTTAAATAAGCATACAGAGCAGAAACTAGGAAACACATTCACTAAACAGAACAAGAAGAGTGGTATGCCATACTGCCTCTTATACTACCTTTATTGTAAAGCTATCAAATTATTCTAAAACTATCACATTCCATTTACTTACATTCCCACTACATTTTCATACCGCCTCTCTTAAATTTCCATACCATCACTTCTAAATTTCCATTTCGATCACTGGTTGTCCGGAAAAACAGGAGGGAATTCAATTTATCAGTGGTAATTTTTTTTAATGCTGCGTTAAAAAATGCAAAATGATCCGCACAGGTTTGGATATGCAATCGTGACTGTTTTTACTTAACACTTCGTTAAAAATTGTGGTATTCAATTTGAAAACCGGTAACGCCGCCCCCGCGTGTTAGCCATTGGTGCATGCAAATTTTTATGGTAGGGGAGGGGACGGTTTAACGTGGACATCAGCAAACTGTTATTTGCTGGTAGTTAATGGTTCGTTTTGGTAAACTATTGCATTGGCATAGATTAGTACACATTTGTATTGCATTACACAACCTTCTATTATATACTATCTGCACACTTCACTTTTGTTTAGCACATTTATATGTATACCATAACAAAACACAATAGTACATGAATATATTAGTGATGATTGTGTTAAATAATTTTTTTTTTTAACATGTTTTTTGTAAAAAAAATTCACCTTTTCTATGTTATACATTACTGAGAAGCATAATTTTTTTAACCATTATTACATGATTTTTATAGTTTTCTTATGTTTTCAGTTTTTTTCACAGTTATCAGAGGTGCGAGATAAAAATGCCAATTTGACAGTTTACTGCGCCGCTTAAAAAATAATTGAATAGATTTGAATGCTTCTCCCTCCCTATACTTTCAATGGATCATCTACTTGTCTGCAATGGGACAGTTTTTGCAAACACAACGGTGCGTTAAAAATAGATTTGAATAACGGGTAAAGTTAACGTTTTCCAGAATGAGTGAAAACCGCTATAAAATCACTTACATGCTAAAAACAATTACCACTGTGAATTAAATTCCCCCCTCAGTGTACCAGAAGTCATTGGACACTAACACAAACACCTAATATGTTTATTCTTCCTATCATATTAATTTACATTAATTCAATAATACATACATTTCCTCTATTTGTATATGATTTTTTTATACCCTCTCATTGGTGGTCAGTGCACACCACCATACTTTATTGGTACCCACAACACATTCAATCTGTAGTCAACAATTTAAAATGAAATTGCCGACCACTTACCTATTGTAGGCTTTATCAATGATAGTCAATGGTCTCTGACAGCAGGGACATTATGGGACTGATTCAGAGTTCACATTGTACATACTCAGAAAGTAAACGTACGCAACTGCAACTATTCAGACCTGCGACTTTTTGGTATTTATGACTTCTTACGCCTGAAGAGGTATAACGATTGAGAAAAGGGGTGTTCTAACTTAGACAATGTACTGTAATGGCGTGTTCAAGCAATTACGCTTGGATTCAGACTGGGATGCAGTTGCAGATACGACTGAAAAAGAGGTTTTATTTGCGGATGTCAGGGTCAGGTGTAGGCAGCGTATGATGAAGATGATCACCCAAATTAGCAAACTGCTTGCAATTAGAGGTTTTAATAGACATTCGGCCATAGATTGGAATTTGCTGAATATGTTGTAGGAAATTTTGTATTTTTTTGTATGAATGTCGGGAAGTTAATGCTGCTTTATTAGCTAGATTGCTTAAGTTTAAATGATGACTCATAACAATTACATTAGTAACACATAAAATAAAAGTTTGTGTACATGTTTGCAAGTGAGTCGCCAGTGTCTGAGAGGTGTGTCTGCTGTCAGGCGAACACATCTACTGCCCATTCAGACCTGGACACATATTCAACTCGGAATACGCCACACATACACATTCACTTACATGCAAAACTGAAAAAGGCCCTACATGCCTAAGCTAGTGTGAAGGGCTTAGTAGTCTTGTGATTTAGCACAAGGGCTTTTGTGCAGTGAATCCAAACAGTTTGGATTACAACAGCACACACTGTCACTTCAGGCCATGGGCTGCAGAAATTGGACTGGCTGGTAGCTAGTTGGACAGCACTGATTTAAAGAGACTCAATAGATGCATAAATAAGACTTAAACAAATCATGTATAAAAGGGCAAGACAAAGAATATTTACCATCAGGGGGGCATTTCCACTTATCCAGTGTTAATATGGCTCTTGCAGGAACCAAAAATGCAAATGCACTTGCTTGAAATAGAGGTAGCCTGAAACAGAGAAATCTATGACCATACAGTACATAGTAAGTCTATATTAACTACTGCAACTACTGCCCTAAAATTATTTTTTTTTGTCTCAGATCCCTGATGAAATTTTACTCTATAGTACAAGGTATTTTTAGCGGGGTCTCCTCTTACAAAATACATTTGAAATATAGAGATGGAGTTTATTGTAGTAAATGGTGCTCTATAGTTAAGGATTAATTGAGCTAGGTTTAGTTAACTATGATTAGCTTATACAAACGTATTATCGTCATTATTTTCAATGTAAAATAAAAAGAAATTGCTCTTACAAATATAACCAGTACAAAACCCTCTTAGTCCTAGCCCTTAAACTGTTTCCAAAAATGTTTCTTTTGATTTCATAGAATAGTACTTTTCCATAGAAAGCATAGAGGGAAAGGTGAATAACACCCTAAAAAATCATGATCTATAGATGTTTTCATACATTATATGTTGATTTAGTATGGGCAGATAACTTTAAAGTTAGTTGAGCAATAGAGGTCCAGTTTAAAGCAAATAAATACATTAAGAAGAAGTCATACCTTACACCAAAAGTTGTTTGGATAAATGTAGTGATTCCCACACAGGTGAATATTGTTCCTATAAGCTGGCTTACAGTATGTTGATCATTTCCAACACAAAGAGCATTTGCCAGAAGAAATGGTATAGCAATGGTTCCACTGAAGCAAGTTAAGTAGTGCTGTAAAACATTAAAAATAGTTTAAGTTTTAACCTTTATTTTTGCTAAAGATATGCAAGATTTTCATTTGATAACATTTCCTGTATGTAAGACTCAATAATCAGTGTGGGAAGAGAAAACCTGTTGATATTCAGAATCTATACCTGTAGCCTCTTGGAAGTGGAGTGCTGTTGATGGAGAGCCTACTTGCATAGCAAAGAGAGGTTTTAAAAGGTTTTCCCCCTTAAATAACCCCTCTACGAGATCCTCTCCCTTTCTAATAAAGCTTCCCCTGGAATCGTCACCATTCTCGCTGTTTAGCAGCATAATGTTACATATATTGTATACATAACCATCATAGCCTTAGCAGCTCTAAGGCCATGATAGCTATTATTGTTTATACATGAGCATATAACAGCAGAGTATATGTCATACACAGTACTACCCTTTTCCAATTAATATTTACGCCACTCAGTGAAATGCAAATTTGCATTTTTATATTTATGTATTCCTGTGAGCTCAGCTTCCTTTTTCTTACTCCTGATATTTTCTTTTATGTGAGCTCTGAGCTCTCATAAGTTTATCCTGCCAGTAATTAAAGAGTTCTGCTAGAAATTCAAATATTGTTCCTACTATATCTCGTATACCTGATTGTCAGACAGCTTCAATAAATTAGGTATATGAGAAGCGACATGAAAATATTGAAGTTTTTCCTACCACTATTGAGCTCATAAGATAATCTATATAAGAATATCTCGTCTGCAAGCCTCTTATGTCTGAACCATCCTGCAATGGCATGGGGGTTTGAACTTTGAGCTTTAGAACTTTGGAGGGGTTGTTTAGTATTGCAAAGGCATGCTGTGGGGTTATTACCCTGATCCTATGCTACACTAGGTGGGGAATGGAGGACCCCAATCCCAGGGTCATGGGGTTCCAACTTCTGAGAAGAAACAAAGAAGTGTCCAAAAATCTATTAAACATGTATTGACAGTCTCCAAAACAAGATGTGTGAACTAGAGACATTCAGGTACGACAATTCTTGTAGTTGAATCTCTCCCTATAAAGCAAAAAGAAAATCCACAAAATATTTTATTATAAAAATGACATATGTCTAGGTTTACATTAGTATGAACCCAGTGAAATTACAAACATGAGAGTGATGAAGGGCTTGCATGAAAGATGGAATCAGTTGCTTTGGGGAGGTGTTGATGGAAGTTAGATGGACTAAATTTCTTCTGATGTCTGTTCTAAGTGATAATGTGAAATAAAACAATTTCATTGGGCATGCAGACGGAAACATATTGGCCGCCAGGGATAGGCATAATTGTCAGGTAAGAGATTTGTCAATTGAGGCTTTATAATAGTTGTGGGGAAACTAGGCATTAATACTGCCTCAACCTGTCTGAACCTCGTTTCTCACAAACTGCGGACTATAAAAACATATACTTTTTCTAGCCCTCTGGTTCCCCATATTTCTCAGTCATATTTAGACTACATTTGTATATATATATATATATATATATATATATATACACAAGTTAACCCATGCATGATACTCATGCATTCTAGTCAAATCAAGCTACTTAAGGTGTTAAAAAGGTTCTTGTCATGCATTTGGGCCATAGCCCAGGCCTCCTCAGGGGAAGAGCGTTACTTCCCGACGTAAGCGCCCTTTTTTTAACGTGGTTTTGTCCACATGTCACCACCTCATCATTCTGCTCCATCACCTCATCCTTCATTTTCATCGCCACATCTATCCAGATGTCTATCCAGACACAGGGATCTCTCTCAGCGGTCCTAAATATCACACTCCTCTCACTCTGTCACCCCCGGCAACCACCAACCACTCCCCACTGTCACCCCTGGCAACCACCAACCACTCCCAATTGTCACTTCTCCTTCAAGAAATATATATATATATATTTTAAATCTTTATAAACACTTTTAACAATTAACAAATTAAATTAACAAATTAAAAACATCTTAGTATACCAAATTTCAGCCCTTTCTGATTTTTTTTTTCCACACACACTAAGAATTTAGTAGGTCAGTGTATAACTCCGCCCAGCAGGTGGCGCTGCAGCTTGGTTTTATTTTTTACACACACACACACACACAGACAGACTAACACACGCCACTAAGCATTTATATTATAGATAGATAGATAGATAGATAGATAGATAGATAGATAGATAGATAGATATATATATATACATACACACATCTATATATATATATATATATATATATATATATTTATTTATTTAGTTTTTAACAATAAAAGGACATCTTTATCACCTTCAAACAGCTTGGTGCCGGAAAGGTGATGACAATGCAGCTTTGCTCCTGATGCATGTGTGGAGACCTATTTTTGCATCCTTGGTGTTTTTATGTGGTTAATGCTGAAGGGTGGTTCATTTTTCAACTGAAGTGCCCTACCTCTTACATGTAAGAAGCCTGGAAATGAAAATCCAGGCAATAAAAGGTAAAGAAAGGCCAAATGGTTGTGAGGAGAAGATTATTATTACCATTCTTTATTTATAAGGTGTCATAAGATAATGAAATATCTTTCATAGAACATTCCATTCGCCATCTCCAGTGTGATGGAGTGATATGAAAAGACAGCACCCACGTGTAATTAGAAAATAGTAAGAGGTATACAAGACACATCTCAATGTTATCTGTGATGATTGCTGATTTTCTGCTATGTATAAAAGTTTTATCAGATAACATGATTTTTTAGTGTGATAGATCAAACACAGCAGTAAAAAAAAGAATATTAATAATATTGCATGACGTATGACCAATGATTGTCAAGACATTTAGGATTGTAAATGTTACATTTATTACATAGTCTTATTAAAAATAATTATGTAATATACATATTTATTATATATTTTAACCTGTATGTTACATAATCAAATATTTTTGGGTGTATGAAGAGGTACATTGTATACATTTACTATTGCACAGTGCACATACACAATTTAATATATTTTTCTAACAATGACACATATTACATGAAAAATTAAAATGTTTATGTATTATGTTCCACAGAGCAGTTAGCACCACAATATGCTACCTAAGAGGCAGGAGAATGAGCATTTGGAGAAGGATGAGGAGTGGCAGGATGTGGAGTGTTAGGGTAATTTTACCTCTCCTTTATCAAGTCCCTTCAGATATCAATGAGATAATGTCAAGATGGAACTGAGCTGTGCTCATTTATTAGTGGGCTACATTTATACATGAACAAGCGTTTGATCTGGTTATAGGATAGAAACACATGATTGATATTTTCCTCAGTAAATATAAATCTCCTGACAAAGCTAGTTAGTTCTCTTCATGTCACTGTTATGGGTTCTTATTAGCTTTCACTGAAGCCAGAACTCCCAATGTCATCATCCATTATCCCATGTCCTAGGGGTCTTTGAGATAGTTCAAGGCTGGAGCTGGTGATTACGCTGAATGTATTTTTAAGGCAAATACCAACATTTTAAACTCCTTCGCATATCATTATTACCATTATCACTGAGGACCTAGAAATCCTTTCACAACCTCCCTCCTTTTAATAATATATATATATATATAAGGTTAAAAATGTTACGGCCTGACACCTAACGCAGCCCAGACTACTTTTGTACAGTCTCTTGTGAGACAGCAAGGGTCTTTCACCATTCACCCGGGAGCGAGTAGAGATATCAGCATTTCTGCACCTGATTATTCAAAAAGTATCTTTTCTTCATGCCTCTGCTGTAATCTCTGTATATCTTTTCTGAACGCACATGACATATACCAGTTCCATCCTATCAATATGATCAACACCACAGTGATAATGAGTAGTGGGTGTACTAGTAAGTTAAATATACCAGTCATACATGGAGATGATCCGGTAAATACATCCCACCAATGTTGCTCTAAATCATCCTTCAGTTTGGTGGCTAGAGCTTTTAATTCATTACCCTCTATAACCGTTACCATTTTTGCGTGATTGTTAGTATAGTTTACCTGCTTCAAATGTTCAATCAGCATTCTTGTTTCATTTACAATTTTTACTATTTCCTCTATATTTAAGGTTAACTGAGGCAGACTTAGGTTATTATACTTGAACATTTTGTCTACCTGTGACATTTGGTCCTTATAAAATATCAACACTTTCCCTTGCCATTGTAAATGTGTTATATTCATGAGACACCCTGAAAATGGGTAGGTCAGCCCGTAGGTTAGTATTTTTTCATCATATGTGATTATGCAGACCATTTGAGGGGCTACCTCTATTAGTGTCTCATATTCCTTTGGGTGTAATGCCCATACACAGACACTAGTGTTATGCTGCAACATACATGGTTCAAATACTGCAGTTTGTTGTGGGCAAACAGGTCCCATGTCTGTGTTATCACAGAGATCTAGGTTATGTGTCCAGTGTGACCAGCGTCTTTTTGCAGTGTGATGCGCGCACCCAGGAGTCTCGTTTCTGGAGTTTCACTGATGTGGGCGTGGTCAACAAGACCT
Source organism: Mixophyes fleayi (assembly GCF_038048845.1). NCBI lineage: Eukaryota > Metazoa > Chordata > Amphibia > Anura > Limnodynastidae > Mixophyes > Mixophyes fleayi. The sequence continues at coordinate 278,779,803 of NC_134405.1, read as the reverse complement.
GATACGGATCCTCGAATTTTGGTTCAAAAGTTCTCCTTACGTGTTTCTTTAAGTACACCCAATCGCCAGGTTTCAGCTTATGCGGCAGTAGGTCTGAATCAGGCTCTTGTGACTTTTTACCCTTTTTCCTGGATTTGAAGTTCCATAGATCCAGCAGTTCTGAACATAGTCTGTAGCAGGCTTTATTGAATCCTTGAGCTATCCAATGCTGTTGGACCACACTAGTCATCTGTTCCAGGTGTGGCTGTCCATGAGCTATCTGTAACATGGGAGGGAACAAAACCTGTGGAAGACAGAGTTTATCATTCAGTTTCCACATATGAATGCAATCTTCTTGTGCTCCTAATCATTTCCATCTTTCTTTCTCCAATGGTCCTGTTTGTTGTTGAAACTTTTTTAGATCAGTGTAGTTAGGCATTTCTTTCTGTACCGTGTATACTTCTCTTTCAGGCTTTCTCTTAGCTGCCTTTTTTGCTCCTGCATCTGCAAACGTATTCCCTTTTGAAACAAAAGTCTCATTCCTTGTATGTGCTTGTATTTTAATTACGGCAACCTTGTGTGGCAATTGCAATGCTCTAAACAAGTTCTTATTAGACTGGCATGCTATATGTCCTTACCACTAGAGGTCTTGAAATCTCTGCTTTTCCATATTGGACCAAAGTCCTGTGTCACTCCCCAAGCATACCTGGAATCCGTGTAGATATTGGCAGTGGTTGCTTCTGCATATTCCAATGCCCTGGTGAGTGCTATCAGTTCAGCAGCTTGTGCTGACAGTATCGATGATAGTGGTCCTGAGTCAACTACTTCATTTTCTGTAGTCACCACGTATCCTGTAAATGATGAGCCGTTATCATAATACCTGGAACCATCTACAAAAAGTTCATACACAGCATTAGACAAGGGAGAGTCAGTAACATTTGGAAAAGTCTGTGCTTCCATATCCATAAGAGCAAGGCGATCATGTGAAAAAGAAAAATTGTGGTTAATATTTTCACCCAATTCATCGTCATCACCTTCACTATCACAATGTCTTTCTTCTGACGGCTCTTGTTCTTCACTATTATTCCCTCCTTTTGAATCTTGAGATTCATGCATTAGGGGTAACAATGTTGCTGGATTTAATACTGTGCACCGTTTGATTGTGACATGTGAAGCACTTAACAATGCTACCTCGTACTTAGTGAGTCTGGTTGCTGTAAGGTGTTTTTACCTGTTGTATCGCTTGTACTCTTTGTGGAGTCAGATGTTTAGTGCCCTATGAAATGCAGTGTCCTAAGAAAATTACTGTCTGTGCTGCTTGGAGCCTGGATTTGGACACTCTGCAGTCCTGCTGGGCCAAAAAGGTTAGTAGAGAAACAGTTTCTTCTTTACACTGTTGTTCACTATCAGCAGCTATCAACAAGTCATCAACATACTGCAATAGTCGGGTAGTTTCAGGATAATGTGGTAACCAACCTTGTAAGACAGTTGACATTGCTTCTGAGAATTCTGAAGGGCTGGTGACCCCTTCCCTGCGGCAATCTGGACCAGCAGTATTGTGTTCCTTCATGCTTAAAAGCCAGCATTTTCTGTGAATCGTTAGTTATTGGTACAGAAAAGAAAGCACTTGCTAGATCTATAACTGTAAACCACATTGATGTAACAGGAATTTGGTTCAGCAAGGTATGTGGGTTTGGGACAATAGGTGGGTTCACAACCAGTCGTTTATTTATTTCTCTGAGATCGTTAATTAACCTGAATTCGGGAGCTCCTCCCTCTTACTGTTCTCTCTCCTTGACTGGGAATAAAGGTGTATTAAAAGGTGATCGACATTCTTTACTATACTTTTGCCTTGGTATTCTTGTAATTGTTTTGGGATTGCTTTATTCTGGAACAAAGTCAAAGGATATTGTTTAACACATATAGGTAGTGTGTTAGGTTTTAGTAGAAGTTGTGCCGGGGTAACTTTTAATAGTCCCACATGAGTTTTTCCCTTTGACCATATTTTCTCAGGTGCATCCTTCAGCCACTGTGGTAGTGGTGCCTCATCTTGACATGTGTTTTCACTTGGTTGTATCAAAAACACCTGTACTGCTGCTTCTACCTGATGAGGTATGTTGTCTGGAAGTTGATTGGTGTATTCCATCCCTTCTGGGGTGTATTTAATGCATGCTCTCATTAACTGTAATATGTCCGCACCCAGTAGATTTACAGGACAGGTGTTTGAAGTGAGAAACTCTATAGGGACAAGAGTACAGTCTTTGTTTACTTGTATCTTCACTTTTTTACTTTTCCTAAGGTGTATGGGCTGTCCTGTCAACCCTGATGCCTTTACATTATCTGAGGTCACTAATTCTTGTGGTACTTGATCGTGTCTCAATACTGTTTGACTTGCCCCCGTGTCAATTAGGCAGTCCAATTGTTGACCAGTGGGCAGTGTAATTTTGCACAGTAATTCCAGGCAGCTTATCTTCTTCAGAGGTGTTTACAAGAACTGGACAAGGTGTTAACAATGGGGAGCCATATCTTCATTGTTTATGGTGCCCAGGGGACGGACGGTTTCTATTTGCTGCTGCTGCCATTTCTTGTATTTCCTGCAGTCCTTCTTCATGTAACCTGGTAATTTACACCAAAAACATCTGCCAGTCATGTCCTCACCATGATTGCTTTGTCTTGCACTTACTGTTTCTGTTCCTTTGGGCTGCTGCCTTACTTGCCATGTTCCTTTTCCCTGTACCAGGGAGTCTTTTGGGCTTTCTTTTCCCTTTTTTCTGCTTCCTGGCCCTCCAGTCCTTCAAGTACCTGTAGCAAAGATGACATTTTCATAGACAATGCCTCAGGTCTGACTGAAAAGAGTTGGCTTGTTACCTCATTCTTTAAACCATTCAAAAACTTTGTCTTTAACATTCTTAGACCATCTGGGGTTTCTGTAGAAAAACCATCATCATTTTGTCTGGTAGTTAATTTATCCAAATACATCCTTAGTGAATCATTTCTCTGTGTTATGTCTGGTGCTGCTGGTGCTTTTAACTTTTGTTCATGATGCCACCATTGTAATCTGGCTAGAAATTCAAGACCACTGTTTTACGTATTTCTTTCTTCTGCAGAGGGTGCAGGATGAGTAATAGCCCCCCTGTCACCTTCTGGTGCTCTTGCTGTTAACCCCATTATTTGAGTCATCACTCCTATTATTAGCACCTTTGGCAGTATAAGCATCAAAATATGGGTTAGGCACCCTTTGTATTCTGACTGCATACATATTAGTGTGGGCATGCAATATCTGCTTTTCCAATGTTATTCTCCTTCTCACCCTTGGATTTGTTGTTTCTCCTAATGGACAGATATGGACAGATATTGTGATCCTTCAATGGCTTATCATCATTGCAAGAATTATCTGTACAAGGAGGTGCATTAGATTCCACATTGCAAACACTGTCTCTCAGGATAATCATTTATTTCATTATTAGCAGACTGAGGGTGGACTTGACTTGGGGTTTGAAACGTGATTGATGGAGTGTTACCTGCGTCCACTGGGGTCACTGAATGAGTTTATAATTGCGGATACATTCTTGGTACTACATACTCTGTCTGTAAGGGTGGTGGTGGTGTATCTGCTCTATTGTCTGGTTGCTGTGATGAAGCTGTCAGGTTCACAGGCATGTGGTGGCATGTCTAATAGACATGTACCTATGTGTGCATCCTCTCTTCTTTTCTTTTTTCTCATCTCTAATGATACTGTATACCACATGTTAACCACCTCTGCATGTCCTTTTCTGCTTATCCATGCTTTAATGGTGTTTTTAAACCTTTTCCACTTTTCTGGATCTAGTGTACCCTCTAGTGGGAAACCTGCCCTGTCAAATATTTGTTTTTAAATATTTGCTGTTTTTTATTTCCTTCTCTGTATTCTAGTACCTTTGTTGGGTTTATAAAAATAAACCTAACAACCCCGCTAGCTTGTGCACCCACGTATTCAGAATTGATCAATTTCTGAATATACTGTACTGTTGGGTTGCTTTACCGCATACACTATTACAGCAGTTATCTGTATTTTACAGAGAATTATACCTCAATACCACCGTTCAAAAACCTCTTAATTCCTTCTATTCCTGCTGAAAAATATTTGCATACTATACAAAGAAATATAATCAGAAAACACACAATTAGAACCATCATGCAAATTTCTGTTGCAGCTGTAACCATTTTTGCTTTCTTATTTCATAATCAGTAGGATATCCTTTTACAATGTCATTACATCACCCAGGTGGTAATTTCTTTATACTGTACAGACAGATAGGCTTCCCTTTAAGGGGTATGTGATTAACTGGCCAATATAGTAACACTTGAGACCAAAAATACCCTATATTTTGCTGCAATATATATCCTTATATAAATGCACCGTACAATAATATTGCTTTGCATCCACAACATATCCAAAAACAGTTCTATCAATGACAGCTTCCAGTGTAGAACAGTATCATCAGAATGCTTTTCTAAGTAGAACAGTATATGAACAGTCTGAACAATAACCAAATGAAATATTAAAATGCAATCGTGAGTACTTTTGACATGTATTAAATTTAACCATATAGGTAGCGCTTTTTATGCTATTAAACAGATATCTGGGTTCAGGAAATCTCTCTTACCATATACAGATGAACAGCTTTTAGACACACAACAAGAATACTGGACAGAAAGTAAATCAGTGGAAAAAAATCACAGCTGAATTTACTCACCATACGGGTTTGAGCTGTCTGTGATTCTAGCTGATGCTGCAAGCGTTATTTGTCATCTGTACATGTTGTCCGAGATCCCGGCTATTCAAGCCCCCACATAATGTTAGGGTAATTTTACCTCTCCTTTATCAAGTCCCTTCAGATATCAGTGAGATAAGATGCTGGTTAACCAGGAGATCAGTAATCAAGACACAGACATGCCAATGTCAAGATGGAACTGAGCTGTGCTCATTTATTAGTGGGTTACATTTATACATGAAAAAGCATTTGATCTGGTTATAGGATAGAAACACATGATTGACATTTTCCTCAGTAAATATAAATCTTCTGACAAAGCTAGTTAGTTCTCTTCATGTCACTTTTATGGGTTCTTATCAACTTTCACTAGAGCCAGTACTCCCAATGTCATCATCCATTATCCCCTGTCCTAGGGGTCTTTGAGATGGTTCAAGGCTGGAGCTGGTGATTACGCTGAATGTATTTTTAAGGCAAATACCAACATTTTTAACTCCTTCACATATCATTATTACCATTATCGCTGAGGACCTAGAAATCCTTTCACAGGAGTAAGAAGGAGAAGGAGATGGAGGTTGTAAAGGAGCAGACGGAGGAGGAGTTTGAGGATGTGGAGGCAGAGCAGCTGCAAGAGGGGGAGCAACTTGTAACGCACCAGCATCATAAATATTTATATTATTATAATATAATTTAAAAAATTCATGACTTATTATTGAGCTAAAAGACTATAAAAATGATCAATGGGATTTAAATACCTCCTGCTAAAGAATAATCGCAGGATCTTGTAGATAAACATATATCCTGCAATGAAATGTGGTGAGAAATGTATCAAACTTAACAGATATTTTCCAAGGTACAGGTTTTGGCTACTGTCAAGGAGACTGCTTCTGATTGACACTAGTAGAATATAGAATGGCATAAAAATAACACTGATTTGAGCAGAATGTTTGGCAGAACATGCTTAGATGCCAGGTTGATATAATTTTCTTGAGTGAAGTTCACCTAAGAGAATCTGAAAAATCCTCTGATGATTGATACTTTCTCTTCAATTATGGATTGTGGCTCTTAGGTTCCTTAGTTAAAAGACTGAATGGCCTACATATGAGGGTAGTATCAGACTTTTCATACTTTTTTTTCAAGCTTTAATTATGGTTTGATTATGCATACATTTTTGTATACTATTGTAATTAAACCTTTTTTTCCCCAACAACAGTTTTTATTATGAATTTCACAGTTAAGGGTACAGAAAGTAAAAAAAAAAATGGAGGGGGAGGGGTAAAAGAAGGGAGGGAATACACAGGTGGAGGGGGGAAGGGTGCAGTACACACATATCAAAGCAAACAGTACAGTGCATAGAGGTAGTTCCACGTTAACAAGCTTCACATCTACAACATAAAACATGGACCAGTGACTTTACTGCGTGAGGGCTCCTTGTATGGCTTGTTGTCATGTGTTGCAAGGTGTCATGGCTTGGTGTCATGTATATTCAAGCCATGCAAACTATTTAATGTGCTGAGGAGGAGTATGGTACCCCACTGTTTTCATCTCACAACTGGACTTTAGAGATGACCTTGGAGTGAGGTGGAAGAGATGGTGTTCTCCATGCCTGAGGAATTAAGACCCATGTAGCAATGAGTATTTGATCTATTACATAGTGGGGGTGAAAGGTGAAGGAGAGCAACATCCAGAGCGGAAGGGATAATGTTCTGAGGGACAGTCACTATCAATGTAAACATTGACGGCAGACCCCTTGGACACTCACAAAATATATGAAACTATCGCCTGTCGCTCTGCAGTTACACCATCAGTTCTTGTTTTTTTGTGAGCCAAATCTTGTGGAATTTGGCCAGGGTGAAATAAAGCCATTGGAGCAATTTAAACATCATTTCTGTGTGGTTTAGGCATCGCAACGTCTGATGGGTGGTGTGAAAAACATTATCCCATTGGGTTGAGTCAACCACCTACCTGATGTCCCTCTCTCAGAGTAGCTGGGAGGGGGTCTTCACTGGTTCGCCCCATCTCTGAGATACATAAACAAAAAAAGAGATGCTGGTCCTATTGGACCCTGTTGCCAGTTTAGCATGAAGAAGGGGTGTTGCAGAGACAGATTTTGGTAGCAGAGTGACAGGAGTCAATGACGGACCTGCATGTACTTAAAAAAGTAATCCTTAGTAATGTAAAAATGCTCCCGCAGTTGAGTGAAAGATAACATAATCTGGTCTGAATAAATGTTCTTAATAGAGGTAATGCCTTTGGCGAACCAGAAGGAAAGTTTAAGGTCAGGATGAGTTTGGCCAGAGTATGCTGGAAGAGATTGAATGTAGGGAGGGTTAGGTCATCCTTTGCCTTCAAAGTTTTGTCCCAAACCAACAGGGCATCTTTCATGAGTCTAAGGAGGTCAGAGTGTGCTGGGCGCCAAGCTTTAGGTACCCATAACAGATAAGCCAGTGGGTAAGCATTAATGGCCTTAATGAAAATACTAGCTATGTGTGCTTTTTGGGCTGATCCCATTATTTACTTTTAATTTCAGTCTCTGTTTCTATTCTATTTCAATTTCTGACATTCAATACCATGTAATGTATATGAATTCATGTGATTGATTGATCCATTAATATATGAATACAAGTTAACCCGTGCATCATACTCATGCATTCTAGTCAAATCAAGCTACTTAAGGTGTTAAAAAGGTTCTTGTCATCTTCATCGCCACACACACACACGGCTTTTATATATTAGATAATTCTAAGAATTTAGTAGGTCAGTGTAGTATATAACTCCGCCCAGCAGGTGGCGCTGCAGCTTGAGCACTCTGTCACCCGGTAGTTTTTTCCACACACTCACACTAACACAGCATGTGTGTTCATGAGGTAAAATTCGCCGTGGGGGGTCGCCGCGGCGGGGGGGTCGCCGCGGGGGGTGGAGGGCTCAATGATCAAAAGCATTGGTGGTCAGTGGTTAGCAACACACAGCCAATCGCCAGGCTGCCTGTTGCTGTGCAGCAGACAGGAAGCAGGACGTCTTCACTTCCTTTCTGCTGATCTGAGGAGAGGAGCAACGCTGGCACAACTACAGGTAAGTGAAAGGAAGAACTGCCCTGCATATCTATAGGGAGGGGTGGAACTGCCCTGCATATCTATAGGGAGGGGGGGAACTGCCCTGCATATCTATAGGGAGGGGGGAACTGCCCTGCATATCTATAGGGAGGGGGGGAACTGCCCTGCATATCTATAGGGAGGGGGGAGGGAACTGCCCTGCATATCTATAGGGAGGGGGGGGGAACTGCCCTGCATATCTATAGGGAGGGGGGGAACTGCCCTGCATATCTATAGGGAGGGGGGGGAACTGCCCTGCATATCTATAGGGAGGGGGGGAACTGCCCTGCATATCTATAGGGAGGGGGAGACTGCCCTGCATATCTATAGGGAGGGGGGGAACTGCCCTGCTTATCTATAGGGGGGGGGAACTGCCCTGCATATCTATAGGGAGGGGGGAAAACTGCCCTGCATATCTATAGGGAGGGGGAGGGAACTGCCCTGCATATCTATAGGGAGGGGGGGGGAGCTGCCCTGCATATCTATAGGGAGGGGGAGAACTGCCCAGCATATCTATAGGGAGGGGGGGAACTGCCCTGCATATCTATAGGGAGGGGGGGAACTGCCCTGTATATCTATAGGGAGGGAGGGAACTGCCCTGCATATCTATAGGGAGGGGGGGGCTGCCCTGCATATCTATAGGGAGGGGGGAACTGCCCTGCATATCTATAGGGAGGGGGGGGGAACTGCCCTGCATATCTATAGGGAGGGGGGGGGAACTGCCCTGCATATCTATAGGGAGGGGGGGAACTGCCCTGCATATCTATAGGGAGGGGGGGAACTGCCCTGCATATCTATAGGGAGGGGGGGAACTGTCCTGCATATCTATAGGGAGGGGGAGAACTGCCCTGCATATCTATAGGGAGGGGGAACTGCCCTGCATATCTATAGGAAGGGGGGGAACTACCCTGCATATCTATAGGGAGTGGGGGAACTACCCTGCATATCTATAGGGAGGGGCGGAACTACACTGCATATCTATAGGGAGGGGGGGGAAGTACCCTGCATATCTATAGGGAGGGGGGGGACTACCCTGCATGTCTATAGGGAGGGTGAGGGGGGACTGTCATGCATATGTATAGGGAGGGAGAGGGGGACTGTCATACAAATCTGTAGGGTGGGAGGGGGGGGGCTGCCATGAAAATCTATAGGGAGGGAGAGAGGTTGATATGTATGAAGTAGGGCAGAGGAGGGGGGCTGATATATGTGACTGGGGGAGTTTTGATGTGACGGGGGGGGATAGCTACAGAGTGGAGGTAAGGAAAATAGCTGCAAGTGGGATGGATGCAGGGTGGGAGGTAAAGAAAATGGCTGCAGCAGGGGTTAAGGAAAATGGCTGTGGGGGGGTTGTGGTTAAGGAAAATGGCTGCAGGCGGTATTTAAAATATAGAGCAGCTTTGGGGGGCAGAATCTCATGATTGTGTGGTGGTCACATGGGTGGTCTCAGCAATCACTAGAATACTAAATATTAGTGAGATGGGGCTGGTAGAGGTTTGTATTTGATTGACAACAAATATTCAGATATTGCTTATATATGCCTGTCCAATGGGGTACTTTTAGTTGGCCATAATGGAGTGTTTTGGTTTAACTAAAGGGCCTAATCATTCAGGGTTTGTTAACATTTTGCATTCTAATACATTTTTGCATTTTCAAAACAGGACGCCAACTTTCCAGAAGCCAGCGAGAGGATAACAAAGTTGCAAGAGAGAAGAGCAAGAACAGGTAAGAGACAATGGCACAATCTGTCTAAATTTGAATGCTGGAGAATACACTTGAACATTCATATTCAGGAGTGTTCCTATACACCTATATATTCGGAGGGGGGGGGGGGGGGGCGCTGCGGCCGTATTAGCCTAGGGCGGCCAGAACCCTTAATCAGGACCTGCCGCTAGCGCTCCCCAGCAAGCACCTTAGAAATTTAAAAATCGCACTATATCATAGCGTTTAGATCCATTATGAGGCTATATCATATATATGTCCAGTTTTTTTACTCTGCAAATGTTTAATAGGCAGTGAATGAATGGCTATATAGGCACCCTCTATAAAGAGACTAGCGATGGGGGGACTGGTATCTATAGAGTAGGAGACTGCCCTTATAAGAAGCCACATATATTTTTGTAGCATTATATGACATCATTCTAGCGATTTTTGAACCAATAGTCATTATGATGATATAAAAAACGATAGTGTAAGTGGAGTACGGTTTTTGATCACCATACTGGCAGAGATTATTAATAGCCAATATACAGATTAATACAATCCGGGTCCCTTGGATCTAATTTTTATATAGGTGTACTGTGGAGCAGATTATTAGGGAGTTTTTCAGGCCATGTTGAGCACTGGTGATAGTTAACTGATGGTACCTATAAGTGTGTATGAATATTGAGAACATACCAAGATAAAAAAATAAAAAAAATATTCAATATTGACACAGACATATTTTTATAACTGTATAGTTTATTAATCCATCATTATCACCATATGCCATGAATTTCCACTGACATATTAGGAATTTATATGGGTAATAAAGGAATAACAATAGGAATATATATAGATGAATGCAATTATTCTGATTATTGTTTGACGTAAGAGATCTTACTCACTGGCTCCTTTTTTGTGGTTGATATTTTTAAACACTATTTATTTTCTATTCACATATATATATATTGTAACAAAGGGAGGCATTTATCTGACAAGATGCTGATAAAACATACAAGTAGAGTAAGACATTGGCGCAGTTATGTACCTAGATTCAGGTTAAACCAAGTAAAGACTTATGTATAGTTTAAAGTTTTGTTAACTTACATGATTTCCTCTCAGCAAACAGACAGGGTGTGTCTGTTAGTGCAAACAGAGGCAGTGATGGGCGTTTTCTCTTAAAGAGAAGGTGGGTGTGTCATCAAGCTAGGGCTGGGGGAGGAGTATCATGCATAAAAGCTTGTTTTTGTCATTTGTGCACTGAGACCAACGCTGGAGAAGCTGGCTGGCCTTGAGAGAGCTGAGCTATGTCTAGCTAGCGTTTAGGGTCTCCAAGAACTGCTGTGAAATCTGTGTCAAAACATTTACCATCATGACAATAAAACTACATAAAAAGGAAGAAGTTGTTCGCGTGTGCTTCAGCAGTAGGGGGCTCTTGCCACAAGTGGTGTCAGGAGTGGGATGCTCCAGGAAGCAAGTTTCCACTACCCAACCTGCGCAGACGTCAACATGGAGGAAGTACTGAGAACCCTCGTGAATGTGGCCGCTGCGCAGCAAGAACAGCAAGCTCAGATGCTACGAGTCGCCGAGGCACAGGTGGAAAACACAAGGCTCTTAAGAGAAGAGTTAAGCCAGGTGAGGCATGACAGAAATTAACCACCTGGTCCTGTTCTCCAGAAAATGTCACCAGCTGATAACGTAGAAGTATATCTGGTGTCCTTTGAGAGACTTGTAAAAAGGGCAAAATGGCCTCCTAAAGATTGGGCTGAGAGACTGGCGCCATATCTGACTGGGGAAGCTCAGCGAGCTTATATGGATCTAGATGAGGAACGGGCCTCTGATTATTTGTGCCTAAAGTCTGAGATATTGGCCGAGCCCAGCGCTATCACCAATGGCGCTATGATAAAGAAAAACCGGTCAGAGCGCAAGTGGCTGAGCTTTCTAAAATTTTAAAGAAATGGCTGCAGCCTGAGGAGAAATCGGCTTCTCGGATTATTAAAGTTCTGGCGATAGATCACTGCATCCGGGGGCTGAACCGCGATTTGCAAAGGTGGGTTCTGCAATCAAACCCACAAACTTATGAAGAGCTTGACACCGTGGTAGAAAGGTTTTGTGCGCTACAGCAAATGACTAAAGAACCTGCATTTGTGCCAAAGCCGCTGCCACGGCAAAAGCCAGGTTTGACAATCCTTGCTACAGGGCCAAATGGCATAACTGCTATGGACAGAGGGCCAGGTGCAAAGCTGTCTAATCTGAAGTGTTTTGAATGTGATGAGCCAGGCCACTTTAAGGCAGAGTGTCCTAAACTACAGGAACCTATGGACTGTTCCATGGTACATATTGGGCCTGCATTTCCAAGATGTTTTACCATGAGTCCCACATCAGGAAGTCCTTGTTTGTTCTGGGTGACTGTGCTAATCAACCAAAACCTTGTTCTGGCCTTGGTTGACTCGGGGAGTGAACTCTCATTGGTTTCCAGCTCTGCCTTACCCGAAACCATAACTTCTCGTTTGCCCAAGGTGAAGGTTCTGTGCGTACATGGCACGACAGAGGAGTATGAAAGAACAATGCTACCAGTCACACTCAAAGACAAAACTGTTATGGTGATAGCTGCTTTAGCACCTAAACTCCCATATCCACTCATTTTGGGGCGAGACTTCCCACTGTTTAATGATGTCCTCGGTGAGCGGATCCGGCCGGACATGCCGGCAACTGATGCAACGGTCGGAAGCCCGGTCTTAAAGGAACCGCCTAAGAATCCACAACATCTGGACATCGATCTTTGGGACCCGCCAAACCGGAATGCCATCCTGGGAGTCACAGCAGGAGTTCCACAAAAGCATCCACCTGTGGGGAAACATGGACAGTCCAAACTAGCATTGGTCGGTGATGTTGCAGATGAGCTCACCCCGTCTGTCAGTGAGGATACGGACTGGTCCGCAATACCAATTTTGTTTCCTTTGCAGGACTTTGCTCGAGACCAACTTAATGATGCCACTTTGGAACATGCCTTTAAAAGTGTGACTGAGGTAAATGGGGTAGCGAAAGCCGCCCAGCCTGCAGAAGGTATACCATATTTTATTGTTAAAAATAATTTCCTGTATAGAGTTGCTAATGTACAGGGGGAAAAAGTAGAACAATTAATGGTTCCTCAGGTCCAGGTACCCCTAGTGTTAAAAGCAGCACACACACATGTCTGTGGGGGACACCTAGGGGAGGATAAAACACGGGAACGAGTTCTGCTTAGGTTTTACTGGCCCGGTGTACACATGGCAGTAAAAAGTATTGCCGGTCCTGTCCCATTTGTCAGAGAACCTGTCCCAAACCCATGTACAGGGCACCTCTCATTCCAATACCAATAGTACAAGTTCCCTTTGAACCGGATAGCTATGGACCTTGTGGGGCCACGGGAAAAATCTGCGCGTGGGCACCAATATATACTAGTGGTGCTTGACTATGCAACCAGGTATCCAGAGGCAATTCCCCTACGAAACATAAAGTTCAGCACCATAGCTAGAGAACTTGTATTGATGTTTACACGCTTGGGAATACCCAAAGAAATTCTCACAGATCACAAGAATTGCTGTGAAATCTGTACGGTGTCAAAACATTTACCATCATGACAATAAAACTACATAAAAAGGAAGAAGCTGTTCGCATGTGCTTCAGCAGTAGCGGGCTCTTGCCACAATATATATCTATGTTTTAATATTTCACTGCTGTAGACCAAGGGTTATTATGTGCTTGGGGCATAAGAATTTTTTAATTCAATACAATTAATAATGGCATAAACTAACATATTTTAACCTAATTTTTCTAGTAGGATAGGAGTGCCTTGTAAATCTATTTCTTATTTCGCCTTTTTTTTGACCATGTGACACTGACAGAACTTCGCTACATTAGTAAAGTGTAGCAAGAGCGGACTATAATCAGCAGCAAGCAAGGACTCTAAATTAGGGGTGATCAGTATCCCGAGATATGACAAGAAGGAGGCCATCCAAGCATACTTGAAGCACCCCTTGATTTGGGTCAGGCAAGCATCCGGTTGGTAAGGAGGCCTCCGGGCTGGTAACAAAGAACAAAATATTGCCTGCTAAAAGACAGCTTTGTTTGTTTGGTTTTGGCCAGTTCAATACCTGGGAGCTTGGGGTATTGTCTAATTCGCTCAGCTAAGGGCTCTATGACTAAAACAATTATAAGGGGGAAGAGGGGGCAGCCCTGTCTGTACCGTTTGTGATTGGGAACCTGTCAGAAGTGAAGCCATTGCTATAAACACATGCTGAAGGACCATTATAGAGTGCTAAAATGGATGCAAGGATCTTGTGATCATACCCAAACCAGACAAAGACCTCATGCATATACTCCCACTGGTGCTTGTCAAAGACCTTTTCTGCATCCAATAACAATATCAGTAGATCAGGACCTATTTTATTGACCTGTCCACTGATGTTAATCATCCTCCGGATGTTGATGGATGCCTGCCGGCCGAAAACAAAGCCCATCTGGTCCGTATGAACTAGAGATGGAATAAGGGGATTAAGTCTATTTGCAACTTAGTGTAAATTTTTATATCTGAATAAATGAGGGCAGTAGGTCTATAATTCTGACACCAGAGGGTAAATGTATCATAGTGTGGGTTGTACAAGTCGCCGGAAATTGGCGAGATGACAGCTTAAATTTAAAGCGGCGCTGCCTTGTAAAGGGAAACTTCCCTTTACAAGACAGCGCCGCTTTAAATTTAAGCTGTCATCTCGCTGATTTTCGGCGAATTGTACAACCCGCACTATGATACATTTACCCCAAGGTCGGGTATTTTCCCGGTTTCGGGATCACTATAAGCGACTCCAAATTTCTGTCAGGAAGCTCTTGTGATGGGTACCATCATTAGCAAACATTCTAAAATGCGGGTGAGCTCTAACTGGAATGTGGAGTAAAAGTAGTTAAAAAATCCATCCGGGCCCAGGGCTTTGTCCTTAGGCAACAATTTTATTATAGACATTATATTGATCTGTGTCCATGGGGTGTAGAGGGCCAATTTAGAGTCATCGTCTATTGTCGGGAGACTGATCTCCCTCAAAAAATCTGCTAACTTGGAGGGCGTCAGTTTGGGCGTCAGATTGCCAGCACGGAGATTACAGAGTTTAGAGTAATAGGCCACAAACACCTTGGCTATATCCCGAAGGTTGGAAATTCTAGCCCCCAAGTCGGTTATCAGATATTTAATACAATTTTGCGCCCGTTGGCCCTTAAATTTTCTAGCAAGCAGTCTACCCGCCGTTTTAGCCGCTACATAGAACTTGTGCCACAACCTACTCAATGTCACGGGCACTAGGAGTACTGCCCAGGATTCACCAGTTGATAATGCTTACCAGAGGGGCGGGGTTTACACAGCGGTCCTCTGGGCAGTAGGGTGAATAGTAGGAACGTATATAACAGCAGATGGAGAGAGAATGCCAATGAAATAGATGAGAGTCAGTGACTTGCAGCTATACTGGTAGGAGAGTTAGTGACTTGCAGCTGTACTGGTAGGAGAGTAGAGTGGACGTGAACAGGTGAAGGAAGGTAACGGGAGAGTCAGTGGTCTGCGGATAGTAAGTTGTACCACTGCTGTGAAGGGAAGACTTGTCCAGGTGCAGGTAGGTAGCGGGAGAGTCAGTGGTCTGCGTATAGCAAGTTGTACCACTGCTGTGAAGGGAAGACTTGTCCAGGTGCAGGTAGGTAGCGGGAGAGTCAGTGGTCTGCGTACAGCAAGTTTTACCACTGCTGTGATGAGGTGAGGACTTGTCCAGGTGCGGATAAGTGGAGGACTGATAAGAGACTATAACTACAATTGGAGAGCAGAGAAGCTAGTCCGAAACAGATATGCAGCATCACAGCTAATAGTCTATAGCGGGTATGGATACCGCTGCTGAGTAGAGAAGGTTGTCCAAAGCGGATATGCAGGATAACAGCTGATAGTCAATAGCAAGTATGCATACCGCTGCTGAGTAGAGAAGCTTGTCCAACGAGGATATGCAGGCACAGCAGGAGAGGCTGAGAGACTGTAGCGGGTATGGGAACCTCAGGTGAGCAGAGTAGGTAATCCAGCAGACAGCTGAAGACATGAACAGGACACAGGAGTCAGTAGCAGGTATGGAAACCGCCGGTGAGCAGAGCAGGTAATCCAGCAGACAGCTGAAGACACAAGCAGGACACAGGAGTCAGTAGCGGGTATGGGAACCGCCGATGAGCAGAGCAGGTAATCCAGCAGGAAACTGAAGATACGAGCAGGACACAGGAGACACCTTCAGAGACTCACAGGGAATGAGACTCAAGATCAGGCCACGATACCATGGCCACAGGTGCCTTAAATAGGGAGAGGTGATTGGTCCACCAATTGGGTTAAAAGCAAGGTCATTAGAGTTCATGGATCCTGCGCATGCGCAGTCCATCAAGACGGCGGACGGCCGCGGCTCAGGACAGGCACCAGCAGGAAGGATAGAGAACCACGCACCAGCGCAGAGGCACTCACGGTCCGGTGAGTGACAGTACCCCCCCTTTTAAAGGTGGGCACATAACACTTGGAGCCGGGTTTACCCGGAAACTTGGAGTAAAAATTTTTTAGAAGAGCTGGAGCGTTGAGATCATCTGCGCGGATCCAAGAACGCTCCTCTGGACCAAAGCCCTTCCAATGCACTAGGAAGCGAATAACTCCTCGTGAAATTTTGGCATCCAGAATATGAGTAATTTCAAACTCCTCCTCTTGAAGAACTTGTACTGGCCGAGGTGCTGAAGGAGGAACAGAGAAACGGTTGATGATAAGAGGCTTGAGTAATGACACATGGAAGGCGTTGAAGATACGAAGGTTCTTAGGTAATAGTAGTTTGAAGCACACCGGATTTATCACCTGAGTGATTTTATATGGACCAATGAAACGGGGAGCGAGCTTCATGGACGGAACCTTCAGGCAAATATTTTTGGTAGAAAGCCATACGCGGCCTCCAACTTTAAGTGGTGGAATAGCTCGCCTCTTTTTATCAGCAAAACACTTGTATCTGGCAGATGTCTTCTTCAGGGAGGATTTAACCTGAGACCAGATAGTTTTGAAACTCTGACATAAACTCTCCACTGCAGGAACTTGGGTGGGAGGGAGGGCAGGAAATTATGGGAGAGACGGATGGTGACCGTATACCACAAAGAATGGAGTTTTTGAAGATGACTCGTGATACATATTGTTATGGGCGAATTCAGCCCATGGAAGCAAATCTACCCAATTGTCTTGGTTGGCTGAGGAGAACATCCTTATGAAAGTCTCAAGATCTTGGTTGACTCTCTCGGTCTGTCCATTTGATTGAGGATGGTAGGAGGATGATAGTGACAATCGGATACCCAAGGTCTTGCAAAGGGCTCGCCAGAATCTGGAGAAGAACTGCACTCCTCTATCCGAAACAATCTCAGATGGACATCCATGAATCCGAAAGATCTCCTTGATAAAATGGTCAGCCAGAGTAGACGAGGAAGGTAATCCGGTCAAAGGAACAAAATGTACCATTTTCGAAAATCTATTCACCACTACCCAGATGGTATTGCAACTTTTACTAGGAGGAAGATCGGTGACAAAGTCCATACTAATATGGGTCCATGGTTTGGAAGGAATGGGTAGTGGTTGAAGTAATCCCGCCGGTGTTCTGCGGGGGGTTTTAAACTGGGAACAAACCTCACACGCGGCCACAAATTCTTTGACATCTCTCCTCATAGAGGGCCACCAGTAGCTTAGAGAAAGGATTTCTAATGTCTTGCGTTCTCCCGAATGTCCAGAAAAACGGGAAGAATGATACCACGATAATATTTTTTTACGTAGAGATGGAGGCACGAGGGTTCTCCCAAATTTTAGCACCTTGGTGGAAGAAGTGGCCAGAGTCACACATTTGGGATCCAATATGGGATGATTAGGACTATCCTCAGTGTCAGAGGACGCCACAAACGCCCGAGATAAGGTGTCTGCTTTTCTATTCTTGGAAGCTGGTTTGAAGGTTATGATAAGTTCAAAACGAGAAAAGAAAAGTGACCATCTTGCTTGACGAGGATTCAAACACTGAGCTGACTGCAGATATAACAGGTTTTTGTGGTCAGTAAAAATAGTTACAGGATTCCGAGCCCCCTCCAGCAGATATCTCCACTCCTCTAATGCTGCTTTTATGGCCAACAACTCCTTGTCCCCGATGGTATAGTTTCTCTCCGCAGGTAGAAGACCTCGAGAGTAGAAGGCACAAGGATGGAATTTTTGTTGCTCCGATCTTTTAGATAGAAAGGCCCCTAGACCAACATTAGAGGCGTCTACTTCCAGAAAGAAAGGAAGGGTCACGTCAGGCTGTCGAAGAACAGGAGCGGTAGAGAACGCCTTCTTGAGGAAGTGAAAGGCTTGAAGGGCCTCGGAGGACCATTTTTTAGTATTAGCGCCCTTACGGGTCAGAGCCACTATTGGAGAAGCAATGGAGGAAAAATCTTGAATGAAGCGTCTGTGGTAGTTTGCAAACCCTAAAAAGCGTTGGATTGCTCTGAGGGTAGTTGGCTGGGGCCAACGTAGTACAGCGTTCACCTTCTCCGGATCCATCTTTAGACCTACTCCAGACACAATATATCCCAAGAATGGAATCTGGGATAACTCAAAGGAACATTTCTCTAACTTGCAGAATAATGAGTTTCTCCGGAGTCTGAAAAGGACCTCTGCCACATGTTGATGATGAGTGGGCAGATCCTGGGAGAAAATTAATATGTCGTCCAGGTAGACGACGACACAAACATACAAGTCCCGGAAGATCTCATTCACGAATCCCTGGAAGACAGCTGGGGCGTTACACAACCCGAAGGGCATAACTAGATATTCATAGTGTCCATCCCTGGTGTTAAAAGCTGTCTTCCATTCATCTCCGGACTTGATGCGGATTAAGTTATAAGTGCCTCGGAGATCAAGTTTGGTGAATATGCGGGCTCCCTTAATGCGGTCAAAGAGCTCGGTAATTAGTGGAATAGGGTATCGATTTTTAATGGTAATGGTATTAAGTCCATGATAATCTATACAGGGTCGTAATGACCCAACTTTCTTCTTAACAAAAAAGAACCCCGCTCCAGCGGGAGAAGTGGAAGGTCGAATAAAACCACGATGGAGATTCTCCTTGATATAATCAGATGTTGCTTGGGTCTCTGGTAGCGAGAGAGGATACATACGACCCCTAGGAGGGTTCTTGCCAGGTTGTAAATCAATCGGACAATCCCACGCCCGATGGGGCGGATGGCGTTCAGACTGGATTTTATCGAACACATCCGCGAAGGAAGCATACTGTGGAGGAAGACCCAGCGGACAGGGTGTAATAGAAGCTTGATTTATTTTGAGTGGAACAACTTGAGACAGACATCTATGACGACAATCCGGACCCCAGGAAGTGACTTGAGGAGTGTTCCAGTCAATCTGAGGAGAATGAAGTTGAAGCCATGGAAGGCCATGTACAATGGGACTGGTGGTAACAGGAAGGACCAGCAAAGAAATTTTCTCCTGGTGTAAGGCTCCGATTTGAAGGGACAATGGAGTTGTACATTGAGTGATGAGTCCATTAATTATGCGAGAACCATCGATAGCGGTGACAGCGATAGCTGCTTTTAAAGGAATCACTGGTAGGGACCATTGATTCACTAGAGAACTAGAGATAACGTTTCCAGCAGCTCCAGAGTCTAGAAGCGCTTGAGACATAAATGACTTGGTAGCAAAGGAAACGGTAACATCAAAAGCACAGATTTTAGAATCCATAGAACATGGAGAGGACTCCAGGGACCCTAACCTTACCTCTCCAGAACTGGTTAGGGCCTGGCATTTCCCGACCTTCTAGGGCATGAGTTCAGCATGTAAGTAGAGTCAGCGCAATAGATGCAGAGTCTATTTTTCACTCGTCGCTCCCTCTCTTCAGATGTTAGTTTAGAACGTCCTACCTCCATGGGTTCTACTGGAGATGGAAGATGACGAACTTGAGATGCTGAGCGAACAGGCGCTTTGGAAGAAGTTACTCTTTCGGAATCTCTCTCACGAAACCTCATGTCTACACGGTGGCATAGAGAAATCAAGTCGTCCAAGGAGGAGGGTAACTCTTGTGAGGTCAGTGCGTCTTTGATCTTATCGGCAAGACCCTGCCAGAAGGCAGCTATCAGCGCCTCAGTGTTCCATTGAAGCTCGGAGGCAAGAATCCGAAATTGGATGACGTACTGGGCTACTGACCAGGATCCTTGGCGTAGTCGGAGAATACTGGAAACCGCAGAGATAACACGACCAGGTTCGTCAAAAATTCTTCGAAACGTAGAAATAAACATGGCACTATCTTCCAATAAAGGGTCATTTCTGTCCTACAGAGGGGAGGCCCATGCGAGAGCCTGTCCGGAAAACAAAGAGATGAGATAGGCCACTTTAGAACGATGAGTAGAAAAGTTTTGAGGTTGAAGTTCGAAATGAATGGAACATTGGTTAAGAAAACCCCTACAGGTTTTCGGGTCTCCATCATACTTAGAGGGAGTAGGCAGGTGTAGGGTGGAAACGGTAGACACCTGGGATGGCACTGGGGAAGAAGAAGAAGGTACTAGAGGATCAACAGTAGCTGCTACATTTTGCGCAGGGATTCCTCGGGAGGCTAGAGCCTGACAACATTGGAATAACTGTTGCTGTCGAACATCTTGTTGTTCAATCCGAGTAACCAGGTACTGCAGCATCTCTTTAGCTGTTGGTTCCGATCCTGGGTCTGTCATGGCCTGATCTTACTGTCACGGGCACTAGGAGTACTGCCCAGGATTCACCAGTTGATAATGCTTACCAGAGGGGAGGGGTTTACACAGCGGTCCTCTGGGCAGTAGAGTGAATAGTAGGAACGTATATAACAGCAGATGGAGAGAGAATGCCAATGGAATAGATGAGAGTCAGTGACTTGCAGCTATACTGGTAGGAGAGTCAGTGACTTGCAGCTGTACTGGTAGGAGAGTAGAGTGGACGTAAACAGGTGAAGGAAGGTAACGGGAGAGTCAGTGGTCTACGGATAGCAAGTTGGAAGACTTGTCCAGGTGCAGGTAGGTAGCGGGAGAGTCAGTGGTCTGCGTATAGCAAGTTGATCCACTGCTGTAATGAGAAGACATGTCCAGGTGCAGGTAGGTAGCGGTAGAGTCAGTGGTCTGCATATAGCAAGTTGTACCACTGCTGTGAAGGGAAGACTTGTCCAGGTGCAGGTAGGTAGCGGGAGAGTCAGTGGTCTGCGTATAGCAAGTTGTACCACTGCTGTGAAGGGAAGACTTGTCCAGGTGTAGGTAGGTAGTGGGAGAGTCAGTGGTCTGCGTACAGCAAGTTTTACCACTGCTGTGATGAGATGAGGACTTGTCCAGGTGCGGATAAGTGGAGGAGTGATAAGAGAGTATAACTGTATAAACACAATCGGAGAGCAGAGGAGCCAGTCCCAAACAGATATGCAGCGTCACAGCTAATAGTCTATAGCGGGTATGTATACCGCTGCTGAGTAGAGAGGCTTGTCCAAAGCGGATATGCAGGATAACAGCTGATAGTCAATAGCAAAGCTCTTAGCGAAATGCGCGTTGGCGTTAGCTGAGCTCACTGTTCGTGCACGTTCAATGCATATTTTATTTCAAACCTACAACAGCCCTACTCCTAGATATTAGCGGGGTAACGTAGCATACTATCTCAGATAGACGGAGACAGACTATCAGGATAGGACAGCGACCTATACTACCATTTATTATCGAATAGGTAGTTAATGAGCCTGCAATAGATCAGAGAGTACTCACACAGTTCATTAGCTCCATAGAAATGGAAAGACCCAACTAGGTAGTTCCTTTAGATTTTAGAGCGAGTTCTCAGTGCTATACTAGACAATATCATTATACCAGATAAATATCCAGTATTACGTCTAATATAACACACTTGTCAGATAATCTGAGAGAGATGACGATAACATTAAGATATCCACGCCGTAATGAGCTCCTAGCATAGCTGCAAACAGGCTTATAATAGCAAATCTAATAGCGGTGCTGCTGAAGGAGAAAGGGACAGAGTTTAGGAGGTGTGTCTGACATCAAGACACTGAATGAATTGTGTGTGTGTTACCCAATTATATAAGACAAATACTATGCTCAGAGGTTATTACAGCACTCAATTGCACTAGCTCCAAGGGATCACGCTTTATACTATCCAAGTCTGTCAGAAAGAGATTAGAATAATATCAAGTGTCTCACGCTATCTGATACTCTATATTACAGTGCACATCCAATAGCAGATGAACTGCAGGATAATTGATATTATCTGATAGATGATGCCTGACATTTAACCATCTATACACTATTGGATAGAGGTGAGTGGTGGTGAACATACATGACATTATATGGAATTACTAGCCTATTGGGTTAATCTGTGGTACACAATCACGAGATAATATAAGGCTCTGAGAGGATGTACACAGAGGAGTAGGACGATATTCATAGTGTCTTATTGTCCATATAAACAAGTATACCTGAACTAAGGGTTTGACTCAACATTCAATAAAACATCTATACTTATGTTAATTGAGAATAGTAGGTGTACATAGTGAACGTGATAATTTTACCATATCAAAGCGCAATTATCTATAATTACTAGAACAAGTGAGACAGCACAGTAGTATCTTTACTACTTCTTAACAGTTTGTTCATTTTGTGTAATCGGTTATTATGTTCATTCATTCAGTGTTTTTAATATTTCGCTAATTTAATTAATTTAAATAAAGATATTATTCTTAACAGAAACCTAATCTATATCGTGATATAAAAGAGTGCCCTTTATACACATCTCTCACATCCCCTCCCCATTTTCCCTTTTTCAGCAGTATGCATATATTGTGTAGGAGCACCTCCCCATGATGAGATGAGAAGATTTCCTAAATGAATCTATTTTGGGTTAAGCTTGGTGCGGTGAAAAGTGTTTTGTTCGAAGAATAGAGTTAGTTTGCACTAGTGCATCAGAAATTACATCACTTTCATTTATATAAGCAGCGTGCATCCTTCCAAAAACAGTCCCCCGCAGTACCGTGGAAGGCAAATTATCTAGTACCCCAACATCTCGAATTCCTCTGCCAGATCCCCAATCTAGGTACACTCAGGCTAGGGGTACTGCAGAATGTAGGCCCCCACTCCTCACACAGCAATAGTCTTCTTGGGAATAATGTTCTCTGGGCTCACTAGAGCTGGATGTACAAGAATGAGGTCGGCGCCAAAGTCTAACAAACCAAGTGCGACTTAATGTACTACCTCAACTGCTTGCAGATTGTCTCTGGTACATTCTTGGGGTCCTCCTGCACACAGGATGTCTGGCATTGGCTTTCCTGTCAGCAGCGCCGGTGCTAGGGTCCTTGGCGCAATAGGCACAGTGTAAAAATCGCCGCCCCCCCTCTAAAAATCGCCCCCCCTTTAAAAATCGCCGCCCCCCCTTTAAAAATCGCCGCTGCGCTTCCCTCCCCACCCCTCCCCATGTCTTTCTTTAACTTACCTGCATGAAGCTGCTCCTCTCTGCTCTGTCTTCTCACCTCCACTCACAGACACTGTCGGGCCGTGATGATGACATCATCACAGCCTGTCACTGTCAGTGAGCGGAGGGGAGAAGACAGAGCAGAGAGGAGCAGCTTCATGCAGGTAAGATTCATAGCCCCTTCCCTCCTCTCCTCCCCGTGGATTTCCGTTTTTTTTTAATTTCGAGGCGCCCTAGGCAATTGCCTAACCTTGCCTAATGGGAGCGCCGAACCTGCCTGTCGGGCCCCTCACAGGAGAATGAGTTGTTTTCTTCTTCCTGGGGCAATTGACACTGATGTGCGCCCCACTTCATCACATGTAAATCATCTGCGGGCAGTTGACAAAACAGGTTTTCCCCCCACCCCCCCCCCCGTTTTTAATTCAAGGACTATGTCATTACAGTCATTACCATCAGTTGGCACTTAAATCTGCCCTGTTAGTGGTGCAAATCATATGGCTAAAAAACAAAAACAGACTTCAGAGAAACACAGGACTTAAATTGGCTACATCTACATCAGCACACCCATACTGCACATTGCCTGTGTTCATCTGCCTCATCCCTCCTCCATTCCACCCTTCATGTCGTAGGCAGTTGTGTCATTTGTGCTTATATATGAATTGCATGCATTAGTGTTCATTAGCATAAAGTCAGTTTCTGAACATGCATAGAGCCATGTCACCTAAAATATGCTTAATCCAAACATGAATCAGGCCCATAGTGTTATAACAAAGTTATTATGCATTTGTATTTGGATGCATTTAGTATTGTTCAAGATAATAAACTGGTATATCGGTACATCAAGCAAGTATTAGAACTAGGGGAAATTATGCATATTTCTAGAGTGGTTTCCTTTAAATTCCGAGAGAATATTAACACTTGGCTGCATGTGGAATTTTTCCTTCCAGGGGTGCTCATTTCAGTTTTCCTACCTCTTTCACAGGCAGTGAAACACACTGGAGTTAAGGGATCTGTTACTCTCAGTCCAGCATTGCACTACCCACCACAGAAGCAAGAGGTTTTATGTGACATTGGTGTTTGCCAGGTATTCCCACAGGAAACAACCCTCAGTGTTGTTGCCAAATGTGACTGGAAAGCAATGCTGATAATTCTCAGAACTAAAGAATACTGATGATAACCTCAGTAGACTGGAACACTAGAATTCGTTGGACCCCAGACTATGTAAGCAGCCCGGCACTAACATGTAAAAGTAAGCCCCCTTCTTAGGGGTGGTCACAGAACACCCCAAAGAAGCTTGCAAGGGTATTTCAGATGGTAATTCTTAACTAGACAAGGGGTATGAATGTCAGTAGCCTTTACACAGGAACACTCCTCTGGATCGTGTCCTTTCCAGTTCAAAGAATTGTGTATAGTTTTCCCCAAAAGACTCATGAATTCAGAATTTGGTTTACTCATGATGGGCAGCACAGTAGTAAGCACTTCTGCCTCACTGGTGTCATGAGTTCGACTCCCAGACACGGCCATATCTGTGTGGAGTTTGTATGTTCTCCTCGTGCTTGTGTGGGTTTCCTCCGGGTGCTCCAGTTTCCTCCCACATTCCAAAAACATACTAGTAGGCAGGGGCGGATTGGGAACTTAAAGTGGCCCTGAAAAAAAAAAGTAAAGTGGCCTCATGTAGGCGGGATCAAGTCAATTGTAGGTGGGGTAAATATAAAAGTAGGCGGGGTTAACCATTGCCACATCGGTGGTAGGCGAAGCAAATGCAACATGTAGTGGGCACATCAGTGGGTGGAGTACACACATTGGTTACATTTAGCAGTGCAGTTTAATCCAGCATCAGGAGGTTCCCAGGGTTAGCATTAACATGATGATAGTTGTGTCTGTGAAGTCCTTCCTATTGCATGAAGCCTGACCACTATCATATGGATCATTCCAACTGGGGCCTCATCCCTCTAAATCTCCCAGATTCTAAACTCTACTTAGTGGTATAACAAAAAACAAAAGGAAAAATCACATTGCCTCTGCCTACCTATATGGTTAACTGTCATTACTTGTAAACACTAGCATTAGTAATTCACCAAATGCTTTTTATGTTTGACTTAAATAATACGCCATCCAAAATGTATTGCAAGACATATAGGTATTATATTGCTTTGAATGATAATTTGCCCAGTATTAGTGATATAAGTACAATACAGAATGCATGCTAGTGAGCGCCATACAAGACAGAGAGCATGCTAGTGAGCGCCATACAAGACAGAGAGCATGCTAGTGAGCGCCATACAAGACAGAGAGCATGCTAGTGAGCGCCATACAAGGCAGAGAGCATGCTAGTGAGCGCCATACAAGACAGAGAGCATGCTAGTGAGCGCCATACAAGGCAGAGAGCATGCTAGTGAGTGCCATAGAAGGCAGAGAGCATGCTAGTGAGCGCCATACAAGACAGGCAGTATGCTAGTGAGCGCCATACAAGACAGGCAGTATGCTAGTGAGCGCCATACAAGACAGGCAGCATGCTGGTGAGTGCCATACAATACAGGCAGCATGCTAGTGAGCGCCATACAATACAGGCAGCATGCTAGTGAGCGCCATACAATACAGGCAGCATGCTAGTGAGCGCCATACAATACAGGCAGCATGCTAGTGAGCGCCATGCAATACAGGCAGCATACAAGTGACCGTCGTACAATACAGCAGCATGCTAGTGAGCACCATACAATATCATTCTCATGGTCATCAATTAACCCCTTCTCAAAATCATTAACTATTTCAGCAACCCCATTCAACATCAGTAACTCAATTATAATAAACTCCCTCATCCACATTAATAATTAACCCCTACATCAATTAATTTAATTCATATTAATTAACCCCATCATTACCTTCCTCACCATAATTACCTCCATTAGAGGTCCATTAACTCCTTCACCCTCATAATCAAACCAAATCACCACCCTTGTTCACAATAGTTATTTTCCTCAATTTTCCTCGTTCCTCTCCCCCCTCCCTGCTGCTGAAGTACTCCTCACTTCACTTCACAACCACTTACCTGTTGAGGATCTGATTCATCTTCTGTGATGCTGTTGACACACAACAGTCTCGTGGAAGATGACCCTGCCACGGCATGTGAGGAGGGGCCACCAGGAAGGAGTTAGAGGCCACCAGGAAAAATTTAGGGGCCGTTGAGTTAGGGGCCGTGCGCTGTAGCAATAGGCTGCACAGCCCCAACAAGGAGAGGAGCGGCCAGCCTTTTTTTCTTTCTTTTTTTTTTTCAATAACTTTAATAACCGTGCGACGGCGAACCGCAAACAAAAAAAAAAAAAAAAGGTTAATTAAAAGAGACTTTAGGGGGCCTCTGGGCGGCCTCTGGAGTCCAACGGCCTACCGGGAAAAGTCCCGGTAAGTCTTATGCCCAATCCGCCCCTACTAGTAGGTTAATTGGCTGCTATCAAAATGACCATAGTCTCTCAATTTGTGTGTATGTGGATGTTAGTGAATTTAGACTGTAAGCTCCAATGGGGCAGTGACTGATGTGAGTGATTTCTCTGTAGAGCAAATGCAGAATTAGCGGTGCTATATAAAATAACTGATGATGATATAAAATAACTGATGATGATTATCATGATATTGAATTTTGACAGTAGCTTAAGCAGGGATACATGGAAGATACTAGGTGGTATATTTAGTAAACTGCAGATTTGAAAAAGTGGAGATGATGCCTATAGCAACCAATAAGATTCTATAGCTGTCATTTTGTAGAATGTACTAAAGTGATAACTAGAATCTGATTGGTTGCTATAGGCAACATCTTCACTATTTAAAACCCGCAGTTTACTAAATAAACCACCAGGAATACATAGGAGGAGGAGGGCAATTCTAGTTTGAATGCCACAGGATTATTTTTACAGTCTCAAAGAGTCCTATGAATCATGCAGCAAATTTCATGCCGGGCACACGTAGCTGGATGTTTCAGGTAGATAAACACACTCCAACCTTTTAGGGTCTGTGTCGTGAACATAGAAAACTTACAGTCATTTGTAAGGGTTAACTCATCACATAATTGTAAGGAATAAGCCCTAAATCATAACTGCAGTGTAAATATCAAATGAATCCGTTAATAAATTGAGCTACTAAACATTGAAGTATTCAGAATGTGTTATCAGTGACTCTGCACATCTCCATGTTAGAAGATAGCAGTGTCACCTGTGGCAGCTTCAAAGAGCCCCTGCTGTGAGTTATATCCTGACACAAGTTAGTTTTTGGACACCTGAATAGCCTTTGTGGGACTGGTCACAGCTTGACATCCTTGCAGCCAAAGGCAGCATTTGAAGGCCTATACAGGTATCTAGAAATATGAGCTTCAAAGAAAAATGTCATCATAGTTCATATTTTGGGGAAATCTGGGTGCCACTCCACACTGAGGAGCAGAAATCACACCAGGGTTGTGAATGACAGGTGCTGGCGGCATCCGGGAACAGCTATAATCACATGTCATAGGAAAGGTATGTCACATTGTCACAACTTCCTCATGTTTGGTATTTAAATGTGCAGGAGATTAAGATCGGTTTATTGAAGGGGAGTTATGTCTCTGGGATATATCTGAAGAATTACCAAAGGTCAAACGTTTGGAATATTTGTGAGCAAACTATAGTGACACCCAGGGGACATCCCTGCCCCCCTATTAGCATTTAACACTGCCCCTGTGAAGACCGTCCCATTTAATTTTGCTTAAAAACATGTGTTGGGAAGGGACAAATTGTCAGTCTTTTGGAAAAATCAATCCACATTGATAAGCTGTCCATCTTCCTAGCCAATTTCTCATGGCATAGATTATACAACTCATGTAAGTTATGTAACTCTGAATGTAACCCTTTTTATTTTAAACTGTTTTGCTTGTGTAGGTCACATAGTAGAATTGAGTAGCAAATCAGACAACATGCAAATGGTGATTGGAAAAGTATCACAGACCACAACCCCAGGGGATGGGGAAAGGTGTAAAGGTGTCTTTAAAAAGCTGAGACCAGTTACAACAAATTGTCAGTCTTTTGGGAAAATCAATCCACATTGATCCACATCTTCCTAGCCAATTTCCCATCACACAGATTATCCAGTTTATGTAAGTGATACTCTGATGTAATCCTTTTATTTTAAACTGCTTGGCTTGTGTATGCTATGTCAATTGTTTATTAATTGTTTTTTTATATCTGAATGCCCTGTACTTTTCTATATTAAATCTATAATTTAATATGTGGTGTCCTTGATACTCTAACGAATCCATTAGTCTGTTTAGAAGAATATAGCTTGACCAAGTTAACCCTTTGAATGCCAGTGTGTGATTTGTTGATACATTTGATTAACAAGCTTAGTGTGTGCTTGCATTTACATTTGTGTAACAGTCTGGAGGTGTGAAGAGTTAACCCTTTGTTTGCTGGTGGGGGTCTTGTTAGCCTGTGGTAGCTAGAAGTTTTGTGTGCCAGTGTGGGACAGTATATTGGGGTCCTATTGCCCTTATTTAATAGGTGGTGGTAAACCTGAAGTGTATAGTGGTGTGTGAGCGCTGTTTGGGGGCGATTCAATAGGTCTATAACCTGTGTGATAGGTAGAGAGAGACTGCGGGCTGGAATTGTGTGTAACCTCATACAGCGAACACCCAAAGTCACGGCAGCTGGGAGCATGTTCGTGACAGGTTGCTAGCCAATCATAAGTTGCTCTTTGCAGTACTGCATACCACTTCTGTTTCAAATTACTCCCCCAGACAACTGCTGCCAAAACCAACATTTGATATTAACTGCAATGAGTGTGTACAGCTCCTTTAAAGCCTCAGGTTGTTAGGTTGTAGTGTCTAGTATGATTTTTTTTTACAGTGACACTCCCCATAGCCAGAGCCATGTGGGCTGCAAGGTGCAGCTGTTTTCCTAGGGCTCTGCAAGTTATATAATATATAATAAGCTATATAATATAGATCAGGCCTGTCCAACCTGCGGCCCTCCAGATGTTGTGAAACTGCAAGTCCCAGCATGCCCTTCCAGCTATCAACAGGTTGTCTACTGGCAAAGCATGCTGGGGCATGTAGTTTCGCAACACCTGGAGGGCCGCAGGTTGGACAGGTCTGATATAGATCATCAAATCATTTTGTTAACCATGTTTAAATGGGTGCATAGGTCAAAATCACAAGTTGGAATCTCTTCATTTTTGTTCAGTCTGTGAGAGAAATAGAGAAGTCCCATGAATAACAGCTGCACAATGCTCCGACTAGGGGTAGGGGCAACCTTAAGAAAAACATTAGGTCATAAAGCTTAAAAAAAAGCAAACAACCTATATTAATGATAATTTCTCTAAACTGTATTACGGTAAAACACAGTTATGTAATTCTCCTTAAAATTTAGACATTTTTAACGTACCTGTAATCCTAGGAAGATGCAAAGATACCATGGAGGAACATCTTCAATCTTATAAAGCATGTCAAATTCTGCAGTTTTCTTATCTGTTGTTTCAAACGTTGCAACATCATCTTTCTGTGAAATAAATTATTTTATTGCAGGTAATACAATTAGTAAAATGTAATTTTTCAACCAAAGTGATTTTAAATCTTTTAACATATTAAAGATAACTGATCAGTCTCTAGACTGTACACTTGATAAATAAGTTCTGTAAAGTTTATGGGAGGCAATAAAACAATAGTGGACAAAAATCACAGTGGGAAACTGTGTGCTCTGGATAAATGTTGCTCTCTCCATTTGTAAAAGCTGTCCTACATTTGATTGTTTTTTCTGCCTAGATGGTTACTTCACCCCCAAATATTATGATTTTTCTATGCTGAACACTAGCTCATAGCTCAAGAAAACAACTCATTCATTGAATTCACTTTAGCCAGGCTAGTCATGGTCTTGGCCTTTAGTAGTCTCTTTTCCATAGATCTTAATGGGCCTGACACATTAATGCACATATCTGCTAATTGAGCATATCAAACGCAAAATCACTCTGAGCAGCAGATATGGCGATGACTGCAGCCCTATTCTATGGGCTGGTTAGCACATATGACAGATACTACAGCCTACTACATTGGGGAGTGTCCTAGGCAGAGAAGAGGGGTGTTCCCGTTGTCAAAGGTATTTTATGATGAAGCCAATATATTAGCATGACATATATTTACATAGTTTTATCTTATTTTATTTTTATTCTTTTATTTGATTTGGTATTTTTTATTTTAATAATGTTGTCTGTAAGCTGAGGGGAGATGTGAGTAGCAGTGGAAGAGTTAATTCTAAGAACAGATGTTCCTTATCAGTATTGATGGGTAAAGATAATCCAAACTTCTTATCACTAAATGGATCATGGAAGGCCTATATACTATTTCAACCAATTGTAATATGTCATTTGAATTGTAATACAACCTATTTTTTTCACTGTTAAAACAAACTGTTTGATCTCTAGACAGGCAGAATTTCATACTTGAAACTTGGTATTATCACCAGGCTAGTTTTTATTTTGTTAATAAAACCTTTAATATTTTTTCTTAAAGTTCTTTTGTTGCAGAAATTAAATTATTGCTTTTATCAAGTGGAGATACTGCTGAGATATTCTCAATAATAGTTTTGCTTTGTAGGGACACTTGGGCAACAAACTTTGTAATAATTGGTGGAAAGTGCACATCCTGTTTTGTGAAAGAAGGTAACTTATGCAACCCTTTTACAAAATGTACACCATGTAATAGTGCCTGCCTGTCTAGCCTATTTGTTTTTCCACTGAAATCTGTGTTGTGGAAATACGAACTTTTATTATTATTATTTTTGTTTATAATAAGCAGCTCACAATTTAAAGTCAAGGGTTTAAAGCAGTCATTCCCAACTCCAGTCCTCATGGACCCCTAACAGTGCATGTTTTCCATCTCTTTGCTGGAGCACAAGTGTATTCATTACCAACTGACACATTTTGAAATAACTAACTGACGCATTTTGAAAGATTCACAGGTGGTACTAATTATTTCACTTGTGACCTGGAAAACCTGCACTGTTAGGGGTCCCTGAGGACTGGAGTTGGGAACCAGTGGTTTAAAGTGTTACATATTTTTATCTGCCACTTTGCTAAACAGTACATATATATATTTCTGTTATTGAAGTGTTGCAAATAAATTGTATTGGCCTAATTTCAAAAGAAGCTACTTTGTGAACTGCTTATCAGAGTATTTATGTGTCGTGAACATAGAGAGCTTGCAGTTATTTATAAGGGATAAATCATAACTGCAGTGTAAATATGTTATATAAAATGAATCCATTAATAAGTTAAAGTGTAACATATAATGTCTGATGTAAATGTATTTGGGGGCTGTGCACATTCCAGTGTGAAAAGATAAGTGTGTCTTCTGTGACAGCTTCAAATGGCTCCTACTGTGAGACAGCCTGGCCTGGGAGGGAGTTTTGGACACTTGAATAGACTGTGTGGGGCCGATCACAGCTGGAGATCCTTGTAGGCAGCATGTGAAAGCCTATACAGGATTATTATAGAGGAATTTTTTAGTGTTAAAATTGGATAGTTGTGACACTTTACAGGAAAGTTAGATCACATAGTAGAATTGGTTAGTAAAACAGGCAAATGGTGATTGGAAAAAGTATCGCAGGCCACAACCCCTGGGGGCAGGGACAGGTCTTTAAAATGCTGAGACGAGACACAGACAATTGTCAGACTTTTTGGGAAATCAATTCACATTGATAAGCTGTCCATCTTCCAAGCCAAATTTCCCTTTGGATGCAAGTTCATGCAAGTGCAAATCTGAATCTAACCCCTTTTATTTTAAACTGCTTTGCTTGTTATGTCAATCTATTACTTGTTATTCATTATTTTTTTTATCTGTATGCCCTGTATTTTTGTATATTAAATCTATAATTTAATAAGTTGCATCCTTGATACTCTAACGAATCCATTAGTCTGCTTAGAAGAGAAAGCTCTACCAAGTTAACCCTTGGAATGCCAGTGTGTGATTTGTTGATACATTTGATTAACAAGCTGTGTGTGCTTGCATTTACATTTGTGTAACAGTCTAGAGGTGTGAAGAGGTAACCCTTTGTGTGTTGGAGTGGGTCTTGCTAGTCTGTGAATAGCTAGAAGCCTGTGTGCCAGTGTGGGACAGTGTATCGGGGTCCTATTGCCCATATTCAATAGGTGGTGGCAAACCTGAAGTGTCTGGGGGTGTGAAAGCGCTGTGTTTGGGGGCGATTCTCTAGGGGTATAACCTGTGTGATAGGTAGAGAGAGACTGCGGGCTGAAATTGTGTGTGACCTCATACAGCGAACACCCAAAAGTTACGGCAGCTGGGAGCGTGTTTGTGACAGTATGTATGAGTGCTATGATAATAAGTGTTGAGATGTTAAGAGATAAAAATAGAAAGTAAATAAATCTACATAGTCATTGAGAAACACTGTAGAGATTGAGACCATCTTTCCAGACGTGGGGCCTGAGTGAATATTCTGAATGGTGGAACTGTAGGGTCACAATAATTTGCGAACTGCATGGACACATTCTAATTAAATATATATAATGATCAATTTACATATTGTGTGTGATAAATCAGTAAATTATGGGAAATAGATTGTCGAGAGATTTAGATAGAAAAGGAGTTCCAAGATGAAACTGCTAATGTATGTTTGAACTGCAGGGCTACAATATTTGTACTGAGAGATTTGTACAAGAGTGGATGAATGTGACTAATCAGTTTCCAAGTACAGGGTCCTTTCAAAAAAAAAATTTAAATGTGCAAACAGAAATTTAAAAATTTAACATTCAGAAAACAAAGTTAATTTTGAAGTATTGTTTGGCATTGTGAAGAGTTGAAGCTGAAAACTGGAAGCCATTAGGGACTTTGAAAAGTGTTTTGCAGTAATCTAAATCTACTGACAGAAAATCAAATGATATTAACAATTGAGTGGATTTTTTTTTCCTAGATGA
The DNA here is from genome assembly GCF_038048845.1 of Mixophyes fleayi. Classification (NCBI taxonomy): domain Eukaryota; kingdom Metazoa; phylum Chordata; class Amphibia; order Anura; family Limnodynastidae; genus Mixophyes; species Mixophyes fleayi. Next base: position 278,746,822 of record NC_134405.1, on the reverse strand, counting down.
AAATAATTGAATTAAGTGGCTGCAATACCAGAAATAACCAGTAGATAAGGCATCAGCTGAAAAAGAGCAGGGTGCTGTGAAGGGATAACATTATGCCTTAGTATATTAGAAACAGTTTAAAATGTTAGAGAATAGGCAAACAGTTCAACTGTATGGTCCTGTAACATGGTGAACATATAGGAAAACAGATCAGACTATTAAGAAGAAAAATGGCAGCGCTTGCAAATAATAAATGCCATGCATGAATGATGCTGTTAATCAGACTAATATTACTTATATTGCGCAGTTGAGGGTATCTTTTCTCCCGTGAGTTGATTGGTGGAAACATAACAATGCAAATGTTGTGATTAAAATGTCACATTAAATAAGAGCATAGGTAAATGGCTGTTATAGTTTTGGTTGAAGGGTTAGTATAAACATTGAGAAACAGACTTCAAATTGCAACCCCAGAGTGAAGGGTTATAACATTGGTGGAAGTTAAAGAGTTAATAATTAACCATGATGTTAATATTGGTAAGATAAAGAAGATTTGAAGCATAGATCATTGATGGTTTAATTAGAATTAGAACTTTAGAGAATCAGACACTGCCAGAAAATAGAGATGAACAAGAGGAGTAGGTTGCGCTTTCTCTAAGTATGTAAAGCAGCCAGTGGTGAACCTGAAAGTGTGCAGGAGGGAATCCCTACCCTCCCAAATAGAAACTGAATATATGTATATAACAGGTTCTGGGCGCAGGTGAGTTTGGAATGTATAATACAGGTTAAGGTGCTTGAAGTATTTATTATAATACAGTCTATACAGAACACATTCCGGCCAGAAACATGAGTACTAAAAGCAGACAATGTCCTGACACATCGTTTTGGCCGACTAGATATGTTATAAGGCCCACACACGATGAGGCAATAGAGTATCAAAAAAGTGTAAAAAAGTAGTAATATCCAATAGTCCGATATAAGCCAATGTCCCAAATGTCTAGAAACAATCCAGAGTAACTTACGTGGCGTAACTTACTATTATTTTACACTTTTTTGATACTCTATTGCCACATCGTGTATGGGCCTTATAACACTGCCAAAAAATGTCTAGTCATGCTTGTCCACATGTGAAACAATATCATTATTCATATTGTCGTCCTGTCTCACCCATACCCACATTGGGAGAGTAAGGGGCATGGAAATCCACAGTTGTCTTATCCTCCCCAACCCTTTCACTTCTAATGGAAGAGCCTTTGTGTCTTTAAATTACACCAAGCATAGGGGTGGGGGTGGGATGTTGGCTTTAGTAAAATCACATGTGCAGATTTCTGTCCAGCAGCTGACATTTTTTGCTGCTGTTCGTCATGATCTGATTGACCTGTAATCTTTCATATGTTGAACCATATGAAGTTGACAACTTTTTTGTTTCTTACAGTTCTTGCAAATACTAGTTTGATGTTAACATTCCTGTATCATACTGACCACAAGATTTCCAAAAATAAATTGCAATTTTGCCAGACTCAGGTTAAGTATTTGGATCATTGCTTGACTCAAGGACTGAAACATCTTTACTCTGAAAAATTGCAAGTTATTTTGCATATGCACTTGCCACTAAATAGGTCACAATTATGCCTTTTTAGGAATGTGCAGTTGGAGTTTTAGCACTGTTACTTGGTGACGTTTATAGGCCTATTGTTTATTATAGTGGCAATATTCTTACCTAGTGTGCATGAGTATGTACAAGGGGTGGAGCTTTATCAGGAGAGTACTGATAGTTGAAGTTGTTAGATGCTATTCAGTTGCCATTGCAAGTAGCAGTGGTTAAGTGTCAAGCTCACACAAATAATACTGATCCAGTTGCACTGGATAATAAAAGGGCAGATGAAGTTGCAATAGGTATAGTCAGAAGGTGTAGTAAGACTATTACTAACTAACATTTCTTTACAGGGCCTGAATTTGTTGTTTCAGTTGATTACTTTTTAGAAATGAATCAGATTGTAAAAGATTTGTTATCCCCAGGAAGTTGCCCTCTGGAAGTCGAAAGGATGTGTACTAGACCAGTGGTCACAAAGGCTTACCTACTAACACTTGCAGAAGCAGCCCATGGTCTGACTCACTTAGGCAAGGATGGTATGTGTGGATTTTACAGGTGTGTACCTGGTTTCTCTTGCAGGTAAAAGAGTTAGATCATGCTTTATTTGCCATAGGAAGAATCCAGGTAAGGCCATAACTGTAGAACCATCACCTATCCCTCCTGCAGAGGGCCCATTCCAGGTAATGCAAATTGACTTCATCCAAATGCCAAAATGTCATAATCTACAGTGTTTACTAGTGTGCGCCAACATGTTTCCAGATGCAAGTTGCACTGCAGCATGAACAGCAATAGAACTTGGTATACTAATTTGTGAGTAGATATAGTATATCACAAATGACAGAGTGACAGAGGTACACATTTCACTAGGGAAGTCTTTTTTAGACAATGTAAAAAGTAAGCTACATACATCTGTAGACTACAAGTAAGTGGCAAAGTGGAATGAATTAACCAAAATAAGCTGAGTAAAGTAAAGAAGGGTACAGGAATGGTTTGGTTAGAGGTATTACCTCTTGTATTGCATAGCATCAGAACATTTCACAGAGTTCCATTCAATCTCCCCATATGAGATTTTGTTTGGAAGACAACCAAATCAGCATACAGCATGCACTCACTCCCTAAAATTGAACCCTTTTGATAAGAAGTATTAGAACTTATTAATAAGTTCACACACTTGTCAGTTCCTTTTTATCACTCCTTCTGCCTTGTCTACCACGATAAATCCACTGGTATGGAAACTTCCTGGTTATATTCTAACTGCAGCCAGATGTTTAATTGCAAAATATTGTAAAATCCTGAACCCCCCACAGTTCATGCCCTAGTTGCCAATATCTGGAAAATATATCAAATGGAACACATCACTAGCTTACTTCCCGACAATCCCAATCTATCTTTATCAACATGGCACACATGGAGGGTGTACATAGATACCTAAGGTCCTCTCTGATTGTTTGTTTGTTTTTCACAAAGGAGATGAGCGTTCTTTACACATTTTTTCATATATCCCCCTCCCCACCTTTCCCTACTTCTTTCTCCCCCTACTAACATTTCCCGGTTCTCACCACCCCCCCCTTTCCTCCCCTTGTTCCCTTTCTCTCTTACGATCTATACATCTGTCTGTACTATTTTGATTCATATATCTGCAATCTCACACTGAGATACTCTCATACTTTCATTCTCTTAATAAATAAATGTATTGTGGGTTTGCACTTGTTCTGATATGTATATATTAACATTCCAATCTCAACCCCCCCCTCTTTTCTTTTTTGTACCCCTCCCTCACATCCTTGATTTTAATGAAATTTCAATAAAATTTTATTTAAAAAAAATAAACTAAAATGCACTCAAGATGCAACTGTTAAGTACCTGATTGAGATGAGTAAGCAGTTAAAAAAAGCAACAAAAGACTTTAAAACTGATTGTACCACAAATGCCTATTGAGAACGGTCAGGATATTCAGCCAGGAGAATATGTTATGGTCAGAATTTTTTTATGTTTTAGTTGTTTGACAGATCTATGGGAATGACCACAGGATTGAACATTGCCGAAAGAGATACTTAGATTGATGCAGCGCACTACAAGAAGGTAGACAATCAGACAGTGACCTGGAAAGATGCAGATATAACCAGTTATAACAAGTTATTTCAGAACTCTGACAATGATGTTGTTTGGGAAGAAGAATCTGACCCTGAAATCAAAGTAAAATATCCTTTTTACTGTTGCCATCGCTATAGGTATGATTTGTTCTCTGATTTTTATACATTATATTACTATTTAATAAGGACTTGATGGTAATATCTGGTAGTGGTTCTGGAGAAATGGGGGCATATAGTCATAAAAACAACTAATAACACATACAATAATAACACATATAATGGTACAATTAAATGACAAGTAATTGGAGATGAGCCTGTAGATTGTGGTGAGAAACTGCCAACTGAAATATGTGTATGTCAATATTGTAATAACCCTTCTGAAGAAAGGTGTAAAATGGTGTGAGGAGGACCAAGAACATTTTTTTTTTTAAAAAAACAACATCCTATAGACTTGTATCATGGTATGATAGGACAAGCATGTACACATACACTATATGGACACCAAAATGTTGGATTGTTGCCAATACCGTTAAACTTTACAGAGTTGCTTAATTTGCCAGATGGAACACCAGTTGCTGGGAAATATAATGAACTATGCCTCCTTACCTAAAATTGTTGCCACATGTATTGACCGAAAGTTATATGTATACATTTTTCAACTATACAAGAAAAAAAACTGGGAGCTGAAGTTGTTTGAATTGGTGGTTACCATATTTAATAGACCAATTGAGGAAAGAAGTGAACATCGAGGGAATTGGGAACGTCCTGCATTTCAAAATCCAAAATTTAGATATGTTGGACAGAACAAATCTTTGAGAAAGGTAGCATCAAAATATTGTAATATAAATTTACAAGATGGTGATTGTAAAGAGCAATTAGAGAATAATAAGTATGGAAAGTTTATATATAATCTCTGCTCAGATATATTACATGTAGTAATGCCATTTATTCTACCAGATAATATAAATTACATATGCGAAAGTAAGGCATATAAGTAGTTACCACGGAATTCAGGGGGAACATGTTATTTAGGTAAAGTGATTCCAGCTATTAATATATTTACACATTATGATTTAAAGGAAATTGTACAGCAAAAGTACAATAAAGAAAAAAAGTGATAAAGAGTGTAAAACAACCAGCATCAGAACTTATTAGTGAATAAACTGGTATACAAGTATTGCTTTTATTAGAATGTTCAGGTATTGCACATATAAATATGAATTGGTATAACATCAAAGGTTTAGGTACATTGATAAATGAAATAACTAATGTGTATGATGAAACTTTGATATATTGCAAGAGAACTTCAAGTTTTCAAAACAGAAATAATACAACATAGATTGGTCTTAAACCATCTTACTGCACAAACAGGGGTTATTGTGTAACATTACAGAAGAAGTATGGAGCATAATGCTGTATTTATCTGGCAAATGACAAAGATAATCCAGAGAGGATAACTGATAACTATAGGGATAAAGTAGTGAAAACGAAAAAAAAAAAATTTCAAACATACATAACATGACATTATCTGCAGTAGAAATATGGTTTACGTAGTTAGATAACCAAAAATTTGGTCTTCAGGGTTTTGGTGCATGGTTTCAAAATCATTGTTGCATTAAAAGATTTATTTTCTTTAGGAACATAATTGAGTATCTATTTTGTATTAATATTTTCTTACAAAATTTCAACAATACTGGTATACATTGTGAGTACAGAAATTGAAAAATTTAGTAATACAGGGGAAGAAATTATAGAACTGTATGAACTAAAAAAAACCTTAATTACACGAACTATCATGCTATATTTCTATCAAATGGGTATTTGTCAAAGGTATTTTTGAATGAAACCAATATATTAGCATGAAATATATTTATATTGTTTTATCTTATTTTATTTTTATCCTTTTATTTGATGTGGTATTTTTTATTTTAATTTTATTGTCTGTGAGCTGAGGAAAGAGGTGTGAACCACATTTGAAGAGTTAATTCTAAGAAAATATGTTCCTAATCAGTATTAGTAGACAAAGACATTCAAAACTTCTTAAAACCCCATCACTGACTTGGGATCTCAATGGATCATGGAACGCCTACATACTACTTCAACCAATTGTAAAATGGCATATACAACCTATTTGTTTTCACTGTTAAAAAAAACTGCTTGCTCTCTAGACTGGCAGAATTTCAGAATTGACATTTGATAATATTATCACAGCGCTAGCTTTTATTTTGTTAATAAAACCTCTCATACTTTTTCTCAAAGAACCTTTTTTGCAGAAATTTAATTATTGCATATATCACCGTAGTCAATGTACAGTACGAGCATACTCAGCAATTCCCATCATAGTAATCCAATTTTGTACCGTATCTCTTGCACCAGCTGTGGAGCTAGTCTCACTCTGCAATGGGAAACCCCCTAGCATATAAATAAAATTTGCGTCTATTAATATTTCATTCTGCACGGGCTGATCTACCACAGAGAATCAGTTTAACATTGTGCTGTTTATGGGTTTATTTATTTGCCAAGCAGGATCCTGTGGATTATTTTGCCTTCAAGACAGAAGAAAAGAAGATTTTTCAAATGTTGGTGGAATTGTCACTCACCGGACCGTGAGTGCCTCTACGCTGGTGCGTGGCTCCCTAGCCTTCCTGCCGGCACCTGTCCTAAACCGCGGCCGTCCGCCATCCTAATGGACTGCGCATGCGCAGCTCCCAAGAACTCTTGTGACTGTTGCTTTTAATCCAAATTGGTTGATCAGGCAACTCCCTATTTAAGGCACCTGTGTGCATTACCTCATTGCCTGATCTTGGAGTCTCATTCCCTGTGAGTCTCTGAAGGTGTCCCCTGTGTTCTACTAGTGTCTTCAGTTTCCTGCTGATTCCTGATCTACTCATCGCTGGTTTCCATACCCGCTACTATCTCCTGTGTACTACTAGTGTCTTCAGTTCCTGTGGATTCCCTGTGCTACTCATCGCTGGTTTCCATACCTGCTACAGTATCCTGTTTCCTGCTTGTGTCCTCAGCTGGACTCTGATTACCGGATCTACTCACCTGTGGTTCCTACACTCGTCTCTGCCGTCCAGCGTCTCTCTGCTGTTATTGACTTTCTACGTTTACTCTTTATATCCGCTAGGACAAGTTTCCACGCTCAGCAGCGGTATCCATACCCGCTATAGACTGTTATTGTTACGCTGCATACCTGTTTGGAATTTACCGTACTACTCAGTCGTTATATGCATAACTGTGATTGACTATCCATTATTGGCCTGCATATCTGTGCTGAGCCAGTCTCTACCAAGCAGCGCCACACATACCGTTATATAGACTTTGTTGGATACGCTGCATACCTATTGGGATCAAGTTCCTCTGTGCTCTCAGTGTCTGCATCCTATTATCTTTGTATGCTTCCACTTATCAACACTTGTACACATCCTCACCTATTAAGCAGTGGTACAACTTGCTATACGCATACCACTGACTTCCCTGCTACCTACCTGCACCTGGACAAGTCTTCTCACCATAAGCAGTGGTACAACTTGCTATACGCAGACCACTGACTTTCCCGCTACCTACCTGCACCTGGACAAGTCTTCTCACCATAAGCAGTGGTACAACTTGCTATACGCAGACCACTGACTTCCCCGCTACCTACCTGCACCTGGACAAGTCTCTTCACCATAAGCAGTGGTACAACTTGCTGTACGCAGACCACTGACTTCCCTGCTACCTCCCTGCATCTACTCACGTCCATCCTGATCTCCGTGTTCAAATCTGCCTTTCCACTATATCAGCTAGTCACTGATTCATTGACCAAAGATTGCTGTAAGTCACTGACTTTCCTATTATTTATTGGCATTCTCTCTCCATCTGCTGTGATATCTGTTCCGCTAGTCACCCCGCTACCAGAGGACCGTTGTGTGAACTTCACTACTCTGGTAAGCCCAGTCATCTGGTGAATTCCTGGGCAAGACTCCTAGTGCCCGTGACAGGAATGTTTTGGGGGCTTTCTTTATTGACACCTACTGGACCTGGGAATGTGTTTTTGTATGGGATTATTAAAGATGAAGATATCAGATGGTAAGTATATAGCTATTTATTTTTAATAAAATTATGTGGTTACAGTGAGGTGTCTGATTTATTTACCTTTTTGTCAAGGTATTTTATTTATATTAAACTAATGTGGTTGAAAACAAGGGTTTGGTATATTTAAATTTTTCTTTGTGGGACTTCATGGCTTAGCGGTTCCTGGGTGTCAGGGCATGCATGCATTTGTGGTTCTCCAAGTGTCAGCATGCCTTGGCTGCCATGCATATGCTGCTGCTTGTAATTCTACAAGCACCAGCATGCCTAGACTGCTAATGGCAGCCCGGGCTGGCTTGGACTTGTAGTTCCACAAAGTAAATAGTGTTTCATACATTTTTCACACACTATTACTCCCCACCCAACACCCAGGGATGTGGGAAGAGCCCTAGAGCTTTCAGCATGGGACTGTGTCCGTAGAGAGAGGGCTGCACATTTTTTTGCTGACCCTACTCCCTAGGGAATTAAGCTGTGTTGAGCAGCTGGGGTTTTGTTTGTCATTATGGCAGAGGCACATCCTGCTGTCGGTTGCGCTCAAAATGTGTGCCTTGTTGAATCAGGCCCACTGTGTTCAATATTACTCAGTTGATCCCAGGTCTCATCATATAGCTATAGTCACTGATCAATATTACTATAAATAGCAACCAATAAAAGGATGAGAGAGGCAAGGTAGGCAATATCATACAGATATGTATATGAACAATATTACAGGATGGACCGCCTATGCAACCCTGTCTGTTGTTGCTGGGAACCGGCTTGGCTTTCTTTGCCACCGTTCCTTTTCTTTATCACAATTGCGCCCTCACCATAGTAGGAAGGGCTTACAATGCTGTCACCAATGGACTCCTTAAGATCATCCAGAACCGCGTTCCTTCTGGGTAACTGTCGCTGCTAGTGTACCCCTTGCTGGTGCACCTGGGCTGGTACACCTGACTTCTTCCTATAGATCAGGGTTGCTGTGGAGGATCCTTCCTGGCCTATCACACTGGCCAGAGCTGCTGGGTAGCGGGCAGTGCAGTGGTGCTGGAAAGCTGAGTCTAAACCTCAGAACAGCTGAGGATTAGAGTTGGGTCTAATCTGTAGGTCACAGGAAATTAGAGCAGAGAAGAAGTTGTCAAACAGGTCTTGAAGCAAGTTGTATTTATTTAGCTCAAGTGTCCTGACAAGGACAGTTCACACTAGTTGAAGGTACCAGTGATCAGAAAGTCAGATGGAACAATAATGATACATTTCAGTAAAAACCAGTGCTGTTTCATACATTTTGGACACAGCCTAGCAGGGGGTAAGCCAGCCCCCTGAACTCTTTGCTGGCTGAGGAAGACTGAGTTTTTTTTTTAGACTCAGGATGCAATAGGTTTCCCAAAACATGGATTTAAATGCAATGCAAAGTTAACAAAATTTACACTAATCTGCTATATCCCAAAACTTGCTATGTGCAATATTCAAACAGGATCTGAGATGCAGGGTACAAGCCACACAGACAGAGGCAGCGGCCCCACCTGCTGTGTATACAGGACAAACAGACGTGTTCACCACTGTGATGAAAAGGTCGAATTTACACAAGGGATTTTCTTTTGAAAAGTTATACAAATCCAATCATGACATCTTGTCTCAGAAGTTACAAATTAATACCTCAGAAATTAATGCATTTCCTATACAAAGTGCCACACGATATAATAAAATAAGAATATTTCTAATACACAGTAACAAGAATCAGCACATTTGCAACAATATAAATAAGCGTCCTGCTTTATTTCCTTTAAACAAATTTATACCATAAGTTATTTATAAGTGATCCAGCCACAAGCGGTATAAAATCAGCCATTGAAAAATTGAGATCAAAACAGCCACTAAGTTCAGGTCAGGCAGCAAAAAACGTTGGTCTATGTAAAATAATATATAATTTGCACCTACATGTCACCAATATATGGATGAAAGATGCAATATTAAAATTGGCCTATTCATAATGGATGCAGGGTGGTAGGCCCATCGTCAAATGTTATCTTTCTCCAGCAGTTCTCCTCCTGCTGCATTCGAAGAGCTTGAGTTCCATGTGATGCTGTGGCTCCCAGCTACCTCAACACCGCTTAGCATTCTCCCAGCCTATCAGTGGCTGGGATGTGACACATCACATGATCTGGTGCAAGGTTTTCAGGAGTAGGTCCTTGAAAATGAAAATGGTCAGAAGAGGCAGATAAACGACAAAAGGATAAAATGGATTCCCTTTTGGACAACTGTAATTCCCTATTCTCAGCTCTAACATTGATAGGTATCTGTTCTAACCCTTTAAATGCAAGAATCTACATTGTTATTATGAAAAACACTAAAATGTCTAGGGAGGCTATGCACTGTAATAATATTATTATTATTTTTTTTAATAAACATTTTTATTGGGTTTTACAAAAGGAAATGCAAGACATAGGAAAAAACCAAAGAGCAAGCATATATGAAAAGATATCAATTGGAGGTGCAATGAACAGAAAACACACATAAATGTAAGGCATCGAATGATACAAACGAAATTTGGCATGGTCAACACGCCAATGGGGGAAAGTGAGGAATGGAGGGAAAACAATATAGAGAAATAGAGGGAAAAAGAGGGAAGAGGGAGAAGTCACTGCTCACTAGAGGACACTGGTACAACTGTGCAATATGAGAAAAGTACGGATAATCAGGGGGGTCAGAACGGTTAGAATGCCAAGGGTGGGAGAGAACCATGGTACTCTGTCCAGGGGCTCCAGACACGAGTGAAAGGAGCAGGGGTGTGATGCAATATGCTTGTAATATATTCCATGTGGTAAACCTGTCAGATGCGATTAATAATGGAGGGGAGAGGAGGGGGCAATGAAGTTTATCCAAAGTATTGCGAGTTGATATTTTACCGCACTGAGGATGTGTGTGATAAGTTTTTGAGTATGTTTAGGGACATCAGGCAGGGGACGCAGAAGTAAGGAGTAGGACGGGAGGCAGGAAGAGACACATAGTGTTAAATATGAAATGGTGTATGTAGTTCCAGCAGGGGATCAATTTCAGACAGTGCCTCTAAATGTGGGACACCTATCTACACAGACACCAACATAATGGGGAGAGCCTGTGTAAAGTCTATGGGCTAGATTTACTAAGCTGCGGGTTTGAAAAAGTGGGGATGTTGCCTATAGCAACCAATCAGATTCTAGCTTTCATTTATTTAGTGCTCTCTACAAAATGCCAGCTAGAATCTGATTGGTTGCTATAGGCAACATCCCCACTTTTTCAAACCCGCAGCTTAGTAAATATACACCTATGTGTGATCAGGTATGATCTATAATATATTTTTTGAGCGTTTTCACTAATTTTAACAGAGATTAAGGTATTAGCTATATGAAGGCAAATTTTTTCCCAGTCTTCCAGATTGAGCATTTCCTCCATGTCCTCCTCCCATTTGAGTTCATGTGGCTCCTAAGGGGGCCATTTGTATTGCAAAATAAGGCAATATAAAGTGTAGATAAGACTTCTAGAGGAAGGACGGAAGGAGCAAATGGATACTAATGAAAATGTCAGGAGCATGTCAGTCACTGTACGTCTGATGGTGTCATAACAGTGGCAGAGTTGTAGGTATTTAAAGAAACAGGACAAGAGGATACAGTATTGTGTTTGTAGGTCGGCCAACGAGGGGAACAGTTGAAAGGGGTCTATGTCATTAAGAAATTTAATTTTGCATGGGCCCAACATGAGAATTGAGTCGGATGAGTGCCAGGAGGAAAGCAAAGGTTGTTCCAAAAGGGAGTCATACGCCAAGCATTAGGAGCCAGGTCATATATCATTACAATGTGAGAACAGCATGTGAGCAAAAACCCTGGGGGAGGGGGGATCTGCGATAGGGGGGGCGGTGCTGAGGATTGAGCCACAGGAGCGTGGCAGGGGAGTAGGTGTTGGAGAGGGCAGCTTCAATGTCCACCCAAATCCGGTGGTCGGGAGGCAAGTGAAGTAGGACACACTTGGTGAGATGGGTAGCTCGGTAATATTTAAGAAAGTGAGGAACACCAAGCCCTCCCTCCTGTGTGGGCTTATGAATAATCGTCATACGAATTCTCGGCTTTCTCACCGAGCAAACAAATTTAGTAGCCAGCTGTTGAAGGAGTTGAAAGGAGCTTACGGGGACTTTAATGGGAGGGTTTGGAAAAGGTACAGGAGATGTGGGAGGACATTCATTTTGAGAGAGTTTATGTGACCTGTTTGAGGAGTTCTGTGTGGAAGAGCTTGACTTCTGTGTAGAAGAACTTGGCACAGAGCCCTGACCTCAATCCCATCGAACACCTTTGGGATGAATTGGAACGTAGATAGCGAGCCAGGCCTTCTCATCCAACATCAGTGCTTGGCCTCATAAAAGCTCTACAGAATGAATGGGCACAAATTCCCACAAAAACACTCCAACATCTCGTGGAAAACCTTCCAAGAAGGGTAGAAGCTCTTATCGCTGCAAAGGTGGGACCAAATCCATATTAAAGTATGTGTATTTGAATACAATGTTATTACAGTCCCTGTTAGTGTTAATGGTCAAGCGACCGAATACTTTTGTCCATATAGTGTATGTTTGGCGGGCGATTCCTGATATATCTGGGTGAAACCTAATTTTGCGGACAAGTGGCTTGATCATGAATGTGAATATGAGAGGGGAGAGTGTTGTTGCAGATCGCTGATGGGAAGGATTGAAAGTCATTTGCCAAAATGGATGCAGTGGGATTAAAATACAGAGACGTTACAGTGGGTAGGAAGGGATCCCCCATTCCCGTATTTGCCAGGGTCTGCAGCATACAGGGCTATCCCACCCTGTTGAATGCTTTCTCTGCAACCAAAGCTAGGAGCAGGGTTGGGGTACCGCGCAAGTTAGAAACATCGGTCAAATCAATAGCTTGCCGCGTATTATCCGAAGCCTGGCGCCCGGGTACAACATCCACCTGGTCCGGATGGACCAGATAGGTGATCACACGGTTTAGGCAATTGTCAAGAAACTTTGCAAACAGTTTAAGGTCCACATTTAGAAGGGATATAGGCCTGTAGTTACTACAAGATTGAGGATCCTGGCCGGGATTAGGGATCACCACAATATCTACATGGGGAGTGGCTGGATCAAATTTGCAGCCTAGGAGAATGGAATTGTACAGCTCCAGGAGCATGGACATGAGGGGAACCAGAAAAGTTTTACAAAAAATTGCCATAAAGCCATCGTAAGGGAATTCAAGCCATTGGCATTCAGTAAGAGGCATCTAAGAGTCATGGAGGATCTAAGCACAAGGGGTGCAGAGAGAAAGCAGGGACTTCAGAGTGAACAGAAAAAAACAGGAAAGAGGGGGAGACCAGGCTCCTGAAGCAGAAACAAGTCCAGGCTTGAATGAGAGGTACAACATAGGTACCAGAAATGAGGGGGGATGCTTGGTAAGCCAAAAAACGAGGATGGGTCTAGAGACCAGTGGGGAACCGTGGGAGCAGGAAAGCTGGTCAACAGTAATAAAATGGACAGTACTAGTGAATAAGAGGAGTGGCAAAGATTTCCCTGTAGAGTGAAGCAATATTAATAGTGAGGAGGTCGTCTAAAAGAGAAAAATAAAATAGACCAGAGTGGCATCGTGTCCAGAGATCCCCATTGAGAAGAGACAAGGAACTTGAGTCAGCTACAAACATGAACAAACGTGTCTCTAGTCCCAGGTCTCCCGGGAGACAGCGACCTCAAATTGTTCCTTGAGAAGATCCAGCTCACTATGAAGGGCAGTTAAGTCCTGGTTGGGCTGGGACTGGAATACACATAATTCATCTGTTTTTTTCAAGAAATCTGTGTGTGATCCCAGCGCAGTAACTTCCAAGCGCAGTTCTGATACCATAGCCCAGAACTCTTGATTAAAAACAGATATCAAGGAAGCGCACAGCTAATAATATGTGAACCTATATATAAATATGAGGTAATGTAAAACTCAGCAGCTCTATGAGAGGGAGTGTCCACTCTCTAACCATAAATTGAAAACAGAGAGGGTACACAGGCGCTAGAGTATTAAGAAAATATTGTGACTAAAATATGACATTAGAATATATATGCATAGGATATATGTATATCCAGCAATGACAGGAGTAACGATTACAAAATGGATATTGTTTATTCTAACAAATATTGCTATTAAAATATAATAAAAGTACAAAATACTGAATAAATAATATAGATAAAGATAAAAAATATTAATATAAAATGATACAGTGGCACCACACAAAGTCGTACGTGCATACACCAAATCTTGGCTAAATTGTAAATGGCATTAAGTCCAGGTCCGTATTGATGTTTCAATATTAGAGGCAATAAAAGAAGTAAATGTACATGAGTTAATGGAACTGATTAAGGGAGGAAATCAATACCTGCGATTGGTCCTTGATGAGAGACAAAGCGACCGATAGTGGACAGTCTAATTCCGATTGAACAAAGGTGCAGCAATACAGTCGCGTGTGGTTCCAGCTGAATGAGAAGGAATGCTCTGGTAACTTTACTTGTTTTGCAATTTTAGCCATGGTGGGCTGTGGAGAGTCTGGATCCAAGTCACGGCCAGGATATGCTGGGGCAGAAGTGAGTGCATGGTCCACATTGCTACGTCTAGAGAATATGCTGGGTGTCTGCGGTTGCGATTGCATTTTCTGCTTGTGTGCCATGAGGACTCCAGCAAACAGTAGTGTTCAAGGACAATCAAAGAAGGAATCAGTGGGGATCCCAGAATGAAGTAGTACGTTTGAGCGAAAGATTGAGAAGCAACCTGCTCCCGCGAGTCAATGAGGGTTAAAACAACATGGAAAGTCCAAACTCTGAAACAGACGGCAAACTCAGATAATAAGAAAACAGATGATGTCCAAGGTGCAGCACATTAAATCAGCAAATGCAGCAGAGTAATATGCAGATCCAGTGGCAACGGAGCAGGGCCCAACTTTCTGGAGTTTGAGTGAGGTATGGCCTGGGTGGACTGGAAAACAATGTGGGATGATAGCCCCTAGACTTGTTCACTGGTATAGTATGAAAATAGTGAAGGTGCAATGTTGACATTGGCCACTAGATGGCAACCAACTGCAGAGCTAAAGGAACTGTAGGGATAAGTCTCTAGAGAAAGCAATGGTAATGTCAATGAATGGTCACTAAGGGCAACAGCGCCTGATACAGTACTACAAGTCAATGATCTGTCGGCATAATCAAATTGCTGATTCTGGAGTAAAATATCAATGTAGTACAGGATACTCACTATAGATCCATGGAGTCAGACAGCGGTGATTCAAAAGCATAATCCGGTGGCCCGATGGCGCCCAGCGTGGGTGGCTGTAGAGGTAGCAGGCTCAATCATGGGGAAGGCACTAACAAGGCCCCACCGCTCAGTCAGCTGTCCCAAGTGATTGGACAGCAGGAGCTTTTGCTGTAGAGCAGCATGTGAGTGAAGCAGGGGGTCTATTCTGCAGTTTCTGGCAGCAGTACTGTTGCAGCGGCATTGTCCTCAGCCAGCTGCTGTTCTCGAGTGGACTGACTGCAGTACTCAGGGGAGCTCAGTCAGGTCACCGGTAAGTGAGTATATGCGCCAAGTGGTTCATCGGGTACCACCAGCAGGGTCTAGTCCAGCAGACCTGAAACGTGGAGCAGGCCAGAGATGTTGACCGACAGCCGGACCCATCAATTTGAACTAGGGATGAGCGCACTCGGATTTATGAAATCCGAGCCCACCCGAACGTTGCGGATCCGAGTCGGATCCGAGACAGATCCGGGTATTGGCGCCAAATTCAAAAGTGAAACTGAGGCTCTGACTCATAATCCCGTTGTCGGATCTCGCGATACTCGGATCCTATAAATTCCCCGCTAGTCGCCGCAATCTTCACTCGGGCATTGATCAGGGTAGAGGGAGGGTGTGTTAGGTGGTCCTCTGTGCTGTTTAGTTCTGTGCTGTTTAGTTCTGTGCTGTTTAGTTCTGTGCTGTTTAGTGCTGTGCTGTGCTGTGCTGTTTAGTGCTGTGCTGTGCTGTGCTGTGCTGTGTTCTGCAGTATCAGTCCAGTGGTGCTGTGTGCTGTGCTCTGTCCTTCTGAGGTCAGTGGTGCTGCTGGGTCCTGTGCTGTGTCCTGTTCAGTCCAGTGGTGCTGTGTCCTGTGCTCTGTGCTTCTAAGGGCATAGTTATTTCCCCAATATTCCCCTGTGTTTAAAAAAATAAAAAAAAGTTTTTTTAAAAAATACCAAAAACTACTTTAATATTTTTTAATTACCACAAAATTTTCACAACCAATCCTGCAGTATAAGCCCATTGGTACTGCAATATTACCAAGTTCACACATTCAGCAGTAAAAGTCCAGTGGTACTGCAATATTACAAAGTTTACACATTCTGCAGTATCAGTCCAGTGGTGCTGTGTCCTGTGCTCTGTCCTGCTGAGTTCCGTAGTGCTGCTGGGTCCTGTGCCGTGTCCTGTTCAGTCCAGTGGTGCTGTGTCCTGTGCTCTGTGCTTCTAAGGGCATAGTTATTTCCCCATTATTCCCAAGTTTTTAAAAAATAAAAAAAAAGTAAAAAAAAATAAAAAATTTAAAAAAAAAAAAAATATATAATAATTATAACCAAATTTGCAAAACCAATCCAGCATTATAAGTCCATTGGTACTGCAATATTACCAAGTTCACACATTCTGCAGTATCAGTCCAGTGGTGCTGTGTCCTGTGCTCTGTCCTGCTGAGTTCCGTAGTGCTGCTGGGTCCTGTGCCGTGTCCTGTTCAGTCCAGTGGTGCTGTGTCCTGTGCTCTGTGCTTCTAAGGGCATAGTTATTTCCCCATTATTCCCAAGTTTTTAAAAAATAAAAAAAAAGTAAAAAAAAAAAAAAAATATAATAATTATAACCAAATTTGCAAAACCAATCCAGCATTATAAGTCCATTGGTACTGCAATATTACCAAGTTCACACATTCTGCAGTATCAGTCCAGTGGTGCTGTGTCCTGTGCTCTGTCCTGCTGAGTTCCGTAGTGCTGCTGGGTCCTGTGCCGTGTCCTGTTCAGTCCAGTGGTGCTGTGTCCTGTGCTCTGTGCTTCTAAGGGCATAGTTATTTCCCCACTATTCCCAAGTTTTTTAAAAATAAGAAAAAAGTAAAAAAAAATAAAAAATTTTAAAAAAAAATAAAAAATAATAATTATAACCAAATTTGCAAAACCAATCCAGCAGTATAAGTCCATTGGTACTGCAATATTACCAAGTTCACACATTCTGCAGTATCTTGTGCTACATATAATGGAGACCAAAAATTTGGAGGATAAAGTAGGGAAAGATCAAGACCCACTTCCTCCTAATGCTGAAGCTGCTGCCACTAGTCATGACATAGACGATGAAATGCCATCAACGTCGTCTTCCAAGCCCGATGCCCAATCTCGTAGTACCGGGCATGTAAAATCCAAAAAGCCCAAGTTAAGAAAAAGTAGCAAAAAGAGAAACTTAAAATCATCTGAGGAGAAACGTAAAGTTGCCAATATGCCATTTACGACACGGAGTGGCAAGGAACGGCTTAGGCCCTGGCCCGTGTTCATGACTAGTGGTTCAGCTTCACCCACGGATCTTAGCCCTCCTCCTCCTCCCCCCCCTACAAAAAATTGAAGAGAGTTATGCTGTCAGCAACAAAACAGCAAACAACTCTGCCTTCTAAAGAGAAATTATCACAAATCCCCAAGGCGAGTCCAAGGGTGTTGGTGGTTGTCAAGCCTGACCTTCCCATCACTGTACGGGAAGAGGTGGCTCGGGAGGAGGCTATTGATGATGTAGCTGGCGCTGTGGAGGAACTTGATGATGAGGATGGTGATGTGGTTATTGTAAATGAGGCACCAGGGGGGGAAACAGCTGATGTCCATGGGATGAAAAAGCCCATCGTCATGCCTGGTCAGAAGACCAAAAAATGCACCTCTTCGGTCTGGAGTTATTTTTATCCAAATCCAGACAACCAATGTATGGCAATATGTAGCTTATGTAAAGCTCAAATAAGCAGGGGTAAGGATCTTGCCCACCTAGGAACATCCTCCCTTATACGTCACCTGAATAACCTTCATAGTTCAGTGGTTAGTTCAGGAACTGGGGCTAGGACCCTCATCGGTACAGGGACACCTAAATCCCGTGGTCCAGTTGGATACACACCAGCAACACCCTCCTCGTCAACTTCCTCCACAATCTCCATCAGATTCAGTCCTGCAGCCCAAGTCAGCAGCCAGACTGAGTCCTCCTCAATACGGGATTCATCCGAGGAATCCTGCAGCGGTACGCCTACTACTGCCACTGCTGCTGTTGCTGCTGTTAGTCGGTCATCTTCCCAGAGGGGAAGTCGTAAGACCGCTAAGTCTTTCACCAAACAATTGACCGTCCAACAGTCGTTTGCCATGACCACCAAATACGATAGTAGTCACCCTATTGCAAAGCGTATAACTGCGGCTGTAACTGCAATGTTGGTGTTAGACGTGCGCCCGGTGTCCGCCATCAGTGGAGTGGGATTTAGAGGGTTGATGGAGGTATTGTGTCCCCGGTACCAAATCCCCTCGAGATTCCACTTCACTAGGCAGGCGATACCAAAAATGTACAGAGAAGTACGATCAAGTGTCCTCAGTGCTCTTAAAAATGCGGTTGTACCCACTGTCCACTTAACCACGGACATGTGGACAAGTGGTTCTGGGCAAACGAAGGACTATATGACTGTGACAGCCCACTGGGTAGATGCATCCCCTTCCGCAGCAACAGCAACAGCTGCATCAGTAGCAGCATCTACAAAATGGCTGCTCATGCAAAGGCAGCAACAGCAGCAGACAACATTGTGCATTACAGGCTTTAATAAGAGGCACAACGCTGACAACATATTAGAGAAAATGAGGGAAATTATCTCCCAGTGGCTTACCCCACTTAGACTCTCATGGGGATTTGTGGTGTCAGACAATGCCAGTAACATTGTGCGGGCATTAAATATGGGCAATTTCCAGCACGTCCCATGTTTTGCCCACACCATTAATTTGGTGGTGCAGCATTACCTCAAGAGTGACAGGGGTGTGCAGGAGATGCTTGCGGTGGCCCGCAAAATTGCTGGACACTTTCGGCATTCAGCCAGTGCCTACCACAGACTAGAGGCACATCAAAAAAGCTTGAACCTGCCTTGCCATCACCTCAAACAAGAGGTTGTGACGCGCTGGAACTCCACCCTCTATATGCTGCAGAGGATGGAGGAGCAGCAAAAGGCCATTCAGGCCTACACAGCCACCTACGACATAGGCAAAGGAGTGGGGATGCGCCTGAGTCAAGCGCAGTGGAGACTGATTTCCGTGTTGTGCAAGGTTCTGCAGCCATTTGAACTTGCCACACGAGAAGTCAGTTCCGACACTGCCAGCTTGAGTCAGGTCATTCCCCTGATCAGGCTGTTGCAGAAGCAGCTGGAGAAAGTGAGGGAGGAGCTGGTAAGCCATTGCGATTACAGCAAGCATGTAGCTCTTGTGGATGTAGCCCTTCGTACGCTTTGCCAGGATCCGAGGGTGGTCACTCTTTTAAAGTCTGAGGAATACATTCTGGCCACCGTGCTCGATCCTCGGTTTAAAGCGTATGTTGTGTCTCTGTTTCCGGCGGACACAAGTCTACAGCGGTGCAAAGACCTGCTGGTCAGGAGATTGTCCTCTGAAGAGGACCGTGACATGCCAACAGCTCCACCCTCATTTTCTTCCACATCTATGGCTGCGAGGAAAAAGCTCAGTTTTCCCAAAAGAGGCACTGGCGGGGATGCTGATAACATCTGGTCCGGACTGAAGGACCTGCCAACCATTGCAGACATGTCTACTCTCGCTGCATTGGATGCTGTGACAATAGAAAAAATTGTGGATGATTACTTTGCTGACACCATCCAAGTAGACATGTCAGACAGTCCATATTGTTACTGGCAGGAAAAAAAGGCAGTTTGGAAGCCCCTGTACAAACTGGCTCTATTTTACCTGAGTTGTCCCTCCTCCAGTGTGTACTCGGAAAGAGTTTTTAGTGCAGCGGGGAACCTGGTCAGTGAGCGGCGAAGGAGGTTGCTTCCTCACAACGTTGAAAAAATGATGTTTATAAAAATGAATAATCAATTCCTCAATGAAGTACAGCACTGCCCTCCAGATACTACAGAGGGACCTGTGGTTGTGGAGTCCAGCGGGGACGAATTGATAATGTGTGATGAGGAGGAAGTAGACACTGTAGGGGGAGAGGAATCAGAGGTTGAGGATGAGGACGACATCTTGCCTCAGTAGAGCCTGTTTAGTCTGTACAGGGAGAGATGAATAGCTTTTTTGGTGTGGGGGCCCAAACAAACCAATCATTTCAGTCAAAGTTGTTTGGTAGGCCCTGTCGCTGAAATGATTGGTTTGTTAAAGTGTGCATGTCCTATTTCAACAACATACCTCTCAACTGCAGCTCATCCCTCCTCTGCGGGGATAATGTCTCCTGTGCTCTGACACGTCACTCTGTGTACTCTCAGCCTCAGGATCTGACACTACAGCTACCATGCCTCTTGTAGCAGCCCTCACTCCAGGGCCTCTTCCATGTGCAGTGTCCCCCTCTCTCTTGGGTTCACTATAGTGGCATGGAGTTCTCCCCCTCATCCAGGGCACACATTCCTTGCCCTGGCTCAGTCACCACGCTCAGACTTCCAGGCAATGCTGGGGGAGCCTGGGAGCTTCCACCCCAGGTCCCCAGCTACAACTCTCCTCTCCTGTGTCTTCTCTCTCTTTCTGACACTTTAAAGATCGTGCCTTTAAATGAAAAAGTCAGTCTTCATTGCACGACTATGTGCAAGTGCAACAGGGACATTTTTTTGGGTTTACAAAGTCAAACAATAACACTTCGACCCTGTCTGTCTGGGGTCTCTCAATGACGAATTGTCTGTAGCATGTTTGGAGGAGGTATTGTGGCCCCGGTATCAAATTGGGTACCGGGGCCACCCCACTATGCAGTCCAGATACTTGTTTGGTGGAATTCCGACACGTGGAGGGTTTTTTAATTATATTGTGGCCTCGGTACCAAATTGTGTACCGGGGCCACCACACTACGCAGTCAAGATACTTGTTTGGTGGAATTCAGACCAGTTGAGGGTTTTATTATTATATTGTGTGGACCACTCTATCTATACCACACTACAACTCTATACCACTCTATTTCCTACTTTAATTCTATTTAATTCTATTTCCTACTTTAATTCTATTACTAATTAATTACCATAAAGAGGAACAAAAAAAACCAATTTTACCAAAAGTATAATATGACTTAGACTTACAAACACTACACTTTAAAGATCGTGCCTTTAAATGAAAAAGTCAGTCTTCATTGCACGACTATGTGCAACAGGGACATTTTTTTGGGTTTACAAAGTCAAACAATAACACTTCGACCCTGTCTGTCTGGGGTCTCTCAATGACGAATTGTCTGTAGCATGTTTGGAGGAGGTATTGTGGCCCCGGTACCAAATTGTGTACCGGGGCCACCACACTACGCAGTCAAGATACTTGTTTGGTGGAATTCAGACCAGTTGAGGGTTTTATTATTATATTGTGTGGACCACTCTATCTATACCACACTACAACTCTATACCACTCTATTTCCTACTTTAATTCTATTTCATTCTATTTCCTACTTTAATTCTATTACTAATTAATTACCATAAAGAGGAACAAAAAAAACCAATTTTACCAAAAGTATAATATGACTTAGACTTACAAACACTACACTTTAAAGATCGTGCCTTTAAATGAAAAAGTCAGTCTTCATTGCACGACTATGTGCAACAGGGACATTTTTTTGGGTTTACAAAGTCAAACAATAACACTTCGACCCTGTCTGTCTGGGGTCTCTCAATGACGAATTGTCTGTACCATGTTTGGAGGAGGTATTGTGGCCCCGGTATCAAATTGGGTACCGGGGCCACCCCACTATGCAGTCCAGATACTTGTTTGGTGGAATTCAGACACGTGGAGGGTTTTTTAATTATATTGTGGCCTCGGTACCAAATTGTGTACCGGGGCCACCACACTACGCAGTCAAGATAGATAGATGCGTATTGCGTATCATAGATAAAGTACATTCAGTGGTGTGGGGCAAATTGAAAAATATTCCAAATGCACTGACATTATCAAAAACAAGAGGTTGTCACACGCTAAAACTCCAACATGTATATGATGGAGAGGATGGAGGAGCAGCCGTATGTGTAGTGTAATGCAGATCTGTTGAAGGTTTTTTATATATTTTATTGTGGTGCCCAGTGCCCACTCCTCTACGCAGTCCAGATACATTTATTGGTGCGAATCATAAAAGTTCAGGGTTTTTAATATATATTGTGGTGACCCACTCCTCTACGCAGTCCAGGTACATTTATTGGTGCGATTCATAAAAGTTCAGGGTTTTTAAGATATCTTGTGGTGACCCACTCCTATACGCAGTCCAGGTACATTTATTGGTGCGATTCATAAAAGTTCAGGGTTTTTAATAGATATTGTGGTGACCCACTCCTCTACGCAGTCCAGGTACATTTATTGGTGCGAATCATAAAAGTTCAGGGTTTTTAATATATCTTGTGGTGACCCACTCCTCTACGCAGTCCAGGTACATTTATTGGTGCGAATCATAAAAGTTCAGGGTTTTTAAGATATTGTGGTGACCCACTCCTCTACGCAGTCCAGGTACAATTATTGGTGCGAATCATAAAAGTTCAGGGTTTTTAAGATATTGTGGTGACCCACTCCT